>NC_140946.1:61113647-61621147 GCF_014529385.1 Adiantum capillus-veneris | reverse complement strand
CTCTTTTGCTTTCATTGCTTCGTTCAATCTCGAGAGGGAGAGAAAACTCTTTACTTGCCCCGAGGACGAGAGCGAGAGAGAGCCCCCCTTCCCTTCGTCGATCTCCTTTTTGCTTGCTATCTCATCTCATGCAAAAGGCATCCCTTCCTCTCGTTAGCGTGCCCTCCTCCCTTCAATCCTTATGCCCTCCTTGATTCGTTGCTCTTCTCCATCTCCCTTTTCTTCTCAAGGGCCGAGAGAGAGAAAGAGAGCTAGAGAGAGAGAGTAAGAATTCTTCTCGAGTATATGATGGAGAGAGAGAGGCTTCCTTCTTGCTTAAGCCGAGAAAGAGATGTTTCCGTTTCTCTCTCCTTCTCTACCTTCATGCTCCCGTCCAAGCTTTCCCTCCTTGCTCCTTCGACCTAGCTCTCCCACTTCTTCCTCTATTGCTCATGCTGCCCTTCGAATCTGCAACCTTTTTTCCTTTTTTGATGCCCTCCTATAATATCTCCCCAAGTTTTTCCCCACCACGCAGTCACGGCGCCGTGACTGACGTGGCGTGGGAAAGAGTTCGATGACATGACAGGGTCAAAGTTCTAGCATCACCAAATCGGGCAATAATTGCACCAAAATCGAGCGCGCTAGTGAGCTATACATTTTCTCCTTCCTGGCCGTCCTCAACCGAGCTCTTTACAGCCGAGCGCAATCTCCTTTCTCCGCCCTGCGCTGCTCGCTTCCTGCCGTCCCCGCCATCTCCCCTTATTTTTTTTATCTCCCTCTTCATTCCCCACTTAAGCCCTTAAAGAGTTGGGCGGCCATTTTACTTAGGCTTATGGGCAGCCTTGCCACTTGGTTGCCTTTGGGTGGCCTAGCAAATCTACAAGGGCACCATTTTTGACATGCATAGCGGCCAAATCAACACATATTCCACCAACAGTCCTTGACTAACAATATCCTCATGAATTTCGATGCCCGCATCACTTTTCCGACAATGCCATACGCCTTCAATGTGCAAGTATAAGTGATTGCATTCAGAGAGTTTTCCTCTCTTTGCATCTGCTCCAAATATCCAGCTTCATGGTCCTGCCTTATAGGAGTTATCCCGCATCCAAGAGATGACATTCCAAACACGAATCTCTTCAAGCACTTTTTGTACTTTATGAGATGTACACCACATTTGACTTACATGTAGACTATCATAGTACTGCTGCTGGCAATGTACCCTGCTATCAATGCACTACAGGAGATAACATTCAGATAAGATTTTCATCGAGCACTTACTCTGTTGTACACCACATTTGACTTACATGTAGACTATCATAGTACTGCTGCTGGCAATGTACCCTGCTATCAATGCACTACAGGAGATAACATTCAGATAAGATTTTCATCGAGCACTTACTCTGTTGTATTTCAAAATCCGATAGAGAGTCAAAATTTCCCAGATGGCACCCCGTTCGAGCCGACCAGACTGACACGGATTGGCCCCCGGTGAATCTTTAACAGCCAATAACTTGGCAACCGGAACTCCGATTGCTGATCTGAAAAGACCGACACGCTCTACAAAGTGAGCACTTTAGGCCCGTGCATTCATTCCATTTTTGTCACCTCAGCTGCAGTTGCCCAATCCGGTACGGTTCTGCAATCGACTTAAACTTCAAACTGCAATAACTTCTTCACCGTGGCTCCAATCGACGAGCCGTAAAGACAGGCCAGTAGAGCACTTCAAGCACTGCAATTCTAGGTCATAATCTTCCATCTATGCTCACTTCAAGCATACTCATTTTTGGCATCATTAAGGCATATGCTGGCCCTTTTAAGCCGCATCTAGCATACATTAATCATTAGGCTTGGCTTGTTAACAAGTCCTGATCGCTGACCATTAGTTGTGTAGGCTTCAAAGAAGCTTATCTTGCATTTCTTTGCGCTTTTTCTCATCATGGCAGCGGAGCTGCATGACATCGGGTATACATAGAAGAAGCATCATTTTTGTAAATGCACGACTAAACTTTGAGAATGAGAACAATCCTCTTCTAGCTATAGCATGTCAACGGTAGGCTCATCATTCTACATGCATCATAGAGGACATTAAGGATCTTGTGTTTGGTTTTTGGATAGTAGAGACTCGAGTCTCTCCAAACAAGAAAGACATATGTCAAAGTAGTGTTGGCAAAAAGGCTACTGTTCAACATCCATTACATTTGCTAGACCAACCTCAAATATTGTGAATCATGCAATAAAACTTTGTTTCCCTACAAAATAAGGATAGACATTAGGTAAAGTTGTCAACCACCACTCCAAATCCACTTTGAAGCAAAAGGATAAGTGATTTCAACCACTTTATGAGGCTATTGTTTGTATAAGCTGCTAGAAGCCTGTAAACTACACTTTAAAACCACTTTCAAGTAATTTTTTGACAGTTGTTAATCCCTTTATGGGGTTTGTATTTTAAAATCTTCTGAAGGTACTCCCAAACACTTTGAAGTTCCTTCAAAATCCTACAAATGGTTTGAATCACTCTTAGGTGATCTTGACCACTGTATTGTCCCAACCACTTGATATTGGTTTTATTGACTTCAAATACCACCTCAAAGTGTTTTGGTGGTGTTGGAATCACTTTAAAGTAAAACGAGGGTGCTGTTTCAAGTGGATGAAAATTAGCCATGTGCTTATAGCTCCTTCTAGCTACCACTGTTGAGTAGTTTGGTGACCACTTTCAACCACCCCAAGTCGAACTTGGAATTTTACAAAGTGCTTATATAGGTTCTCACCATTTTCAAGTAATTTGATGACCGCTTTCAACCATCTTTAGGTGGTTGGAAATTTGCCAAGTGCTTATATAGGTTCTCACCACTTTCAAGTAGTTTGATGACTGCTTTCAACCCTCTTCAGGTGGTTGGAAATTTTCCAAGTGCTTTTAGCTCCTTCTAGCTACCACTTTCAAGTAGTTTGATGACCTCTTTCAACCACCTTCAAGTGGAACTTGGAATTTTGCCAAGTCCTTATAAAGGTTCTCACCATTTTCAAGTAGTTTGATGACCGCTTTCAACCATCTTCACGTGGTTGGAAGTTTACCAAGTTCTTATATAGGTTCTAATCGCTTCCGTGTAGTTTGATGACTGCTTTCCATGCTCTTTATGTGGTTGGAAATTTGTCAAGTGCTTATACAGATTATTAACACGTTCAGGCAATCTGATGACCACCTTAACCACTTTTTAGTGTGGCTGGAATTTTCAGGTTCTTTAAGGTCCTTCTTAACACTTCCAAGTGCTTTCAAAAGCCTAAACGTGGTTCCAACCACTATGAGGTGGTTAAAATTGCTTGGAAGTGGTTAAAAGCCACTTCAATAATGCAAAACCACTTCTTAAAGGTGCTACAAACCTCAAAAGATGAAGTTAACTGAATGTCTTCCACCACCTTCATCACTTTGAACTGACTTGAATTTTGCCAAGTGCTAATTCATAAGTTCCTCTTTGGTGCTTTAACAAACCTAAAATTTTGTTGTAACAATGTGTAGGTATTGGTTTCAATTATGTTAACCACTTTTGGTAGGTTTAACCACTTGCTAAGCATTTTGAGCCATTTTCCGTTTTTGTACATTGTTATTGCTATCTTTAAAATACAAGAGTGGTTTCCTCACTCTTCAAACAAGTTTTGAGTTGCCTCACTTGCTAAGAGATTAGTCCGTCAAGAGTCTAACATGATCATTCCTTCATAGAAACGAATGCGGAGAAAATTTCTTCTTTGCTTACATTGACGAAAACAACACAAAACTATCCGCTGGTTTTCAGTTGCTCAAGAACATAGCCGTGGATGACAATCCTCCTTGCAAAATGGATGTTGCAACAATAGTGGATGAGGATAACCATGGAAAGGCTCCAGCAAACTCTTAACCCACATCAAGAAGGTGGAAAAGAACATTGATGTAAAGTTTCATCTTGTTGGATCAACTTTCTATTGTTTTACCCTAGATCTTGTTGTGATCCCATAATCGAAAACTGCAGATAGCGTGAAGGACCCCAAGGCTAAACCAATAGTGATTAAGGACAACCATGGCTAGGTTACCATTGTGGATGATAGCTGGAGGAGGGATTTCACCCTCTAGATCCAAACAAAAGTACTAACCACGACCCACCCAAAACCCGTGCACATCGAAAACTTTAAGTTTCCTGTGCTATTTACCTTTTTTGTATAAAAGATATATTTTTTATCTCATGTGTCAATCTCCACTTCAATTTATTGGGTGGTTTTTTGGGCACTGTAGTAAAAGTACAAGTCATTTTTTATAATGTTGGGCATCGACAATATAGTGAAGATCCCTCAGGCATTTTGAATGCAGGCTACCCCGGGTAGTTCAGTTTTGTGTCCCTCACCTCATTGAGGAAAATAGTCCTACCTTGGTCATGAATCTGAATGATATGCTTCTTTTCACTCATAAAATAAAAGAGGAACAAATCCCGCATGTTGTCAACATGGTGCACTTTGGAATTGTGAAGCAAGACAGCTCTGTGAAGCACTATGTGCACCACTTTGCTGAATGGTTTGTTCTTGGAGCTAGCGAGATTGCTAAAGTGTACGTCTAGAACACATACAACAACAGGAGAGAACTGGAACAAAGATTAGAATTTTGCTTGCCTCAATCCTGTAGGTGCTTGAGTGGGTGGATTCCAAGAGAGGCGTGTAGTAAAATCTCATGGCTTGTCAAGCAGCAGTCTCACAAATGCTCTTTTTAGACTTGAGCACTTTTTGGAAAGAGTTTCCACAATTCAACAAGGATAACACCCTCCTGCTAGATGACAAATATTACAAGTACTTCATGAATGACAAAGACTCCTATTATCTTGCCTTCTCTAGAGGACTAAATAGAGGATCAATGGAAGATTTGCCTACATCATGAGGTTTGAGAGCTAGATACCTAAGACTATGTATGCAAATACACATAATGGGTTTGATAGTGTAACTCATCATGGAGAATTTGACATTGCAAAATGTAAATGGATTTGACATTTCAAAATGTAAATGAATTTGACATTGTATTGCAAAAATATATGCTAATTTGTAATGCAAAACCCAACTTGCTACTCAATCAACTTTTTCCTTGTGCCTTATAGGTTGTCTAATAATAAGCTGGTTTTAGATTGTTTTAACTGTTTGTCTTGGGCTTTTGTAGGTGATTTAAAACGACGTGTAAGTCGAAACAAGTGTAAGTTGTACCAATTATAAACTAGAGACCACCTGCAAGTGGTTGAGAACCATTTACAAGTGGTTGAGAATTCTTTTGCAAGTGGTGTATGAGATTAGGACTATTTGGATAAGAGTGTTCAATCAACCACTTGTAAATTGGGGACCACTTGCAAGTGGTTGAGAATCTCTTTCAAGTGGTTGAGAATGACTTGCAAGTGGTTGAGAACCATTCACAAGTGGTTATTAAAGCTTTTGCAAGTGGTGTATGCGACTAGAACTATCTCAATAAGAGTGTTGAATAAACCACATGTAAACTATGGACCACTTGCAAGTGGTTGAGAGCCACTTGAAAATGGTTGAAAATAACTTTCAAAAGGTTGAAAATCATTTGCAAGTGGTTGAGAAACCCTTTGCAAATTGTGTATGAGATCAAAACTATCTGGATAAGAGTGTTCAATCAACCACATGTGAACTGGGGATCACTTGCTAGTGGTTGAGAATCTCTTGCAAGTGGTTGAGAATCTCTTGCAAGTGGTTGAGAATCACTTGCAAGTGGTTGAGAACCATTCACAAGTAGCTGAAAAAGCATTAGCAAGTGGTGTATGAGATTATAATTATTTGTTTAAGAGTGTTCTGGCAACCACATGTAAAATGGGGACCACTTGCAAGTGGTCGAGAACCAATTGCAAGTGGTCTTTGAGATTAGAATTATGTGTATAAGAGTGTTCTGGAAACCACTTCTATAAGGTTTTAAGGACCAATTCAAAATTTTATGAACCACTTTCAAGTAGTTCAAAACACTTGCAAGTGTATGCCAGTTTTTGTCCGAACCACTGTTGGAACGGTCAGCCATCCGAAAGTGTTTAACATAGGTTGTGAGTGGCTATAAGTACTTAGATGAATTAACAAGCTTCATCTATTGGGTCAGAAACATAATCTTTTGTGAGGAAAATATGTAACAAAGGGGTATCCATCTATACCTCAAGAGTATAATGTGTTCTAATAAGGCATGGTATCAGAAGGTATGCTATTGTAGATTTGCTCATACATAGTATCTGTCAAGGTGTAAACACTAGGGTCATCTTTCTCAGGATAAAAGGGGAACTTAAGGAATCTAATCAGGTGTGAGTACATGGAATCAGGAGGTCTATCATCTAATAACACGTATCCGTCGAAGCGTCCCTTAACTTTATCTCATAAAATTGCCCCTCAACATAGTATGAGTTTGTCTTGATCCAATTGTGCCATGCATCCTTCTGAGTTGTGGTGGATAGAATCTTCTCCACACAACACCTCAGTATATGAAAATTAGAGTCTTCTTCCTCATCATTGATTTCAAAGTTATCTCCAACATACAAGGCATCATGATGGCCAGTGGACATGGGTGCATATTTATCCTTGTTTCTTGAAACAACATCTTCATCTGTGTTAGCCTCTGTTGGTAGGATCTTCAAATACCATTATGCTTCTAATTGCACTTTTTTGCACATATTCTCCATTGACCATGCACACAAGCTTGACAGAAGCAAGACAAGTTTCTACACTTTAGTGTAGTTGTATCTGTAGAAGAGAAACCATTCACACAATGCAAGGAATGTGATCCACTCACTAGCATGCAATCCAATTGTAATTCTATTGGCACATCTATCAACTTTATTCCTAGATAAACAACAATATTTACTAGTTTTCATCATGGTGAGGTAATTTACCATAGTAGTTGCATTATGCAAGGGGCGTCCATCCACCTTCAACTACTCATGGGTCAATGCCCTCTTTATGACTGCTCCAGTGCCATCATGTTCGATCATCTTTTCCATGACTTGACCCAAAATAGTTATACATCATTTTGAACCCACTAAGCTGAGAAAAACTAGCAACAATGTTGAAAGGCCATCGTGCTTTGAATTGTGATGTTGCACCATCTGACCATACCTAGTGTCACTCCAAACAAAAATCGTGGTCCTTCAACCATGGGTCATGCAGTAGAAAGCAGTGTTGCACAAACAGATGTCTCCCATTCTTAAACGCATATACTAGATGTGGACCAAAATGCTCACCTCACTAGAATACCAATGGATGGATTGGATCTCATTTTGATTTTTAAAACTATAATTGTCAGCAAAGTCCACCACAAAGACAACAACATCAATTGGAAAATTTTGTAAACACACTCTGAATTGGTCAGCGTGCCATCTATATAGGTAGTTATGTTTGATGAACGTGGTCAGATTCTCTTTCATGAAAAACATGAATGTGGAGCACCTATTCTACTAAATAACAAGATCTTTCCTTTTCTGTGTCTAGTTTGTGCATCTCCACACCAACAAAAACCTTTGCAACCACCATGAAGTTGTTGCTGCTATGTTCCTTGAGAGGACAACAGCTATGTAGTCTAGGACCGCACTGATTGCATTCTCCCATCAAGCAAGTTTTGTAAATGAAACATGGAATTTTTTGGTTTGGGACACAATAAGGACTCCTATAGTGTTGCGAGAGTCTCAAATGTGTAATTTGCAGCCACACATATAATGGCACTGACTGCTGCAGGATTACAAACCTCACATCTACATCAGCAAGAGCCTCCATGTACTCCATATCTGCCTTGCCACATTTGATTGAATGCCTCTTTGATGTACACAGCCTACATGTGATATTCGTAAAACAACATGTATTATGGTTCTTCAATTTTTAAACAAATAAAGGTTTCATACTCTCAAAGCATCTAAGAGAGATGTGCACGGTAGTATGCATGTCCTAAAACTGTTGGTGCACCCAAATCGTGTCGACCTGTGAAAGTGTCAGCAGCAAGAATATAGCATCAGGCAAGTTGATGATATCGGACTTTGGCAGGACTGAGATGCATTTTGGAGCAGTTCTCACAGTGATGTGTACACCAAATGCCACTTTTTTACCCGGGGGATTCACCATGGAAAACTTACTGCACCACGTAAGTGCAGGGGAGGGGGTTTTTTTACAAGTTATAAGCGTATAAGTTAGGGTCAGGCCCCCGATAGTTTATCTCCCAAGCTAAAAAATAAGGGAGGGGGGTATCATATTTATGGGGGGAGGGGGGGGCCTTACCTGGGTTGATAACTTGTAACGATTGGTCACGAGTGTGCACTAGAACTCTGATGATCTGTGGGAAAGTTTTTTATCAGGTCACATGTCAAATTTGGCATCAAGACGATCATAGATAAGGGCTGATTTGGAGCATGTCAAGGGTTGATTTACACCCGCTTTGGATTGGACAAGTAGCCGGAGTGCATGCTGATCGGGAATATAGTTTGAAAGTCAAACTAAGACATATTAAGGGTACATCTAGTTATCAGCATAAGTGGTTCCTTAGTACGTTGCCAGTCACTATGCTACATACTCTTTGACTATTTTTACTCGGTTAGATCATGTGAGACCTAAATTTTATATGTAAGATAGAGGTATGATAGTTTTCTTCATTGGTTGTTGTATAAGCGTAGAAAGAGGGGTCATATTTCCTAATATGAGTCGTATATAGGGGTTTTATCAAAGTTGTCCGCTCGCAGGTGGCGTCGTGTTTTGTCTATACAGTGAATCCCCCGGGCTTTTGTACTGGTCAAGTTGTGGTTTTGGAGCTCTATGGTAGGAATATTAACAGGTGTCTAAAGTATAGCTTCGATGTGCTATACGGCTTGGCTTTTTGTGCTCGTCATTTTGAGGTATTATTGGATCGAGAGAAGGGGTACCAAGATGAAGCTTGAGCTGGGCTAATCATTGTGGTCGATAACATTATGTCGGATGCCGCATTGAGTTCAAAGCCGAAGAAATGATTGCATTGTGTTTCCTGGCGAGTTCTTGGCAAGTCATTCACATGGAGATGCTTTTAGTATAAGAGCCTTGAAGCTTACTCTTGGTCATTGTATTGGGTGGTTATGCTTTGATGAGCAAAGCTAAACGAAAACATGGATTCATGCTGGGAACAGTGCCCAAGTCAAAGAAATTTTAAAAAAAAGTAAACTTTTGAAGGGTTGTGAACAGGCAGGAAGAAACGAGCTGGACTACCGTTGTCTGGTAGAGGTGGCGGTGCATTCAGCGTGGGAAGAGAGCATGAGGGGCCAAGAAAAGAAGAAGGTGGGACCACTTGCATGGCTAGTACATGGGATGCCCTTGGCAGGAGCAAGACACCGAGAGTCGGAGTTATATTCCGGGGAGAGGGTTGCATGACAGAGTGGGCAGCCCATCAGGTAAAGGGGGCCATCAACAGAAGGCCTGAAGCAGAGAGAGAGGGCGGCCATATTGAAGGGCAGCTAGGGTCCATCAGAGAAGGAACTTCACCTCAGGGCATTAGACTTGCATGCAAGGGGCCGCCAAAAGGCTGTAGGAGGCCACTAGGGGGGCTGAAAACGCCATGGAGCAGCCGGGCAGAGGTTGAATGGCGTCATCAATAGAAGCTGAAGAGAGCCACTTGGGCGCGGGGCGCTCCAGAGCTTGGTGGGTTGTCCAAGGCTTATCAAAGCAGGTGAGTCGCTAAGAGGGCTGGCAGCTGCAAGAACTCGAGGCCGCCATAAGCATAGGGAGCTAAGGATGGCGCGTGATTTTTGAAGAGTGGGTTGCAGGTCGTCAGGGCCAAAAGGTGCACTTGTAAGGGCTAAGGAGAGCCACCAAGGACGGGTTCGAAAGGGGTGCAATCACGGGGTGCATAAGAAGAGCTATTGGAGGATCGAGGCTTGCAGATGGTCATGGACAAGGACACCAAGGCAAAGAGAAGCCTACAAGGGCCTCACCTCATGTTTTGAAAGCTGTTTGGGTCATGTATCATTACGGAGGAGCATAGGGTGCTCAGCAGGTCCGAAAGTGTCTCTCTCAAAGATTGTGTATTGAGATTGTTTAGAAGCGGGGATAGCTATCATTGCCAAATTGTTTATTGTGTCGTTAATGTCCACTTAGTCCTTCTCCTCTTGTGTTTTCTCCAGTGTGAGTGGTGCCGGTGTGCGTTGGCAGTGTGCCCCCCATCGTGTATGTGTGTGTGTGTGTGTGTGTGTGTGAGAGAGAGAGAGAGAGAGAGAGAGGGAGAGGGAGAGAGGGAGAGGGAGAGGGAGAGGGAGAGAGAGAGAGAGAGAGAGAGAAAAGAGAGAGGAGTTGGGTTCTGGAAGCGTGTGAAGCGGGGAGGAATCTGGGATGGTGGTATCAATTGCTTATGTATCAGATATGTGAGTTGAATTGTGTGCAAGAGGTGTCTGGCATGTGTTAGTGTGTTGTCTAGATTGTGATTCTGTGTGGTTAGGGGTGTCGGATATTCCCTTCTCTATAGAGAGGCAACTAGATTGTGTGTTGGGTGTTTTTCCTCCTTCCCCCTTTCCATCAGTGGTGCCCCCACTAAGGACTTGCCGATTCCTCCTCAATGAAGTCCTACAGCTTGAAGATGATTGAAGATTGCAGACCACCAATTTTCATTGGCGAGGAAGATGCAGAAGATTGGATATGCGATCTAGAGTTGTATATGATGTCACTACAGGCGCTGACCAATGATGCAAAGCTTAGAGGTTTGTCACAGGTGATCCAGGGCAAAGCAAAGGCCTGGCTCAACAATTTGGAGGTTGCCAATAGGCAGTCATGGTCGAGGGTTTGAGCCTGTTTTGTTCGAGATTTCAAGACGCAAGTATCAAAGACTCAATCGGATGGAAGATTCGACGAAGAGGTATGCACAAAGTCAATTCTTGATAAAGAAGTCTCCTATGATGAAGCTTTAATAGGCTCCACTAGTAGTGGATATGAATGTGATGACGAAGATGCTTCGAGTGATTCAAGCTCCAGTTTTGTGGAGGATTTGCGGCTTATGAGGAAGATTGGAAAACCATGCTTAATGTCGCCTACCATGCAGAGGTGCAAGACATTGAAGACCTAGTGGATGAAAGCGATCTACTAATCAAGTTCGAGTAAAGGTGAAGTAGAGATATGCCAAGATTCTTTAACTGTGCAGGGGGTGGGGCAACCTTGCCTTGACCAGCATGTCAAGGTGCACTATAGGGTTCCAGAGCTGGTGTGTAGCCGTAGAGAGACAGCTTTGGCAATTTATGTTGTGGAGATAGGTATATGTGCAACTTGTGAGAGCGGGATCACATGCAAAGAGGAGGGTAATGTCAACCTTGCAGGTGATAAAGTATGGGATCAATTTTTGTCTTGCTTGTCCAATGATGTGGTGATCGAGCAGGCGTTTGAAGTTTTATGTATGGAGCCTGATTTACCCCTTGTAATTTCTGCGGTAAAAACACACATTTATAAGCCCCTATTATGAGGAGAAGCCATCGTACGTGAAGGAGAAACCAAAATTTTCACGGTCGGAATATTTCTTTTCGCGTGAATATTATGGTTGAACGGCGGCCGGAAAGTGGTCGGAAAATGACCGATCGGTTGGCCGGTTGGTCGGTGGCCGATAGTCAATGGCAGGTGGCCAGTGGTCGGAAGTCAATGGCCGGTGGCCAAGTTCAAAAGCGGACTTGTCTACTCAAGGGCGGATTGGAGGATCCGATTTGGACTTATCTACACAAGGGCGGCTACACATGGCTGCCTCTCATGAGAGAGGGCAGCCCTTTTGGCCTATAAAAGGAGGCCATTTCTACACACATTTCATAGTGTGAAATTGATGCAACAAGGTGGGTGTGAGGTGGTGAGAGTGAAGGAAGGTGGGAGCTCTATTAAGGGTATAATCCCTTTGTAAACTACTTCTTGTTTTGAAGTACTAAAGCCATTGAGTGGCTGCCTTCCCGTGACGTAGTCCACATTGGGTGAACCACGTATATCATGTGTACTCTCTTTCTCTCTACTCTATAATCTCTTGTGTGTGAAATCTATCTCTCTCCATTAAGTAATCTACTCAAACACCTATTTAGCTACGTCATATTTCCTAACATGAAGAGCAGGTAGCTAAGGCTCATGGTCAAGATTTGATGGTCGAGCAATCTAGCTCGATCTCGCGTGAAGTATAGGTTGAAGGGGTAGCAGCCCATGCTCTTGTGGATCAAGAGCGAGTAGGGGCAAAAAACAAGGTGTTCAAGGTATGTGCTGCACTCATGATGAAGGTGTTATTGCAAGTAGATTTCTACGAATCTCTGCACCGCTTGCAAAGCTTTGTGCATGTGGGTTCTGTTATGGAGAGCCCTCTAGCAAAGGGAGGAATGATTGCAGGTGATGGAATTGCTTCAAATGTGGATGTATACGCTCATTTTGGATATCAAACATGCGTATGGATACATGTTATTGAAGAACCATGCTATGGGAGGCTACCAGAGTGGCTTGTTTATAGGTTTGTGGGTGCCGAGGATATATTGCTCACACATGTTTTACAAACAGGTGGCTATTCTCAATGCCATCAATTTCATCCTGGTGGAGCTGACGTTCATGCCTTTTTATTTGATCCGGGGCGCTTAAAAACCTGCTAAAGTTTATCTCTACCTATTTCTCTACTATCTATAAATATGCTATTTCAATTCTCTTATTATGCTATCAGTATTATCTACATAAGACTACGGTTCAGCATAAATGCTCAATGAGGGGGTGGGCAAGGATGGTGCACCCAAACCATGTCGACCTGTGAAAGTGTCAGTAGAGCAGGAATATGGCATCAGGCAGGTTGATGGTATCGGACTTTGGCAAAACTCAGATGCATTTTGGAGCAGGTCTCACAGTGATGTGTACGCCAAATTCGGCTTTTTACTGGTCAAGTGGTTTTGGAGCTCTACGGATCAGAATATTTAAAGGTGTCTAAAGTATAGCTTTGATGTGCTATACAGCTTGGCTTTTCGGTCTCGTCATTTTGAGGTCTTATTGGATCGAGAGAAGGGCTACCAAGATGAAGCGTGAGCTGGGCTAATCATTGTGGTCGATAACATTATGTTGAATGCCGCATTGAGTTCAAAGCCGAAGAAATGATCACATTGTGTTTCTTGGCCAGTTCTTGGCGAGTTCTTCTCATGGAGATGCTTTCAGTATAAGAGACTTGAAGCTTACTCTTGGTCATTGTATCGGGTGGTTATGCTTTGGTGAGAAAAGCTAAACGAAGGCATGGCTTCATGGTGCGAACAGTTCCCAAGTCAAAAAAATCTTAAAAAACGTAAACTTTTGAAGGGTGGTGAACAGGCAGAAACGATCTGGACTACCGTCGCCTGGAAGAAGTGGCGGTGCATGCAGCATGGGAAGAGAGCATGAGGGGCCAAGAAAAGAAAAGGCAGGTTGTGCCATCTGGAGGTTCGACTTGCAGGAGAAGGTGGGGCCACTTGCATGGCCAGTACATGCAGGGATGCCCTTGGTAGGAGCAAGACACCGAGAGTCGGAGTTATATTCCGGGGAGAGGGTTGCATGACAGAGTGGGTAGCCCATCAGGTAAAGGGGGCCATCAATAGAAGGCTTGAAGCAGAGAGAGAGAGAGGGTGGCCAGATTGAAGGGCAGCTAGGGTCCGTCAGCGAAGGGACATCACCTCAGGGCAATAGACTTGCATGCAAGGGGCCGCCAAAGGGCTCTAGGAGGCCACTTGGGGTCTGAAAACGACATGGGGCAGCCGGGCAGAGGTTGAATGGCATCAACAACAGAAGCTGAAGAGAGCCACTTGGGCACTGCAGAGCTTGGTGGGTTGGCCAAGGCTTATCAAAGCAGGTGAGTTGCTAAGAGGGCTGGCAACTGCAAGAACTGGAGGCCGCCATAAGCACAGGGAGCTAAGGATGGCGTGTGATTTTTGAAGAGTGGGCTGCAGGTCGTCAAGGCCAAAAGGTGTGCTTGTAAGGCTAGGAGAGCCAGCAAGGATGGGTTTGAAAGGGGTGCAATCATGGGTTGCATAAGAAGAGCTATTGAAGGATCGAGACTTGCAGATGGTCATGGACAAGGACACCAAGGCAAAGAGAGCCTACGAGGGCTTCACCTCATGTTTTGAAAGCCGTTTGAGTCATGTATCATTAAGGAGGAGCAGTGGGTGCTCAGCAAGTTCGAAAGTACTGTGTCTCTCAAAGATTGTGTATTGAGATTGTTTTGAAGCAGGGATAACTATCATTGCCAAATTGTTTTTTGTGTCATTAATGTCCACTTAGTCCTTCTCGTCTTTTCTCATCTCCATTGTGAGTGGTGCCGGTGTGCATTGGCAGTGTGCCCCTCGGATCGTGTGTGTGTGTGTGTGTGTGTGTGTGTGTGTGTGAGAGAGAGAGAGAGAGAGAGAGAGAGAGAGAGAGAGAGAAATTGGGTTGTGGAAGCGTGTGAAGCGGGTAGGAATCTGGGATGGTGGTATCAATTGCTTATGTATCAGGTGTGTGAGCTGAATTGTGTGCTAGAGGTGTCTGGCGTGTGCTAGTGTGTTGTCTGGATTGTGATTCTGTGTGGTTAGGGGCGTCGGATGTTCCCTGGGCTATAGAGAGGCTACTAGATTGTTTTTTCCCCTTCCCCCTTTCCATCAATGGTGCCCCCACTGAGGACCTACTGATTGCTCCTCAATGAAGTCCTACAGCTTGAAGATGATTGAAGATTGCGGACCGCCAGTTTTCACTGGCGAGGAAGATGCAAAAGATTGGATATGCGATCTAGAGTTGTATATGATGCCTACAAATGCTGACCAATGAAGCAAAGCTTAGAGGTTTGTCACAGGTGATACAGGGCGAAGCAAAGGCCTAGCTCAACAATTTGGAGGTTGCCAATAGGCAATCATGGTCGAGGGTTTGAGCCTGTTTTGTCCGAGATTTCAAGATGAAGTAACAAAGACTCAATCGGATGGAAGATTGGACCAAGAGGTATGCACGAAGCCAATTCTTGATAAAGAAGTCTCCTATGATGAAGCTTTCACAGGCTCCACTAGTAGCGGATATGAATGTGATGACGAAGATGCTTGGAGTGATTCAAGCTTCAGTTTTGTGGAGGATTTTGCGGCTTATGACGAAGATTGGAAAGCCATGCTTGATGTCGCCTACCATGCAGAGTTGCAAGACATTGAAGGCCTAGTGGATGAAAGCAATCTACTATCTACATCAAGTTCGAGTGAAGGTGAAGTAGAAGTATGCCACGATGCTTTATCTATGCAGAGGGTGGGGCAACCTTGCCTTGACCAGAATGTCGAGGTGCACTATAGGGTACCAGAGGTTGTGTGTAGCCGTAGAGAGACAGCTCCGGCAATTGATGTTGTGGAGACAGGTATATGTGCAGCTTGTGAGAGCGGGATCACATGCAAAGAGGGGGGTATTGTCAACCTTGCAGGTGATAAAGTGTGGGATCAACTTTTGTCTTGCTTGTCCAATGATGCATGTGGTGATCAAGTAGGTGTCTGAAGAGCAGGTAGCTAAGGCTGATGGTCAAGAGTTGATGGTCGAGCAATCAAGCTCGCTCTCGCGTGAAGTACAGGTTGAAGGGGTAGTAGCCCATGCTCTTGTGGCTAAAGAGCGAGTAGCGGTAGAAAGACAAGGTGTTCAAGGTATGTGCTACGCTCCTGATGAAGGTGTTATTGCAGGTAGATTTCTACCAAGCTCTCCACCATTTACAAAGCTTTGTGCATGTGGGTTCTGTTATGGAGAGCCCTCAAGCAAAGGGAGGGATCATGACTGCAGGTGATGCAATTGCTTCAAATGTGGATTTATACGCTCATTTTGGGTATCAAGCATGCGTATGGATACAGGTTATTGAAGAACCATGCTATGGAAGGCTACCAGAGTGGCTTGTTTATCGGTTTGTGGGTGCGGAGGATATATTGCTCACACATGTTTTACAGACAGGTTGTTGTTTTCAATGCCATCAATTTGATCCTGGTGGAGCTGACGTTCATGCCTTTCCATTTGATCCGGGGGGCTTAAACACCTGCTAAATTTTCTCTCTACCTATTTCTCTACTATCTATGAATATACTATTTAAGTTCTCTTATTATGCAGTCATATATTATCTACATAAGACTACGGTTGAGCATAAATGCTCAACGAGGGGGTGGGCAATGATGGTGCACCCAAATCGTGTCGACCTGTGAAAGTGTAAGCAACAGGAATATGGCATCAGGCAGGTTGATGGTATCGGACTTTGGCAGGACTCAGATGCATTTTGGAGCAGGTCTCACAGTGATGTGTACGTAAAATGCGGCTTTTTACTGGTCAAGTTGTGGTTTTGGAGTTCTATAGACCACAATATTTACATGTATCTAAAGTATAGCTTCAATGTGCTATACAGCTTGGCTTTTTGGGCTCGTCATTTTGAGGTATTATTGGATTAAGAGAAGGGGTACCAAGATGAAGCTTGAGCTAGCCTAATCATCGCGGTTGATAACGTTTTGTCGGATGCTGCATTGAGTTCAAAGCCAAAGAAATGATCACGTTGTGTTTCTTGGTAAGTTCTTCTCATGGAGATGCTTTTAGTATAAGAGCCTTGAATCTTACTCTTGGTCATTGTATCGGGTGGTTATGCTTTGGTGAGCAAAGCTAAATGAAGGCATGGCTTCATGGTGGGAACAGTGCCCAAGTCGAAGAAATTAACAGGCAGGCAGAAACGAGCTGGACTACCGTCGTCTGGAAGAGGTGGGGGTGCATGCAGCATGGGAAGAGAGCATGAGGGGCCAAGAAAAGAAAACACAGGTTGTGCCATCTGGAGGGTTGACTTGCACGAGACGGTGGGGCCACTTGCATGGCCAGTACATGAGATGCCCTTGGCAGGAGCAAGACACCAAGAGTCGGAGTTCTATTTCTGGGAGAGGGTTGCATGACAGAGTGGGCAGCCCATCAGGTAAAGGGGGCAATCGACAGAAGGCCTGAAGCAGAGAGAGAGGGCGGCCATATTGAAGGGCAGCTAGGGTCCGTCAGAGAAGGGACGTCACCTCAAGGCAGTAGACTTGCATGCAAGGGGACGCTAAAGAACTGTAGGAGGCCACCTGAGGGGATGAAAACGACATGGGGCAGCCAGGTAGAGGTTCAATGGCATCATCGATTGAAGCTGAAGAGAGCCAAGGCTTATCAAAGCAAGTGACTCGCTAAGAGGGCTGGCAGTTGCAAGAACTAGAGGCCACCATAAACACAGGGAGCCAGGGATGGCGCACGTTTTTTGAAGAGTGGGTCAGGGCCAAAAGGTGCACATGTAAGGGCTAAGGAGAGCCACTGAGGACGGGTTCAAAAGGGGTGCAATCACCGGGTGCATAAGAAAGAGCTATTGGAGGATTGAAACCTATAGATGGTCAGGGACAAGGACACCAAGGCAAAGAGAAGCCAACGAGGGCTTCACCTAATGGTTTGAAAGCCGTTTGGGTCATGTATCAGTAAGGAGGAGGAGTGGGTGCTCAGCAGGTCCAAAGTGTGTCTCTCAAAGATTGTGTATTGAGATTGTTTTGAAGCAGGGATAGCTATCATTGCCAGATTGTTTTGTGTGCCGTTTATGTCCACTTATTCCTTCTTGTCTTGTCTCATCTCCAGTGTGAGTGGTGCCGATGTGCATTGGCAGTGTGCCCCTCGGATCGTGTGTGTGTGTGTGTGTGTGTGTGTGTGAGAGAGAGAGAGAGAGAGAGAGAGAGAGAGAGAGAGAGAGAGAGGATTTGGGTTGTGGAAGCGTGTGAAGCGGGTAGGAATATGGGATGGTGGTATCATTTGCTTATGTATCAGGTGTGTGAGTTGAATTGTGTGCAAGAGGTGTCTGGCCTGTGCTAGTGTGTTTTCTGGATTGTGATTCTGTGTGGTTAGGGGTGTCAAATATTCCTTGGGCTATAGAGAGGCATCTAGATTGTGTGCTGAGTGGTTTTCCCCCTCCCCCTTTCCACCTTCTGTACAATTCTACCTGCACAAGAATGGAGGCAATGATGAGATAATGTGAGCTTGAGCATATGGGTCACGTGACCCATTGTATTTTGTCTTGAAGCATGTGGTCACTTGATATGGCATCATTTATTATGGTTCAATCACCAATATAACCAGTTTGTGGTTTCTTATAAAGACGTCTCTTGTTCAGTCTCTTCTTGTCTTGGAGAAAACCTTGGTGGTGGAATCCTCTATGATATGTGCACTGGCATTGTTTCTAACTAAAAGTAAGTAGAGATAGGATACCTTTCCAATTCAATTGTATCAACAAGTTTTTACTCTTTGTCCATACTTATCTACCATCAAAACTTGCACTCCTTTGACATTTGTATATCTAAATGCATAGAGGTTCTTATGGTTTGTCAACTCTCCAGCAATGGGTTTTACACACTTGTAGAAGGTATGTGTATCCTTGTTTGTGAATCTATACAATCCCTCATGAGCATAATCTATCAAAACTCTCATGGCTTTGGTGTTTTTAATGAATCTCACATTTGGTTTGTTCATTAGTGGATGCCTCTCCTTTAGGTCTTTATCGATTCTCACTCTCAAAGGTGTTGCTAGATTTCTTGCGGTTAGCATGTCTTTGAGTTGAGTAGAAAACTTTGGTGGTGGATGATTTGTCATGATAAGGCTCACTCAAAATTCTCAACATAGTCTTGGACAAGCTCACGTTGTCTTAGTGTAACTTATCTCTTTTTGTCCTTGTTCAAGTCTCTCAAAAGGCAGGACTTTGTTACTCTTGGGTCCTTGAGAACTGGTTTTGAGTACCCTAAAAGTTTGGAATTTTAAAAGTTAAAATAATTCAGCTCTAGTATTCACTTTCTTCCTAGCTATACCTAACTCAATTGGGAGTTGTGTATCAAAAGCTAGAGCAATTTTGCTGAACTGCACTTGAAACAACACTCAAAACAGTCTCAAGACCATGACACAGGAACTTTGGCTTGTATATTGATCTTCAAAAGATATTTTAAGCTCAAACTTGAGATTTGAGATGTACTCAAGTATATCTACAAGCTCATCAAGTCAGATACCTCCACTATGAAGAGGTACATGGATAATAATCCATGATCCTCAACCAAATTTTTACTTCAAATTTTGACAATGGGTAGACAAGATCATATGCAGACTCTGTGCCAATTTTCAATAAATTATGAGGTTGGGGAACATGGATTGTAATCCATGTTCAACCACATCTAGACTTGATCTCTGGGCAGCTTGTTGCTCTTTATGTCCACATAAATTTCTTTTTGGATTTGGACTTGTTTTGATAGGTCAAATATCCAACACTCGGTCTGCATTAGGAAAGTTTGGACTCAATTTTGGGCCTTGTAAGAAATACCATGTCAGCGTAGAGAGAGATAATAGAAAATTCATTTTAACTCTTTTTCATACATGTTTGCTAAAATCTGGATTTCTTACTCATGCACGGTACGTTTATTAAAAAACCCAAAGAGTATTCTAGTCATGATAACACTTCACTGTGCGCGGTGGCTACTGAATTCAATGCCGAATATCTCAATCTGTTGTGTTTTTGAAAACTAAGCTCTATTTCCTTGCCTCCTTCTTCCCTCCCATTCCCTCCTGCGTTCTCTCATGTGTCGCACGCGATATTCAAATTGCCATTCTTCTATTGCCCCCACCTCCCTCTGCACACAATTTTGATCAGTCATGTCTCAGTCGACACTTGTAGCTTCTTCACAAAAATTTTCTACAAGAAATAAGAGAGATGTGTATCACATGCACATAGAGCTCTCACGAGAGTATGAACCCCTTTGCAATTAAAAAAAAATAGTAGACGCTTTCTGAAGCTTCAAAGGAGAACTTAAGTTTATAAGGCATGAAAAATGTGGACCTTTGGTTGGACGACAGAATGTATCCAAAACATCCCATCACAAACTCCACTCCACCTTTTAAGGATATTATGTCCTTAGTGAACTATGTTAGAGATGGCCACCATGGCTTATATGGCTACGCTAAACAGTTGACTGCAAAAAAAAATGACATTCTGCAACAACAAGAGAGAGATATTTAATACAGCAAGAATGTCCGCTTACACCAGAAAGTCGTGCAATGTGCTAAACAGTTTGAAGGAAGAAAGGAGACCATCAAGGAGCTTACACAACAACTCAAAGAAAAAAAAACCAGTGTTAAGTCTTCACCAAAGAGAGAGAATACTAAGAGACATCGAGGACTTGAAAGTTGGCTTGGGAGGAATCAAGAAATGAGTGCAAGCCATCAAGTGAGTGCATCTATCCTTCTTAAGTTTATATTCATAAACTCTCACATCTCTTACTGCTAACATGCTTGCACAGATCTTTGCTTTACCCTGACAAGGAAGTGGAGCACAACACAACAACCTCCTCAGTCCATTACGGGCTCATATTGAATCGTAAAAACATAGCTAGCCTCTTGGATGATAAGCGCTATGGTAAGATCATTGCTAAACAGCTTGACAACCTTTTATAGGAGAACTGACTCTCTACACAAGACATTCAATCAATTTTGGATGAAGCTGGTATATCCAATAAGGGATATGCTGCCATTTTCAAGTATGTAGCATCATTTGTAGTGTTCTTCCACTAGAAAAGGGTTTTGCATCATTTGCAATTCTATTCCACTAGAAAAGGGTTTTTATTTCTAACTCCTCCTACTCAGGTCTATGCAAAGACAAGTCAAAAAGTTTCGCATCAAGCACAAGCTACGCACAAGCTACTTCCAAACCCTTCTCTATTCAAAAATCAAGATGGGAGGTCAACGAGGAGGTGCTTCAAAGCTAGGAAGTCCTTTTGACTTTGAATCAACATACAAATCACCAAAAGGAGAAGAAATGGTCTATGACAATCATAACAATATTTTTTATGATATGATCACACTATAGTCATACATTGTGTAGTTGTCCGATGTTACTCCTGAAGAGTGCAACGAGCTCCGCATAGGCATCTGTTTTGGATATCCCGCTATCTAGAGTACAGATATGCACAATGTATGTACTTTGTAGAATAATAGAAAAATTAATGTTTCTCTACATCTAATTTGCATGGACCACTCGACCTCTCTATGTGAAGCAAAGGGCAATCTCAGTCTTAGAGACGGCCTTCTCAGAAATGGGTTTGCACGGAGGACATGTTAAGATAGAGCATGATGAGAAGAGATCAAAAAATGACCGGGGTGTTCCAAAGAAGTTGTCCATTGGTGGTGTGAAAGTCCGACTTTTCCTTTCAGTGCCCACAATTGGATGACAACACAAAAGCCAAAGTGCACAATAAAGACAAGCATTATGATACAATTTGTGGAAAAACAGTAGTTGACCATGCAGATAATGGTGCAGCAAGGACTTGCAAAGTGAAGGTACGAAAAACCTTCAATGCAATATTCAAGTTCTACAAATTGAACTCATGAACTGATGGCAACTATACACAATTCCAAGAATATGTGGAGACCTTCCACAAGACATTCATAAGTGCATGTACAAATCAACATATTACTCACTACATGATACTGTAATTGGTTTGGTGACATGATAATCTTTCAAATTTTAAATACTCATCCTTTTAATGTCTGGATGCTTTGTGTGCAACACATATCTATAATCACATGCCTTGATTTGAAAGGCAATACAGTAGCTTGGGTGTTTGGTCTACACAGGGCATGGAAAAAACCCCTACCAAGCACGTATTGGTTATTTTAGTCACACTCGACATGGAGATGGTGCGGACAAAGCAAATAGCTTAGAGGAGCTACACCAATGGACGTATCAAAAACTAATGCACAGGTCATATTGCAAGGAACAAGTTAAACAAAGTCAGATTGGCCATGCGGTGAGATTAGCCAAAAACCAGCGAAGAAAGGAGGTATGGGAGTTATCATCTACGGTTAGCCAACATGCGGATTGGCGGCTACAAAAATAATGTGTGGGAAGGGTTTGGACAACATCGTTGCAAGTTATGCCGCCATAACTCTCAGCCATAGCAAGATCCAAACACCAAACTTAATGCATCTAGAAGAATCAATGTAATTTTAGCTTTTCATATTGTGAATGATGGTTGCAACAAAATTAAAAATGCAGCAAGATATTGATACTCTATCAATTCAACTTTTCATAGTGTGAATGATGGTTGCAACAAAAACATTACATTGCAAGACACTATTACATAATCAATCTAACTTCAATCCATAAAACAAATAGATTCTATTTATTTCTAGTCATTAAGAAATAATACAAAATATCTTGGCCTCTTGCCCTTATCTGAAGGACCCTCTTCCTCATGTCTTGGTCTCTTTGAATGACGCGTTTCGTCATCAAAATCCGTTGCAAGCACATTGAGGTCGAGCAATTGGATCTCCTAAGGTTTCTCAACCTGCGGGGCCTCTTCTACAAGTTGAATGATTGGCTGCTTTTGTTTCAACAGATCATGTTTTCCATATTATGGCAACTGGCATGGGTCTGTGATTCCACAAGCTAGACCATATGCAAAATGTGACAAAAAGTAGGGACTGTGCGGGCCATACATGCCAGGACCTACACCAAATATTGAGACTGTTGCTTGCTTGTCTAACAGCATCACCTTGTCTGCATTCCATCTGATGGCCATGCTTCCTAGATATTTTGAGAGTGTCTTCAATACATAAAGAGGGAATTCAGCCTTGTCCTTAGAGGAGCTGGAATGGAAGCAGAGGAAGTTTGGAGCATTCAAATCCTCCTAGTACTGACCAAGGAAGGAATTCTTTCTCAAGTCTCCTTTACCTCATCCATGGGGATGAGGAATGAACTTATCATCATACGAGCTATAAGAAATAAAATCCAAGTGTTGGTATATACACATGAAACTCTCATATGGGGAAGCAAAAAAATATTTACACAGTAGTACACCTTCTGATTTTCATCTTCTTGGAGTAACGTAGGGTAAAAGCATGTTAATGTGTTGCGCTTTTTGTGCTAGTTAACATATGCCAACAAGCACATCTTCTAAGCATATCACATGGATATGATAGTCATGTTTTTTCAAGTGTGTGGGCCACCATCATGAACTATACAAAGTGTAATACTTGGACTTCGAAAAAATGAATCATAATATTTTTAAAATCTCTAACAATTAAGCTTAGTTGTTACATTAAGGTAGTGGTCTAGTCATGAAGCATGGAGGGGTGGAAGCATGACTGGGTGGTACACTTTTATGTGTTGAAAGCTCTTTTTTAATAGCCACTTAATAACTATGTCATTAGCTGTTAGTGCCTTTGAACTTTTTGGATTCAAAAAGTACTCGAAAAAAACACCAAATCTCGTACGTGCGAGAGAGGTCCCAGAAGCTCGTACTTGCGTGGGTGTTGAGCACATTGAGCGCATTCATGTAGCTTCTCTTCATCTCAAGCAAGAAGCAACAGCAGTAGGGCACGCAGCAACAAGGCAACATGTCTCTCAGGTTCTCTCTCGCTCTCTGAGGCAGGGTGGTCAATATCTGCCATCCCTCTCTCTCTTTCTATGCCACACACACACACACACACACACATGCACAGCTGAAAGTATTGCATGTTTAAAACTGGGTAACTTAGTCTCAAGCTTGCCACCCTATATTGGACATGTTTTTCTTGCTTTTTTCCTTTGTCACCATTACAAGGTGCTTCATGTCCCGATAGCTTCACCACCCAATTGTGACCATTGTATGTTTCTTTTTCAGTCTCATTTTGTTCCATGATGCATATCCATGGACATAGATATGAACACACACACACATATACCTACACACAGAGAGTCTTGTTTCAACATTAGGATTTGTTATTGGTGCAAAAATCCTTCCTCTTAGGAGATTTTATCTATTATTAGTTACTTCTTGTGGTGAAATGATGATTAAAAATTTTATTTCGATGGGTCATTTAATTATAAAACTGGTTTTATGTGTATATTTCAGGTGGAACCCACCTCCATTTACTAGAATCCAGCACACAAAACTTTGCATGTCAAGACAAGACTTCCATGAAGTCTACAACCTCAGCCTGAACGGGGTTGACAACCCACACTTTATAGATGTTACAAAGAAAGACTGGTTGTCCATGTTCATGGTGCTATGAACCAAAGGGCAGAAGGTGAAGCTTCGAACCATACGGTCAGAGCTTTACGATAAATTCATGATGCTGTATCAGATGGTTTACCAGGAGTTACCTATAAACGGTGAGTGCGCTACCTGGTTTGCCAAAACATTTGCATTTGAAAATTGCCAGAGGGCGGACTTGTCTCTCGACAAGTCCAAATACCGGGTAGATTGGGTTGTTGTGGCTGAGAACTCAGCTACTCGACTGGGGGCACATAAGCAAGGGCTCTCCAACAAGATGTCCACAGTAATGATGCACATGACTGACGGGAAAACAGTGTGCAAGTCAGTATTGGTAGCTCAGTCATCGAAGGCAAGTGTGGATACGTCAAATAGTGGAGATGTAGAGCTGGCACAGATCATGCGATCTAATGTACAAGCTAAAGTTAGGTAGATTGAGAGTGAAATAGGGCAGATCTCTAAGGAAATGCAGCAAGTACAAGTGGAAATGCAGGTTCAATCAAAGGCAAACACTTTCTTGAAACAGTTACGGGAAGCACGAGAAGAATTAGCCACGCTTGAGGCTAGTGGCAATGTGCCGTTGGAGAGGGTGATGACGTTGCAAGTTGTGATCAGTGCTAACTTGCAAGTTCTCGGTGTTCTTGGTGTCGCAGAGGGTGGCACGTCTGAAAACAACGATGTTGTAGCCATACAGGTTGATTTGCAAACACCAAGAAGATACTGTTGTTTCTCTTATTTTGTGTTTGAACAATTTTGCTGAATTTTTTTGTCCGATACAGGAGAGGCTGCAACAAAAGAATGTGCTCTTGGCGAGACTCAAAAATAGGCTTTTGTTGGCAATGCAATTTTACAATTGCAATAGGGCAAAGCACCTGTATTCTCTCCATCACCTCCAATCATGCCAAATGTACGTCGAGGCATTATATTTATTGACGAGCCGTGCACAGCCCGTGGGTTGGAACTTTAGGATAAAATACTAGTGGGTGTTTGCATGCTACCATGCCAACACCCCTATCACAATTTTTATTTCGCAACTTTGTCCATGCTAAGTGATTCCTATTCACTAGGATGTGGCATAGAGATCCCTGCTTCAGTGAAGAAGATGTTTGTTGCAGAGACAACGTCCGTGGCAGAAGGAAAAGTTACTCCAATAGGTATGTTCCCAATTCTGGTTACTCAAGCTCCAAAGGAAGGAAAAGATGTATTAGTAACCAAAAGTATTAGTAGTAAGCTCTATTAGTAACCAATAGTTGTCAAATAAATGTATTAGTAGTAAATTATATTAGTAACCAATAGTTGTCAATAGCTTGTAATTAGTGGTAAGCTGCCAAATAGTTGTCAAATAGCTTGTAATTAGTAGTAAGTTGTATTAGTAATCAATAGTTGTACTATGAGTTAGCTATTTGATAGCTATTGGCTACTAATACAGCTTACTATCCAATTACCAATAGCTATTGGCTACTAATACAGCTTACTATCCAATTACCAATAGCTGCTTATCACAAGATTTTAAAAAGCTATTAGATACAACTTTAAACCAGCCTATTAGTTTGCCAATGGCTTCCATAGGTTTAGAGAGAGCTACTAGCTGGTAATAGCTACCTAGCTCTTGTTAAATAGCTCCAGAATAGCTGTTAATTTGTGAGTAAATACTTTCTCATTCACTAGTGGCTAGTATTCCTAGCTATTAAAATTTAATAGCTCTTTAATAGCTGGGTACTAGCTATTACATATCTGCTAGTCTCGAAGCTTTTGACCAGCTATGAGGTAGCTATTGACTTTCGTAGCTGTACAATAGCTATTGATAGTGTGTAGATATACACACTCGATCACCATGTGGCCACTATTTCTAGCTAGCAACAAGAAATAGCTATTTAATACATTGCAAGTAGATATTATAGACCTAAACTTGGCTAAAGTTGCTTCTCAGACAGCTTTTGACCAGCTATTAGGTAGCTATCGTCTACCATAGCTAGTGGGTGATGGCCTATTAGTTGGTAGTACCTATTTGACCTATTATTAATAGCTATGTGATAGAGCTTTTAATCAGCTATGAGTGAGCTATTGGCTTCCATAGCTAGTGGATGATAGCTATTTTCCACAGCTAGTGGGTGATAGCTATTTTGCAGGGCTGGAGAGATATTAGCTGGAAGTAGCTATTGATCACAGCTACTACTGTCTTCCACAGCTAGTAGGTAATAGCTTTTTGCCAATTTTGGAGAGCTATTAGCTAGAAGTAGCCATCTGAAGTTGTTATTAATAGCTGCTTGATATTGCTTATAACCAGCTATTAGGTAGCTATTGCCTGCCATAGGTATTAGGTCAAAGCTATTTTTGTGGTTTTGAGAGCTATCAGCTGCTAGTAGCTATCTGGCCAACTATCAATAGCTGCTTGACAGATAGCTTAGAACCAGCTATCAGGTAGCTATTGTCTTCCATAGCTATTGGGTTGGGTAATAGCTATTTGGAATGTTTTGAGAGCTATTAGCTGGAAGTATCTATCTCACCAGCTATTAAGAAGCTATTGTCTTCCACAGCTAGTGGGTAATAGCCATTTGCCAGGTTTTGAGAGCTTTTAGCTATTTTAATCAGCTATTGGGTAGCTATTGTTTTTCATAGCTAGTGGGTGATAGCTACCTATTGTGTAGGTATTAACCAGCTATTGAGTAGCTATTGTTTTTCATTGCTAGTGGGTGATAGCTACTTGCTAGGTTTAGAGAGATACTGGCTGGTAAAAGCTACTTTATGCTTGTTAAATAGCTCCACATTAGCTGTTGATTGTGTGGTATATACTCTTATTGATTATGTGGTCAGTATGGTCTAGTTATTTACAACCAATTGTTACTCAATAGCTTGCAAGCACATAGGCTATAACTACTTCTCAGAAATCTTTTTACCAGCTATTAATAGATGCCTAACAGATAGCTCTAACCAGCTAGTGGGTGATAGCCATTTGCTAAGTTAAGAGAGCTAGTAGCAAGCAAATTCTACTTGGTGCTTGTTAATCATCTCCCTAATAGCTGTTGACTGTGTGTGGTAAATATTTTCTCGTTCACTCTGCAACAAGTATTTCTAGTTGTTAACAACCAAAAGCTGTCCAACAATTTCTTGAAAAGTTTTACTTTGTTTCCAAACGGTTGACTTCCTTTTTTAATTGCTGCTTGGTATCTTTTCTAACAACAGCTAATTATGTTCCAACCACATGTATGTTCGCACCAGCAAAGACATCTGGTGGAGATACAATGCAGTCAATGAAGACATCTGGTGGAGATACAATGCAGTCAGCAGGATTCACATTTGGCTCTGATTGTTGGGGAGAATCTCCAGCAAAGTCTTCTTGCATCCCCTTCAAGAATGGATAGCTACCAGTAATCGAAAAAAGTAGTACTTGTGATGTTGTTGCGGGCTGCTCCACAAGTCCAAAAGATGGTCTTCAAAGCAAAGGTGAGGTCCGAGAGTTTCTTGCTAAGTTTCAAGTTGTGTAACTCTCCATCCATGCTATGGCTACATGTTGTTGGCAAAGTATTACAGAGTTTTAGGTGGTGTATGACAACTGTTAGCCAGCTAATATTATGTTAGTAGCCAGCTTCTAGATAGCTATTAAGTAGCTTTGAAGGTACTTCTAGTTTATCACATCTTCCATTGCAGCTCCAGGGATCTCTGAGACACCTGATGATGTTCCAGAGGCAACAGTTGGAGACATAGAGGAAAAGGTAAAACAGGGAAAGCTTGCAAGAGGTGGCAAGCATAGACAAAGTATGTCTAGGAGGTTGACAAGAAGGTCTGTAATTGCACACGGAGCTGACCATGAAGATACAAATAGTGATACGTTGATGCAGAAAGGTATGCCTTAGTAAATTTAGTGTCAGCCCACTTACAGGAGGTTGAGTTTTTTTGTCTTTTTGGAGCACTTACTGATGGCATGGCAACATGAAGAATCTCCTGTCAATAAAGATTGCGGAGACACTCTAGAGAAGATGTTGGCAGAAGCTAAAAGAAAGAGGCAAGCGTCAGCGAAGCCACCATCCAAGAGGATGAAGAAAACTCTTTTCAGCAAAAATCCTCCAGATGTTAGGAGTGGTAATGAAATCCCTTGCCCTGATGTTGAAATAGAAAGGCATGCAAAGGATGCTGGCAAAGACCCTACTGTGCCTCGGGTAATTGACCTAACAATGGTTGGTGTTGAAGGCCATGCTCCTGATACAGTTGTTGATGCAAGCCTAAACAGTGAAGTTCCTGTTCATCGTGTGAGCATTGATGGTACCGTGCTTGATCCTGATACAGTTGTTTGCTGATGCAAGCCTAACAATAAAATCCCTACTCATCGTGTGAGTGTTGATGGTAGTGTTGATGGCGGTGTGCCTACTCCACAACAAGTTCATCAAGCAAGCCCTTTGGCTGATCACCCTAATACCACCAGCCAAGATCATGGTGCTGGTCTATTGTCCCCTAATGCATCTTTGTAAACTTTTCTGTTTCAAGGACATAATATGAATGCTATTCCAAGCTGTTTCTGCAAATATTTTGTTGTTTTTCCTCGCAATTAGTCAATTTATGTAGACAGTCTTGTGTATGCAGTAATTCATAAGGAATTAATGTTGATGCTAGTAGTATGTCCACTGTCAGAAACGAAGCCAAGTCAAGGCCAAAAAAACTCGTGATAGATCACCCGTTTAAAAGGTGGAGACGGTACATGGCGCTCAAGCGGATGTACCACATCAGGTTGACACATGTGTATGCATCTAGCTCATGTAAATGGGCTTTCCCAAATTGCAATGATCCGAGCAGGATGCTTGTATCAGTTGAGGAGGATTATCATGTTGTCCAAGAAAGTGTGCAGAATGATCCTCGGGCTCTTATTTTGGATATGAATGGTCTTTTGATTTATAAAGTGGATCTAGAAGAAGGTATGTTTTTCCCTACATGGAATCTACAATATGACCAGGTACTGGAGGAGAGGCCAAGAAGGATATACTTCCTTGTGCGGCCCGATGCAAGGCAGTTCTTATTGTGGGCAGCAACTCATTTCAATGTCTTCATTTGGAGCTCATCCATGGAACATAATGTTGTAAAGCGTTTCTCTACCAAGAAACCACATAGCAATCACTAAACACTAGCTATGAAATAGCAATCACTAGCTATGAAAAGCTATTATAGTTATCAAAGAGCTATTATTAGCTATCGAGTAGCAATCACTAGCAATAAAGTAGACTTGGCTATGAAATAGCAAACACTAGCTATGAGATATCTATCAAAAAGCTATCAATAGCTATAAAACAAGCACTATCTATGAATAGTTTCCAATAGCTAGCTATCAATAGCTATCCAATAGCAGTCAATAGCTATGAAACAACCACTAGCTGGGAAAAGCTATCAAATAGAAGTTACCAAAGATCTACCAAAGAGCTATAAATAGCTATCAAATAGTAGTTATGAACATCAATAGCTATCTCACAACAATTACTATCTATAAAATAGCTATCAAATAGTAAACACTAGCTATGAAATAGCTATCATTAGCTATTATAGTTATCAAAGAGTTGTTCTAGTAGCTATCGTGTAACAATCACTAGCTATAATATAGCTTTGGCTATGAAATAGCAGCAAACACTAGCTATGAGATATCTATCAAATAGCTATCAATAGCTATGAAATAGCAGCAAACACTAGCTATGAGATATCTATCAAATAGCTATCAATAGCTATGAAACAAGAAGCACTAGCTATGAACATATCAATAGCTATCAAACAACAATCACTAGCTATTGATAGCGATCACTAGCTATAAAATGGCAATCATCGGCTATGAAATAGCTATCAAACAGCAATCACTAGCTATGAAATAGCTTTAACTAAAGAAACTACTTGATTATTAGCTATTGATAGCAACACTAGCTATAAAATGGCAATCATCGGCTATGAAATATCTATTATTTATCTATCAAATACCAATAAATGGCTATAAAATAGCAATTGCTAGATATGAATAGCTATCGGTAGCTATCAAAGAGCTACAATAGCTATCAAATAGCAATTACTACATATAAAATATCTTTCAAATAGCAAACACTAGCTATGAAATAGCAATCACTAGCCATGAATAGCTATCAAATAGCTATGACTAGCTATGAAATACCTCATCCTAAAGAAAGTACTTGATTATTATCTATCAATAGTCATCACTAGCTATAGAATATCATTGACTAGCTATAAAATATCTAATGATTACCTATTAAAAAGGAAATTTTGGCTATGAAATAGCAATCACAAGCCATGAACAGCTATCAATTGCTATCAAAGAGCTATCAAGAGATATTTTATAGAAATCACTAGCTAAAAAATAGTTTCACCTAAGGCAAATACCTGATCAATAGCTATTACACAACTGCTAACAACAGAACAATTATCAGTATCTATCACTATCAACGAGTAGGTAATTACAATAATAGTCATTATTGGCTATCAATATCAATACCAATTAGATAGCCTGGCAGAATTTATGTAACAACACATAGCAACTGGTCAAACTTTGACGGCTATCAACTGGCCAATGTAGTGAACAACTACGACATATATTTGACTAGTTATAAGATGGTACAACATAACTAGTGGGTGGCTATGAAGTAAACTGCATTTAATAGCTATTAGTGTGGCAAGAGTTATCTATAAAACACGGATAGCTACCAGCCAAAATTTGACAGATATTAAATGCAAAGAATAACTATAACGAACAACCATGAAACACATAATTGGCAGCAAAACAGATAGATAATGGTCAATAACTAGTAGCTAAATGGCAATAGTTATGTAAGTAATTCAAATAGCTGTGCAGTCAAAAAGCTTCTACCCAGCAAGAGTATCTAACAAATACAAAAAGCCACTACATGGAATTCACTTTCTTCCATACCTGTGATACTTCCAATAAATGGATGGGATGTTCGATATACTCCTTCCAACCAATTCTCTTTTGACATACGTCTTTTTTGTTGGGGGATACAAGAGTCTCAAGCATCCAAAAGTTGACTATTAGCTCCTTTACCTCTTCATGTATGCGACTTTTTTGAAGACTCCGATGACATGTGTCAAAGGACAAAGTGGTGTTCTCAGTTTGTTGGAGTAGCCGATTCTTGGCTCCATACAAGTTCCTTCTATGAATAGAAAGTAGCTTGGAGACAACATTAACATTAAGTCCTTGTGCCTCCTCTGGGTTTTTTGAGTTCAGAAGCATCATCATTGTAGACCTCTTGAGGAACATCTTGGTAGACCTCTTGAGGAACATCTCATCTTCAGTTTGTGGCCTCTTCAAGTCTTGAAGTGTGTTCTGAATATTTCCTATCAATGTATCTGCAAAATAGGGTGTTGATGCTTTGTCATTCGGGATATCTTTCAGTGAAGGGTGCTGAATCATCCGATTGAAGATGTCTTTCTTGGTGTCCATGTCCATTCCACTTGTGCTTTGAAGTACATATCATGCAATCCCTTTTGCTATCTTTTCTCTTTTTTCATTCTCGATGATTTTTTCACAGCCGTGTGCCTTTGTTAAGTCTTCTATTCCTTCGGTTGCTTCATTCCCTTCTCTTTCAACAACCAAACCTACATTTGCTCTTCTCTTCAATCGGGCTCTTTGTTCTCTCTTGCGGAAAGCCTCATATTCCGTGATCACCATTTCCTGCTTCAAGTCCTGGAATGAACCAACCATAAACAACATAACACAGTTGACTTATTTACAATCATCAGCTAAGCTACAAGGAGCTTTAGATAGTGCAGTCATAATCAAAAAGAGACTTTAGGGAAACAGCCCACCAAGGCATCTTCAGATTCACGAAAAAAATGCTGCAAAAGCAAGTAGGAACCCAAAAAAAATTGGATGAAATAATGAGCTATCATGACATAAACAGCAGGTATTGCCAAGATCAAATCGTCACGGGAATGCAGGGAATGGGAACCCCGAACAGAGAAACTGACATCTAAAGGATTCTCACTTCTACAGCTATTTGTGTCATTTCATTGTGTTGATTTCATGAATGTTGCTCTAGACCACCATGTGTTGTTCTATGCTTACTATCTACATTGAGTGTCTCCTTCCCAGCAATACATACAATGTAACAACCATAGATAAATTAAAGACAATCATAATATCCTTGGTCGTGTAGATAATAACCACCACTGGTGTGACTAACCATATGTACATACCTCCCCAGATTTTACAATACAAGGCAACAACTGTGAATAAATTAGAGACTACAAATCGTGTGATTGACCATATGTACATATCTCCTCGAATTCTACCCTTACTCCCACCCCAAACATAACAAGTTCATTTCAAACAAACCTGCCCAAAGCACAGTAGTTAAAAAGAGAGGGAGAGAAACAGATATAATGGAAAGGCACCTACTCCTTATCCTCCCCTTCCAAAGATGCAAGTTCCACCATGAGTTCTACTCACCTACAAAGCAGAAGAAAGACGCTTGGAGAGAGTGAGAGAGCAATACAGAAAGAGCTGCAGCGAGAGAGAGAGAGAGAGAGAGAGAGAGAGAGAGAGAGAGAGAGAGAGAGAGAGAGAGAGCAATACACAGAGCTATAGAGAGAGAGCACGCAATACACAGAGCTGTAGACAAAGAAAGAGCGAGAGAGAGAGAGAGAGAGAGCTATGTTCCACAGCTTTGCGAGAACACAGATGCTGCAGAGTGCGGGATGGTCGTTACGTCACTACGTTCAAAAAAATCACTTGCCATAATGAAATTGTACTTCGTGAGTCTGACCACGTTTTAGAAAATAGTAGTCCCAAAATAGATTTTAATGTTTTAAAGGACGATAATTACTAGCTTACTCGCTCTCCTAAAAGTGATGTCCCGGACACAACTATTGTGTCCACCCACTCATGCTTCCACCCAGAGGGAAGCACAGCGCCGCAGGGGCCACAAGTCACAGAGAGGGAGGAAAGTGATTGCAAGTTGCAAGCAGGGCTGCATTCAGAGGCCAGCACTCAGCCCAAGTGGAGGATAGCTCACCACTAGAGCCAGCCACCTCCATCAACAACAATCTTGACAGTACTTCACCGAGAAGGAAATCGGGGGGCAAAGGTTCTGTTGCTTCTCCTCCACCCTGCAAAAGATTGAATGCTTCTAATTCCCAAGGATCCCCAATGTCAAAGTACATGCATTCAAGGAAGGGGAAGCATGACTCGGGTACTCTCTCTCTCTCTCTCTCTCTCTCTCTCTCTCTCTCTCTCTCTCTCTCTCTCTCTCTCTCTCTCTCTCTCTCTCTCTCTTCTCTCTCTCTCTCTCTCTCTCTCTCTCTCTCGCTCTCTCTCTCTCTCTCTCTCTCTCTCTCTCTCTCTCTCTCTCTCTCTCTCTCTCTCTCTCTCTCTCTCTCTCTCTCTCTCTCTCTCTCTCTCTCTCTCTCTCTCTCTCTCTCTCTCTCTCTTCAATGAGGGGGCCACATTTGGAAGTTGTAAATCAAGAAAAGCATGACACATTTCTCGAGCATGCCACGACTACTAATTTGTTAGTGAATCCTCTCACCCATGAGAAAAGTGTGTTGCTAAGAATATGCTGCAATCAACACAGAGGACTATGCATTCAGCTTATATGCTTGTTTTTGTAGTAGCCCCTGGCTGCAATCTAGTTGTGTATTCTCTCACATTGATCAGGTGCTTGTGCATTGCCTTAGGCATTCAAGATGCATGCTTAGATGGTTGCATCTAAGGAGAGCCCGTGCAATTGCCTTTGTAGAAATTACTTAACATCCCTATTCTAGGGGGGGTTTGTAAGGTTTTAATCTTATAATCTTGTGTGGTGTGCAGACTAATGAAAAGCTCCCAAGCTGAACATCCCACTGCAAGAAAAGTTTTGTGTAATAGCAGAAGAGTTTAATGTTGTCCATGGCCTCTCCATGGACAGTCCATGGACAGTGATGACCCCAAATTGGTGAAGTGGGAGAAGATTACAGATTTGGAGTGTTTTAGTGTATTCAAAGAGGCAAAAGATTGCAACAAATATCGCTTCAAATGCAGTAGCATTCGTAGCGACATGTATGACCAAGTATTTCAGCTACACTACAAGGTGTATCAGAAGTCCCCCACCAACATGGAAATTAATTCGTCTCTTGCGAAGTGTTTTGTAAAACAATTTAGTCCAGTGGCAATTGCAAGTGGCTCAATCATGCAGTTCAATTGGGCTGAGTTTGTTGTCCATCATTTGTAGGATCTTTGAAAAAAAGGATACTACGATGCCCATGTTGAAAAATGGAGGGTGCGTAATACCCACCCCTCAAGTCAAAAAACAGAGGAGGGCTCTGCAGAAACAAAGGACGATTGCATTGGCCAAGTAGCTCCAAACGTTGTTTCTGCTGCCAGGGAAACACCCCTCTCTATTAATAGCTCTCACAAAGTGTCAGCAAGAATGTCATATTTTGGGCTCTCTGATTTGCAGCACATCATGAGTGCAAATGACCATCTCAAAAATCGACTACAGGATGCTAAACAGCAGCTCAAGAATGCGGATTAGGAGCTTGAAGCTACGAGGGTTCTGAAAGCAAGCCATGATATGCTCAGCCCTATAGTAATTGCTATGAGATATAAGCTTCATGATGTTGTGTTTAGGTCTCACTGACAGTGTGGATGTACGGAGAGAAATAGAGCTCAAGGTAAAGATCGAGACACTAAAGGAGACACTGGATGGTTTGGGGTTTCCTCATAGTGAGGACACCCCCATTGCTATTGATATTGGCATAATCTGTCTTCATGTAAGTGCCGATGGTTTTTGTGATTGAACCTTATGTTTTGAATATGTGCACAACTATCCTATGTACTTACCATGCCTCTGTTTTGATTGGTTTGTAGATTAATGTTGTGGAGGTGCACGAAGCGAAACTGCACACCTGTGATAGTCAATTGCAGTTGCTCATGCAGATAAGTAGGATGATACAAGGCTCCTTCATTCCCACTGTCCCATGCAAGATATCTATTGAAACTTTTACAAGTGTATAGGAGGGGTACACGATGGGACAACAAGCAGCGTGTGTATTGGTTGTGGTCTACCACTAGAAGTACACAAAATCAGCACCCGGGGCGGTCACTTTTTAGAATGTGTATGCTATCACATGAGTTAACCGGAGAGGATTATTAAAAGATCAAAATGTATCAAAATGTATACATACAGAGGGGGGTGGGGGTTTTTTAAATAGGCACGTAGTGTAAATATAGTATGTATATTGAGGTATTATTAATAAAATCTTGAACGCACGTGATATAGGAATCTTTTGATAAGTGACCACCCCGGGAATCAGCACAAAGGTCAAAATTCGATGTGAGCATACCTATCACCTAATCTGCTTTGTTGCAGCATGCTCCCTAGGGACCGAATGTAGAGCTTCCACCTGCCAGTAGAGGATACCAGCTGAATGGTGTGGCAAGGTGACAGGGCAAGGACCTCTAACCTTGATTCCTACACTAGCCCTGTGTATGCTAGCTAGCATAGAAGGTATTCTAGTTAGCTTAGTGAGTATGATGTCTAGCATATTGTGTATGGTAGTTGTCAAACCTAGTTATGCTAGTTAGCATAGAAGGTATGCTAGTTAGCTTAGTGGGTATAGTGTCTAGCATATTGTGTATGGTCATTGTCAAACCTAGTTATGCTAGCTAGCATACTATGAGATATAGCTAGCATACATTGTCATGGTGGTGGTAAGCATACTAAGTATGCTAGTTAGCACAGATAGTTATCCTAGCTAACATATTGTGAATACTAGTTGGCATTTTTTGTATGCTACTTAGCATACTGTGTATGCTAATAAGCATACCTTCTATGCTAGTTAACAAACTATGCATGCTAACTAGCATAGAGAGTTTCCCAGTTAGACACAAAGTATGCTAATCAGCATGTTTAATAAGCTAATGGCTACATGCAAGTATGCTAATTAGGAAAAAGGTATGCTAATTGGCATGCATAAGCATACCTTTTCTTATAGCTATAATACTTGCATGCTAGCCATCATACACAATGTTCTAATTAGCATAAAAAGTATGCTAATTAGCATACCTTGTTAGCTAGTTAGCACACATGGCTAAACATGATGTTCTAATTAGCATAAAAAGTATGCTAATTAGCATATTATATATGCTAATTGGCATACCTTGTTAGCCATGTGTGCTAACTAGCTAACAAGGTATGGTAATTAGCATACTTTTATGCTAATTAGAACATTTTGTATGATGGCTAGCATGCAAGTATGATAACTATAAAAAAAAGGTATGATAATTAGCATACTCAGTATGCTAACTAGCATACCTTGTATGCTAGCTAGCATTTGGTGCATGCTAACAAGCATTCAAAGTTTAGCTAGCATACCTTCTTTGCTATCTAGCATAATGTGTATGCTTGTTAGCATACCTCTATGCTAGTTATCATACATTTTGAGCTAGCTAGCATAATTTGTATGCTAGTTAGCATACCTCTTTGCTAGTTATTGTAATGTGTATTTTAGTTAGCATGCACAATATGCTAACCAAAAAAAATGGTATGCTAATTAGCAGAGACGTTAGTTAATAATGGTATGCTAATAAGTTTTATGCTAGTTAGCATACCTCTTTGCTAGTTATCCTAATGTGTATTCTAGTTAGCATGCACAATATGCTAACCAAAAAAAATGGTATGCGAATTAGCAGAGACGTTATGTTTATTAGCATAACTTATCTTCTAGTTAGCATACCATATATGCTAGCATACATTGTACGCTAATTAGCATACAACTGTGGATGCTAATTAGCATACCATTTATGCTAATTGACATAGCATGTATGCTAATTAGCACACCATTAATAATAAGCATACCATTAACATACACACAATTTTGCCTATTAACATTTTATATATGCTAATTAGCACACATGCTCTGCTAGTTAGCATACACACTATATTCACACTTCCTTGTTAGCATATTTTGTATGCTAGTTAGCATATTGATCATGGCAGCTAGCACACATTGTAAACTAGTTAGCATAGTTAATGTAGACAATATGAATGTCTATAGGATAAAGATGCCTACCATACATGGAATGCTACTTGTCACACTATGCATACAAGCAATCATAATGGTATCGATGAAAATTAATGGGTGAATGGAATACACAGGTATCAATGATGCAAGATGCAAACCTGACAAGACACCTATCAATCAAAGGAAAGAAGAGAAGCTTTGTAATGATGAATCTGATGAACTAGATAGACAACATGAAAGGGCAGATGTAATGCCACAGCATGCGACAATGCACAAGGCTGCTGCAGATGGTAAAGAAACAGATGATGATGATGAAGATTTTATCATGATTACTCATCCCAAACCAAAGCCCCCTACAAATGATCAAACAAGCGTCTTAGAGGAAACAGTTAAGAGTGTGCAAGAGGAAGGTAGGAGTGCTCAAGAGGAAGTTTTTAGGACTGACAGTGGGCTAACTACGCAAGACGCCGGTGATGACAGCCCCCTACAGGGTTTTGTAAACAAAGTGAAATTAAAGAGAAAAGATGCCTGTAACAGATTCTGGAAGAACTTGGGGACGAGAAATTTGCTGCCCCTCCGAGCACCCTGGATGCCATAAACGAATGCCGCAAAATTCTCATGTGCTTGCAAGAATTTATGCTAAATCTGTTCCCTATTGTGTCCAAGTTATGTAGTGTTAGCAAGCTCCACACCCTGTGGCATGTATCTCTCTAGATATTTATAATGGAAAAACTCTTCTCAATATTATTTTATTGTGCAATAGTTCAATAGTTTTTGCTTGTCCTTTATGATGTCTTTCTTTGATACCATTTTTGTGTCACATGGTAAGAGAAATTGTAGCTAGTTGCCTTGCATGATTTGAATTATGCCATTGCATGCAAAACCATACAAAAGCGGCGTATTGCCAAGGCTAGACAACTACAAAAAGAAAAATCCAATATTGAGAAGCGCCTGGCTAGCTATCTTAAACGCTTAACGAAAATAAATGAGTAATTCAGTTATGTTCATCCTTTGGGGGAATTTATTTTTGCTGAGTGGTATGCACTGTCAGACCGAATATGTGTGCCAAAGCCATTGCCAGACGAGAGGCATGCTTTGGCCCTTGATTTAAATGGCCTGCTTGTTCAAGCTGTAGAGCCAATGCATGGTGAAATTCCCCCTAAACATGCAGATGAAATGATAAATTACAATGTGCAAGATAGGAGGTTGGTATTTTGTCGCAAAGACAGCCACAAATTTTTGGATTGGTGCCTCCGTTTTATCCATGTGTATATATGGAGTACCAGCATGGCACCTAAAGTGAATGCAATATTAGAAATAGTATTCAAAGAGCAGTGGGATAAGCTAAGAGATGTTTTTACACAAATTCATTGTAGTGGCCAGTCTTGGCAGATAAATAATAAGCCTGTATTCTGGAAGGATTTGAGATTGTTTTGGAAGAACTGCAACTTTGGGCCCCAAAACAATCTAATTATTGACAATAGTATGTACAAAGTGTGCTAGAACCCTGAAGAAAGTTGCCTTGTTACTTGTAAGATAGAGGACCAAACCAAAGAACAGTGACAAAACTTCATGATAGATACTTTGAGCAGTTGGTTGTTCTTATGGCTGCAACCAGAGGATCGTGCAGCGTATACAGCTGAAAATGCGTTTGATACTACCCCAAAAAAAAATTCACATCAAGTGATCAGGAAGCTAGAATAAAAATGCACCGGCACAACAAGGCCCAGTGTAATGAATCCATGCGTAGGAGACAAAGGGAGCTGATGAAGAAGCTGAAACACATAAGAGAGAGAGGCTACAGAGGGAAAAATGAGAGAAGCAACAGCAAGAAGAAGAATAAAGAGAGTTGCATGAACGAAAAGCTCAGCAAGAAGAAGAAAGAGAGCAAGACCCAAAAGCTCAGCAAACAAAGAAGCAAACGGACACTGGGCAAAAGCGAGTGTACAAGCACGCTAAACCATGATCTTATCCAGAGTAGGAGGCTCTCTGCAGTTTTGTAACATTATGAGGGAAATTTGTAAATTGCCTTTCCAATGTTTGTAACTATTCCGACATTCACTTTAGATAGTAATGATCAAATCTTGTACTATTCTTGTTTTGAATACAATACTATGTGTACTATTGGCATCTTGTAAACATTGAATTTTCATACATTCTCATTGGAAATCAGCAAAGGTATGCTAATTAGCATAATGTTTATGCTAGTTATCAAATCGTTTATGCTAGCACAGTCAAAATAGTATGCTAATTAGTATACCATGTATGCTAATTATCATATTCATAGTAGCTAATTAGAATACATTCTAATTAGTATATTGAGTATTTTTGTTTGTGCTAACTTCCACTCACAGCATACCATAGTATGCTAATTAGCATATACAGTATACATGAAGCTGCCATGTTTTCTCCTTGAAACCAGCAATGGTATGCTAATCAGCATATTGTCTATGCCAACTGGCATAAACAATATGCTAATTAGCATGCATGGTATGCTAATTAGCATTCCTTCAATTAGCATACTGTGGATTTTTGTTTTTGCTAACTTCCACTCACAGCATAGTATGCTAATTAGCATACATAGCATATAGAAAGCTACCATGCCTTCTTGAAACTAGCATACAATTTGCTAATTAGCATACATGATATGCTTATTGGCATATAGAGTATACAGAGAGCTGTTATCTCTTCTCCTTGAAACCAGCAAACCTATGCTAATTAGCATACTGTTTATGCCAGTTAACTATGCTAATTAGAATACCCACAGAATACGAATTGGCATAAAGAGTATGCTAATTAATTAGCATACACAAGATGCAAAGACCTGTCATCTCTTCTCCTTAAAACCAGCAAAGATATGCTTATTAGCATAATGTTTATGCCAATTGTAAAAAACAGTATTCTTATTAGCATACCTTTGATTAGCACTGTGCATTTTCGTTTGTGCTAACTTTCACTCACAGCATAGTATGGTAATTAGACCACACAGTATACAGAAAGCTATCATCTCTTCTTAAAACCAGTAAATTTATGGCAATTAGCATACTGTTTATGCCAACTGGCATAAACAGTATGCTAATTAGAATACACAGAGAACTGAAAGTTGCCATCTCTTCTCCTTGAAACCAGCAAAGGTATGCTAATTAGCATACACAATACAAAAAAAGTTTCCATCTCTTCTTCCCTAAACCAGCAAGAGTATGCCAATTGGCATAAACAATATGCTAATTAGCATTCCACTCACAACATAGTATACTAATCAACATACACAGTATACAAAAATCTTCCATCTCTTCTCCTTGAAAACCATCAAAATTATGCAAATTAGCATACTGTTTATGCTAACTAACATATATAAGTTTATGATAATCATCATAAAGAGTATGCTAATTTGAATTAGCATACACGGTATATAGGAAGTTGCCATCTCTTCTCCTTGAAAACCAACAAAAGGTATGCTAATTAGAACATTTTGTATGCTAGCTAGCATTAACAATATGCTAATTAGCATACCCACAGAACACAATGAGACAGGTTGTAAAAATGATCTCTCTTAAACTTAGACCCCTCTAAGATAGACACCAAAGCCATGTATACACAAAGCACACAAGAGACAAAAGAGACAGAAGATACCCAAGTTTTTGATAAAACTACATTATCTCCAAGCAAGAAGTATATTGAAGATGCAGTGATTACAACTTAAAAGTTGAAGGGCATGCTATTATAGATTGCTTCATAGCTTTTTGGGTTGATTGTGTACACCTGCCATCTCCTTGGGATGTGCTCCATGGGTATTTTGATACATCATACCATATGTGAAAGTACGTGGATGATGGGTTGCTTGTGGTCTAGCTTGAAGGTGTATGCATCCAATTTCTCATAATACAGACCTTTCACACTATATGAGCATATATCAATTGCATTGTCCCACTCATCGAGGTACCCCTTCTCCACCTTCTCCTTTGCTGCAACACACTTGATCAGGTGGAAATCCACATCCTCAACGTTGGTCAAAGCATCTGGATTTACAGCAAATGTGTCGCCATCACATAGAGTGCTACTCAACACATCATGATGACCTTCGTATGTGAAGTCATCGTAGGTGGCTGCTTCATCTTTCAAATCTGACACAGCCTCATCAGGTAATGGCAGTAGAGTATGATAATCCCAAGGCTGCATGTTAGCTTTATTGACAAAGTGATTCCATCTTCCGTGCATGCATACATCACAGAATCATGCCAAGGATCTTGTTGTAAGGGCAATTGGATCCCCAGGGTTGTGGCCACGAAAAGCATGCAGAGAGTGACTTTTTGCCACAGTGGCACAATTCCACTTCACCTCCCTTCAATTCCCCCTCTTTAACCTCCCAGAACACATGGGCACATTCCCTTTCTTTTGAAGGATAGTGTGAAGGTTCTCCCTGCGACAAGTTGGCTTGGCAGTAAGCAACCACATCAGGTGCACACTGCAAAATAGCTCCATTAGGTTTTAGTTGTTCATGGGTCAAAGTTCTTTTCACAACTGCTCCTGCACCATCATGCTCTCCCTTGCCATGCCCTGATCCAAAGAAGAACCAACTCATCCCCATCTCTGTGAGTCCACCATATCTTGCACCGAAGTAAAAAGGATTGGCTCCCTTGAACTGTGAGGCCGCACCATCAGACCACACCCAATGTTGCTTAAGAGTGACACCCTCTCGTTGTAACCAGTCACGGTGTAGCATGAAGCAGTGTTGCATGAACAACGTGTCATGCACCTTGTCATTTGATATGAAGAAGTGGATGGTTTTGACTACCTCCCCTGCCTTGTGATAGTATGTTATGTGTACAAAAATGGTTACTTGACTAGAGTGCCAATGCATTGATTGAATCTCATTTTGTTCCTTGAAGGCATAATTCTCTACAAAATCAACAACTGACATGACGACATCATCCAGAAATCGAAGAAGGAAATCCTTGAATTGTTGTCCTTGCCATCGAACCACATATTTATGAGTGATAAAGAGCTCCAACTTGGTCTTCAAGAGTTGAAGAAACTCCCAGCACTGCATTTCTTTGTGCAAAAAGATCTTTTCTTTTGTTAATATTTCCATGCTTGTCTTGAGCTTGTACATATGCAAATACTTTAACATTGATAATATTACCTGGCTTTGATGTCTCCAAGCAGCATAGTTCCAATGTATTCACTCCACATGTCAAACACTCTCCCATCAGGCATTCCCTTCTATGGAAAACTGCATCTACGGGCTTTGAACAAAGAACAGACTCCCACATATGTGTGACACCTTTGAACGTGTGATGTGAAGCCAAGCAACCCTTGCTAATGTTCTCACATGGGGCATAGATACTGCATATACAATCACAACCTGCTCTATGTATCCCAAAAGCATGAGAGTGCATGTGGTTCAGTGTGTCCTTCAAAAAAGACATTTGCACATGGTATTCGCAACAACATGTGTATCTATCCTTCAGTCGCCTACACAAAAGAATGGCTTCAACATCTCAAACATTCTCATGCCAATCTTGCAATCTGGATGTTTTTCCTTGAATCTACAAAAGAACTCAACCTGCAACATCCAAATGATGATCAGTATTCAAATTGCTAACCACGACATCCAGCAATTTCATGAAAACAAATCATAGTGACAATCAACATCCTATTGTGCATGCAGCAGCGTATGTTAGCTAGCATAAAGAGTGTTAGCTAGCATATATCTTGTGTTTACCAGGTAACTCTGTATGCTAGGTAGAGCACAAGCCATGATAACTAGCACATACCATATGCTAACTAGCATACTCATTAGGACACCCATCATGCTGTTGAGCATACTAGGTGTTAACTAGCAAAAATTATGTTAATTAGCACACATCTTGTGCTGACTAGCTAGATTTGTATGTTAGGCAGAACACAAGGCATGCTAACTAGCATACCCAGCCCAGCTGCTAGTTCTAACTAGCATAACCCTTGTCTTAAATAGCATACCCATCATGCTAGTGAGCATACTAGTTGTTAACTAGCATAAGTGGTGTTAACTTGCATACTTTTTGTGTTGACCAACTAACTCTATATGCTAGGTAGAGCACAAGGCATGCTAACTAGCATACTCCATGTGCTAACTAGCATACCCAGCCCAGCTGCTGCTAGTTCTAACTAGCATAACCCTTGTCTTATATAGCATACCCATCATGCTAGTGAGCATACTAGTTGTTAACTAGCATAAGTGGTGTTAACTTGTATACTTTTTGTGTTGACCAACTAACTCTATATGCTATTTAGAACTCAAGGCCTGGTAACTAGCATACTCCATATGCTACCTAGAAAACTCCATGTGCTAGCTATCATATTCACTTTTTGTTAGACTGCGCACTTATCATGCAATTTAGCATACTAGGTATGTTAACTAGCATACTAGGTATGTTAACTAGCATACCACGTATTTTAATTAGCATACATATTTTGTTAACCAACTAGCTCGGACCCAAGGAATTCTAACTAGCATACTCCATATGCTAATTAGCACAGTCCATATGGTAACTAGCAGAATCCATATGCTAACTAGCACACTCTATTTGCTAACTATCATACTCACTATGCTAGCTAGTATACGCATTAGGACACCCCTCATGCTATTGAGCATACTAGGTGCTAACTAGCATAAATGATGTTAATTAGCATACATTTTTGTGCTGACTAGCTAACTTTATATGCTAGGTAGAGCACAAGGCATGTTAACTAGCATACTCCTTATGCAAACCAGCATACTCCATATGCTTACTAGCATACCCAGCCCAACTGCTAGTTCAAGCTAGCATAACCCTTGTCTTAAATAGAATACCCATCATTCTAGTGAGCATACTAGGTGTTAACTAGCATAAGTGATGTTAATTTGCATACCTTTTCTGTTGACCAACTAACTCTATATGCTATTTAGAACTAAAGGCCTGCTAACTAGCATACTTCGTATGCTACCTAGCATACTAGGTTTGTTAACTAGCATACCAAGTATGTTAATTAGCATACATATTGTGTTAACCAACTAGCTCTGTATGCTATTTGGAACCCAAGACATGCTAACTAGCATACTCCATATGCTAACTAGCATAGTCAATATGCTAGCCAACACAATCCATATGCTAACTAGCAAAAGTCTATAGATCAGTATGTTATTGATCATCATATACAAGTTACTAAGCACTAGAGATGCAATGCATAAAATGCATACGTTATAGTAGAAGTATTTGATTTATCACATGAGGCTCGTCTAGGAGGTGCACTGGGTGTTCTATGTACCTTTTCCTCCCCATCCTCTTTTGACAAACATCCTTCTTGTTCGGTGAAACGCGAGTCTCCACTTTCCAAAATGTGTAGACCAATTCCTTAATCTCATATGTGATAGGGCTATGATGGTATTGGTTGTGACATGCAACCAATGAAAACAATCGACCATCAACATTGGGCTTCTCCTATCGTGATCTCGCCTTGCGCAAGGTGCGACGATTGACATTTAGGACCCTGGAAATTTTTGCAATAGGCATGTTTTCCTTTGAATTCAACATCATCTGCAATGCTGCATTCTTCAAAAACAACTCCTCATTGACACCTGGCTGCTTGACGGTAGCCAGTGTGTTGCGGACATTGGAGACAATTGTGGTCTATACAGCAGCCTCCTCCTCGAAAGACTCATCATGGATCGCTTGAACATGCGGATGTTGAGTAACAAGATTCCAGATTTCTCACTTTGATTCTGTACTAAAACATTCAGTACTACTCTTGAACGCTCTCACAATCTCGGAGGAGATTTTCTTTTTCTCTCATCGTTGAGGGCATGATGTTGTCGCTTAAATTTCATTTGTTTTTGCTCTCGTTGTTTCCTCTTTCTTACTCTCTCATATTCCCTGATTACAGAAAGAGCTGGATCTTGGGAGTTGTAATTCATTGCTTGTAGTGGCTCTCTTCTGCTTTTTCCTGAGAACTGTAGACGTGCATAATATGTTACTTACTTAAAATCACTTGAATGTATAGTTGTCAACACTTGATGTTGTAATACACACATACTATGAACAAATGCCCTCACAAAACTATAGATGTGACCAACAAAACCAATGACTTCATTTGGAGTGGGTGGGCTACACATAAGATTTTCTTACCATCAGATTACAGTACGGCTCCATTTCCAACATTGAAGCTAGTGGCAATAATGTTGGCTTTGACAACTAATCTCATAGGCACGATTCCCGAAGCAAGGAACAAACGGAGAGAGAGAGAGAGAGAGAGAGAGAGAGAGAGAGAGAGAGAGAGAGAGAGAGAGAGAGAGAGAGAGAGAGAGAGAGAGAGAGAGAGCAAGACTCAGCAAAACGCCTGCGAGTCTGAGAGAGAGAGAGAGAGAGAGAGAGAGAGAGAGAGAGAGAGAGAGAGAGAGAGAGAGAGAGATCAAGACTCAGCAAGCTGCTTGCTAGTCACACACACACACACAGACTCCCCACGTCGTCTTCAGTAACTAAAAACAGAAGCACATGAGGAGGGAAAATAATTCTTTTATAGAACATTTGAAATTCAAAGGACTTGCCCATCCATTTTCAGTATATGCTAACAAGCACAAGTAGCTAGCACTGTCCAGGACTACATATTCAGTGACACGTTAACATGCTTCTACCCCGTAGCATTCCATAAGTCAAGTGTACTCTCGTTTGCAGAGGATGAGGAAGGCGTCAATGTCGTTGATGGAGAAATTCTCCCCATCTCTGGGACTCCAAGCCTTTCTTGTACTGCCTTGAACTCTGACTCTGCTGGAAGCATCGCGGTACATGCGGCTGCATGCTTGTATATCATTGCTAGTGCCTTTGTTGGTTTGATAAACTCACGCCCTGTTACATGAGCATCCATGAGAGAATACTTGTCATCGTGGAAAGATCGATTATAATGTCATCCTCTTGTAGATTTTGAGCATCTATAGAAAGGCAGTAGTCCTCTCTCAAGTCAAACAGTTCCATGATGTCATTAAGAAATACATATTGATGATCACCGATGGGGACGGTGGGGAGCACATTTGTTGGCAAAGCTCCCTCTGGCAGTTGAACACCTTCTGAATTACAAAGCACCACTTGGTGGTTACACCAACTTGTCACCAATGACCAAACGGTGACTACTCTGGCCCTCCTCTACTGTGTCCCAGTGACCGTCCATATTAACATTCAAAAAGAGTATGAACCCAGCATAGTATAATGCAGCTCGACACTTTTGATTATGTACGGGACATCTTATGTCATTCTTGCAAGATTGAAGTGGCAACTTGAGGCTGCTTTGTAGAAAATATCTTTCTTTAAATGATCAGAACTGATATCCTTCATATGAACATATCGACAAATGTCAAACTCAAATGTGTTGTTGATCGTCTTGCTTGTATGTCTGGTGAAACTTTGCAAGGAAATGTGACGCAGAAGCCAAAAACTCTTGGAATGAGAAGGCAGGGTTGAAAACAGGCTTGGATTCCTGCTCCCGTTGTTGAACCCCAATTCTATAGAGAAAATGGTATAGCTTGTCTTTGGGTGCCTCGTTAGAAGCAAGGAAGCTCCTCCTCTATCTCGATCTGAAAGGGATCCATTTGTGGAGAGAGGTAAGAAAACTTTGGTTGTTAGTTAGAGTAAAGGTAGGAAGGAACCGGCTAACACTAGGGAGTACAAAGGAGGGATTGGCAAGCCTTCTATATATAGACTCCTCCAAGAACTCAACCAAGTCATTATAGCCACCCTTATGATTGCATTAATAATGGTGCAATAAATGCAGCACAAAGACCGAGGCAAGCTCAATCATCCCTATGACACATGTCCTAGTTGGTGGAGTACCGTAGTTATATAAAGCACCTTGACTGCACACTCCAGAACTTGCTCGCATCTACACAACACAAGTATGGAGGACAAGCTTGAGAGGAAAAGTAAATCTTTCCCAAAAGATGATTGCGGACATGAAGGAGGTCGAGAAAACGCTAGCTGAGGCAAAAGCTCTTCGAAATGAGCTCAAGAAGAAAAACGAAGGAAACCAAAAGGCAAAGGCTAGGGAAACTAGCACTGCAAAGACCGAGGGCAAGAAACCACCAATGATAAAGGACGAAGAATAATAACTGTAATGGACAAAGAAGATAGTGCATCTAGTAATGGAGTCCTTGATGATAATGCAAATGTCTTCATATCTTGTTCCTTTGTCTCTCCCTCTTTGTTTCTTTTTTTGGTTACTGATTATGAAGGAAGAGCTTTTATCAAAATATGTAGCACTACAATCCGGGTGGGAGATTTATGTCACATAGCCATTGATAAGATCTCCCTCTGCAGCGATATAAGAATATCGCACCACAACGTGATAGGGAGCTCTCTTCACGATATAGGTGGTACCTATCCTATTGTGACATGACAGCCAAATGTCGCACCACAACGCAATAGGGAGGCGCATCCATGATATGGGAGGTCCCTATCATGTTGTGACGCGATATCCAAATATTGCACCACAATGCGATAGGGAGGCATGTCCACGATATGGGTGGTCTCTATCGTGTTGCGGAGTGACATCAAGAGTGTCATGACACAACACATAAGGAGGTATGTGGCTGTGGTACACTCCCCCTTCTCGCATTGTTCCGCGACATTTTTTCTTGTTGCAACACAATGCGAGGAGGGGGTTTGGTTGATCAAGGCCCATCCATATCGCGTTGCACCCCGACAACCACATAGTCGACATGCAGTATGCCACATGTCCTTCATGGGGTGATGCACTCTTCCCAATGATGATGAGTGATTGAATTTCTTGTGGCCTTCGCCACATGCATATCCCACGTTTAGTAAAGATGATGATATCCTTGGTGCTTATATAGCATTTCTATATTTGTATACTCCACTACTATTTGACCTCTATTCTCACCTTTTAAGAGTTAGCTTTTGCAACCTAACCTTCTCATTGCTCAATCTTCGTCTTATTCTTCCCAACAATGCTTTCCAAGGCAAACACTTGTTTCCATGGCTCGCACAAAGAAGACAAGGAAGCTTTACCCACAAGACAACTAACCTTCATCCTCAAGCATTGCAAGCAAAACCCTGCCTAATCTTTGAGCAACAATACGTAGTCGGAAGTACGAGTAGAACTGGTGTTTTGCTTGAGCTGCACAAACTCCAACGACATATCTCTCTGGCTATTCCTAAGTTATCCTTCCAAAGAGTAGTTCGCTAGATATTTTTTGTGGGCCAGAAGTGCGATGGGTTGCCTCCACAAGGCAGCCAAGGACTTTCTAATCGAGTTGTTCCAAGACAGCTATGTCCTCACAACTCATGCTCACAGAGTGAAAATGATGCCCCGAGATATCAATTCTCTTAGGCTGTTACGCTTCAGGTACAACAAGACATGTGCGCCAATCCATCTATCTGATAAGAATGGACAACATTTTGACAATCCCTTCAGTCATCAAAGTGAAGGTGTACGATGTGAGCACCACACACAGCACACGTATACCACACGTTTGAATGTGGAGCGGACCCAAAAGCTACTTGCGGAAGAGCCTTCAGCCGAGTCAAATGAATGGAAGATGTTAACACCTATCGACCAAGCTAACACTGAGACCCTAGGTTTTCTCGGCCCCGCTTTTGACGTAGCACTTTTGACCTGGACACAAAATTGGTATTTCTATTACGGCCCTAATGAGATAGATTTTTTTGAAACAGAGAGAGGGAGCTTACATACCAAATTATAAATGTTGGGCTTTGGTATATTATATTATTTTTACAGAGGTATTTATTTGATTCTAGCTTATTGGAGATCCTCATCAATTATTTTTCTCAATTTGCAGCATGTTGGTTTCTAAACTTTCATGGAATCAACAATCCAAGGTAGCCATTTTGGACTTAGAGTTGTCTGTCGTGCTTACCTCTAAGTCCACTTCCCTGATAGAAGTCATTGATTGATTTCAACGAGTCAACATGGACACGGTGAAAGTTTCACTTTTAGCTTACAACAAAAAGTAAGTGTTTTTGTCTTGCTATTCTTCAATATTTTGTATACTATGAATAGAAAACTAATTCCTCGTTTTGTGCAATCAATTCACATTGGAGCCTTGTTGGACTAAACATTGAGTGCAATCTTTGCTACCTTGCAAATTCTAAGCATGGTTTTCATGGGAATGTCTAAAGGTACGTAGTTACTTGTTTCTTGATTCTTCGATTTGGATGCAACGTTGGTCACCATGTGCTATATCTTGCAGGTCTGTTCAAAAACTTGTTGTTGCATGGGAAGCATTGACCAAAGACAGTGTTTGGGAAGATATGTTGATTTTGAGTTGCAAGTTTGATATGTTGAGGAGCGTAGAAGTGTAAGTGCAATATTTTGCTCTTTTAATCCTTGCACAAATGATTTCTTTGAAGTACATAAAAGCTAGGGAATTTCTTTGCAGGCAAGGAACTCGGCAGATTATTCAAACATCCATGTGAAGACATTCAGGACGATGATGATCCAGAATATGATCAATCTTGTGGAGACACGTTCTCTAGGAGCCACCAATGCATTTGTCATGCCACCACCACGACCACAGCCTTGGCCTCCACCTTGGAGGTACGAAGCAGCACCTCAATGAATGATAGACCAAGCACATGTACCTGCCTCCCCTCGTGTTTTTGGCCACTCAACCTCTAGTCTTTTTGTTATACCCGATTTTACCGAGGAAGACAAGGCCAGAACATAATATTTTTCTCAATCCCAAACCCCTCACCCAACCCCCAGACCGTCTCCTGAGCCTTTACATTCTAGTCATGATAATCAAGCCCGAGAGAGCCCCCTCAATTGTAAATGAGAGCTACTAATCAATGGATTTAATTGGACATTACAGCTAGCAGAATTAAACCCAATATAAAGGCAACTTGAGTCAACTTTGAAAATATTCTCAGACTTTATTTACGAGAAATTCCTTTACAATTCAATTTTGCATGAATATAGATTGCAAGCTTGTTATCAATAGCTTTCTTTGATATCGCAGCTCACAGCAATGTGATATATTGTGTGAGCTGCATTCTTCAATCAAGATTTCATTGCATGAATATAGATTGCAAGCTTGTTGTCAATAGCTTTCTTTGATATCGTAGTTCATAGCCATGTGATATATTGTGTGAGCCGCATTCTTCAATCAAGAGTTCATTGCACTAGAAACGGTTGGTCATCCTTTATCTCTGCACACAATGTCTTCTTCTCCTTTCTTTGAAACATCTGTACGATAGTTAATTGAACAGTTAGATTAGACCAATATTTGGTGATGATTACCAACAGGGATATAACTAACGCAACATTAATTTTTACATACAAAACATACTACCTTTTCCATGTTGCACTAGGAAAGAAATTTTGGAGAGTGAGGTCAACCTCGTTCTCCAAATCCTTGCGCACTTGTCGTAGTGTCACATTGCCTCAAATGCTAAGAACAGCTAGAAGATCAGGTCCACACCATACCTCAATCATTCTCAAAGGATTGTTCAGGTCATCAGTTAAATCTTGGTCCAAAGCTACGAGATAACCATTCACTCGATGACACCTTATGTAGTGGAAGGAAGCTATGAGATTTTGAGAAGCTATCATGCACTTACACACAATAGACTTCTTATTTACCTTGCATAAGATGCCATCAGAATCATGGACATCCCAAGATTCATCCAAAAAATTGAGGTATTTCTCTGTCTTGTAGAGTAGCATAGTTCCAGTGTTCCTAATCTTTTCATCATGGAAAAAGTCGATAAACACATGCATGGGCATAAATATTGAAACACGTACCAGCCGACTAGCAATATTTGGTCTTAAGCACTTTTGTATTTCCTGATGGAGATTTAGTTTAAAAAACTCAGAGGTTTCATATAAAGGGACTGGCCACTCTCGATTGTCCTTCGAAAGAACCGGGAGATATTCTAGAGTGTCGAAGCCAAGTGCAGAATGCGGAGCATTGTAAAAGTGGTCGAAGCAAAAAACCCCCCTTTCAGTCAACGCTCTTCTTGCACTAGTGTTATAGAGTATCTCTCCCACCGTTGCATGGAATGCATCAAAAATGCCAATAATGCAATCCACTGAATGCCAGTCTTCTTTGTTGGAAGGATAAATATATGCAACTGGCAGGTTAAATACACAATACACAAGTGAAGAGTAAAATCTATTGTGGATGTAAGAAAACTTATAATTTGGTCAGTTTGCTGGAAATATTTTTGGCGTTGTTCGTAGACGTGACTCTGAGTGCTTATATGTGTGTTCATGAGAACCTCTTTGACTGTTTTTCCCGTTTGTGACAAGAGAAATTTTTTCACCCTACCTTTATAACTGTTCACAAACTCATTTCCCGTGCACTTTCTCTTCCTAGTTTGCAGGAGAACCTAGCTTCCAACTGTAATGGTGGTGAAAAGCCATCGATCGTTGTCCAAATCGAAGCTGTTAAAAATTTCAACAGACTTAATACTTTTGGATGGTCGTCCAGGTCTTCTATTCGCCATCAGTGATTCCCGGGGGATTCACTATTAGTAATGGGGGGATGTCACCAGCGTGCATCAAAACTAGAGAAAACCCCCTATATACAGTATCTTACATGCTAACCTACCCCCCTAAATACGGACAAGATACAAACGTTCTCACAATGAGCCATCCCCCCTCATACGGATTTCGTACGGAATGTAATGACCCACTATTTTATGTATAGTAGTAACATAAAAATTTTACAAGCACATGCTTTTGCAAAAATACATGTTGAAAACTGCAAATGAACAGAAGTCTACATTGTAGTGTGTTTTCATTTGCAATAGATGTTAAGAGAACAAACCATGAAAGCAACAAATATAATGAATACTAAATTAAAATAAACCAATCATTTCAACGTAATTTGTCAAAAAACGAATAGCATTTGCCTTGTAAATTGATATATCTAGATAATCTTTATTCTATTTCAAATTATCAAGTCAACCTACATATATCTAGATATTTTTTATTCTATTTCAAACTATCATGTCAAATCTCCTACATTAACGTAATGTGGTATACCATATTTCACTTTGAAAGCTAGAAGAAATCAAGGTGAAAATCGATAGCTCAAGATAGCACACCCGGTCAAGCCATATGACGGTGTGACAAATTGAGACTATATTTGTAATTATATACAAAATAAAAACATTGTGTATGTGTAACACATAGACCCAATGTATGCTAGACGTGTCTTGGCAAGAAACTATAGCTCAAGATAACACACCCAATCAAGCTATATGACCATGTGGGAAATTGAGACTATAGAATTTGTAACTACATGGAAAAAAAACTAACAATCTTAAAAAGTTTAATGCTTTTTATCGTAAAAAGAGACACAACTACACATTTGGTAAGAACGGATAGCTCAAGAGACCCGGTCAAGCCATATGGATAGCTAGAAGAATTGAAGGTAAAAATCGATAGCTCAAGATGGCACACTCGATCAAGCGATATGACCATGTGACAAATTGAGACTATATTGGTAATTATATACAAAATAAAGACATTGTGTATGTGTGACACATAGACCCAAGGTATACTAGACGTGTCTTGGCATGAAACTATAGCTCAAGATAACACACCCAATCAAGCCATATGACCATGTGGGAAATTGAGACTATAGAATTTACAACTACATGGAAAAAAAACTAACAGTCTTAAAAACTTTAACGCTTTTTATCGTAAAAAGAGGCACAACTACACATTTGGTAAGAATGGATAGCTCAAGAGACCCGGTCAAGCCATATGGATAGCTAGAAGAATTGAAGGTAAAAATCAATAGCTCAAGATGGCACACCCAGTCAAGCCATATGACCATATGACAAATTGAGACTATATTTGTAATTATATACAAAATAAATACAAACACTTTGCTACACTCTCTTGGATCCATGTCAAAGAAGGCATCAAGTAGTATGGCCAATCCATCACGGATATCTGTGTATAGAATGAAGCTCTCCCTTCAGGCCTTAAGGTTGACTCCCTCCCCTAGAGTTTGACTAAATATACACGACTCTTAGTTTACATTTTTTGAGCTTCAAATGACTCTCAACGTGTAGAAGTTGAGCGTCGATGCTGTGAGGCCCTTTATGGTCGTGGATGCTTAGATTTTCCTAGATCAATTACTTGATCAATCAACGTACCTCTGGTGTGGGTGAGATCTGAAATCTGCTGTTACGATTGCTCCTCTGACTGTAAAGAAATTTATGATCTTTAAGGTCATCTCTCTCTCTCTCGTCGGCTAGATCTTTAAGGTCTCTTGGGATATGAATATGAAATCCTTGGCCAATGCAAATTATGGAATTTGTGATCTTTAAGGTCGTCTCTCTCTCTCGTCGGCTAGATCTTTAAGGTCTCTTGGGATATGAATATGAAATCCTTGGCCAGTGCAAATTATGGAATTCAGTACAACTGCCATGTCAGCATGTCAGCGTGAATTTTTGGTGTCCGTACAGCTATCACATCATCAGCCAATCAATGCAATTTTTTGGACAGTCTGTACAGTCTGCCACATCATTAGCTTGTCGTACAGTCTGCCATGCCATTTGTTGTTGTTGTGTGTGTCTGAGCAATATTGCCACATCATCAATTTGTGACACATAGGGCAAACTCAAAAAGGTGCACAACACATAGGTTCTCTTCTGATCACCGTTCAAGGGTACCATGGCAAGGAAGACTTTTGCATCATAAAGTTAGGGCATTGCAACAATCTTTTGGGCATACCTTGGCATGACAGCTATCTCATTCATCGATATGTCAAGCGCACGTTTTCTAGTCGCCAGGAGCATTCATTTGTCCAACATTGTACCAAGTCTAGGAAATTAGGACATTTCATGTATGAACGTTCGACATTAGGTAAGATAGATAAATCACAATGTAAGTGAAGGTTTAGCAAGACTGGTCACTTCTTCCAAAATCATGTAGAAGGCCAGAAAAATCTGACCTTACAAACTGTAGAGGGGCTAAACCACCGACACAAACAAGGATCACAAAGCAACAGTAGTTAGATATTTATTTAATATGTTGAAAATTTTACAAACTACTTAAATGGTGTAGACAAAGAGATGAACAAAATAAATGAGAAAATCTTACCTGACTATGCAAAGTCAACTTTGAAGTCACAAAGGATAAGGCAGTACAAGACTTGATTCAAGAACCTCAAACTTATACAGCAACATGGACAAAAGATAAAAGAAAAAATTGTTAATTTCAAAAAGAGATTCTACAACATACATTCCTGGAATGAAAAGATCATGTGTGGAGCAAGGGGGAAGACTTGTGGAAGATGGATTTCTACGGCACTGTGCAAATTTGTGACTCCAAATATGGGAGGCAATCTCAAGAAGCCACCCATCAATTACAATGCACTGTAATGACTTGCCCTTCAGTGCAATCGTATGCAGTTTACACGAGCACACAACGATCATGGTCATAATCCTCCCCATGGATTGTCTCCTTGCGAGATGCATAGAGTAGTCTCACTGAGAGAGTTAGGTCAGACACTACCAAGAAAACCCCTCTTTTGCTGGCAATCGGCACTATCAAAACATTTTGAAACATATTATGGGACCAATGCATAAAGTGCAGGTCCTCTTTGAGATTGGGTTGGAAGCTACCAAGAAAATTCTCCACAATCTTGGAAACAACCTACTTCTTCGATCCGGCATCCTATATGGCAAGCTAGGAACACATTTTGGAAGTACTTGGGTGGGCTAACATCCACACATGAGAGGAGAGTGTCCTTATTTTATCACTCTTATCTAAACCAAAAGAGCTAAGAATGATAGCAGTTCACTGAGGTCTAGCGACACATTCTACTATAGACAGAAGAACGTCTCCATTGTGGCTCTAGATAATTTTTCTACATCCTCTCAAAGAATTTGTGTGGTTATTGGAGTTTTGTGCATTTTTGAGAAATCATAATAGGCTTTGCCTAGCAGACAATATGCATTTTTGGGATTGTGGGGACTAGCCAATAGACACAACCACAAATTGACAATGTCCAGCATAAACTGATAGAGCTCAATGTCACTTTCAAGACTACATGAACACTTTACAATCTATCACAAGATTCAGTAAGTTTTACACAGGACTCTAGTAAGGTTAACCTAACTTGGTTTGGCACTGGAGATGTTGCTCTCATTTGTCACTTTGACATGTACAACAGCACCTCCGACCTGTTGAAAGGTAGCTCCCAGTTTGAATCTGCTTTCATCAATGATATCTGGATGAGACAACAAACAAGTGAGCACAACAACACTAAGCCATAAACTTTACACAAAGAGGCAAAAGGAAAAGAGGTAAGCTTACCTTCATTTGTGATGGAGAAGCGATTTTTCAGTAGCCAAAGCAATCCTTACAGCTTCCCACATATATTAGAGTATTGTTTTATTCTATTGAATGTTTATACCCTTGATAACCAACACATTGTTGATTCATCAAAAGCTACTAGTTCTTGAGTATTTTCTCTTGTAATGGTAGACCTGGAATGCTTTCCACCACCTTTGAATCCTTTTGGCCACTACTCTTCACCTGTGAAATCCTAAAATCTCTTCAAGGGCATCCCAATTTGAGCTAGTTCTGCTAGACCACCAGTCAGTAGGTGAGTGAGTGCTTCACAAGTAATAAATACTCCAATCATTGGCCATATTTACACTTAAGATTCTTACTCACAACCTTGCATAGCCTAATTATTTTGCATCCTCTGTATTTGGTAAGAAGATTGCCAAGAAGTTGAACCCCACCATGGAGGGAGTCAAATTTCAAAAGCAGCAACTGTCTCTGTCATCACTAAAATAGTAGATATGGGCCACGAAAAATCTCAAATCACCATTATGAGTAGGGCTTTGCTATCCTTGTTTAGCTTTTGTTGGTCGTAGAAGATCTTGAGGAAATAATGCTTCTCCTCCACCACTGCCTCCAAGTTCTAAAATAATGCTCCAGTAAGCATAAAGGGTATCCTTTATCATATTAACAAGAACGTGGCAAACATCAAACTGACAACCTGGAAAGCAATTGATGCAGCAACAAGTCCCTACTCTCTCCTCATCAAGATGCCCTATATTACACACCTGGGAAGTATCATGGTAGCCTTATGCAATACCTTCAACAAGCTTTTTCTCTTACACTAATAGGCAAACTATCTGCTAAATCTTCTTTGCCATGCTTCTTCATGTCCTACCCTCATTCATTCAATACCTTCTGCCTCCTTTTTCATTCCAGCATCTGCATAAATATGAGCCATCAGAACATAACATTTGAGCATCTTTTACTAAACCTAAGTGGCTACAAGTGTTGAGCATGCAAGAAAATTGGTTGCATTTGGAGAAAGACCCTCACACTGCATTTGTTTAAAAAAGTTCAGTGCTTGTTCAAAATTACCTTTTTGAATGGTCCCTGCAATTAATGCATTCCAAGTTAGAACACTCTGCATAGGTAGCTACTCAAGCACATTGTTTGCCTTCACAAGAGCACCACATTGGGCATACATATCCACCAGTGTAGTGCCAATAATGATATCACTTCCTAGCAACCCCTGTCTAGCAATCTCATCATGAACTTCTTCCCCCTTATCAATTGCTCCTACGGTGCTACATGCCTTCAAAATGCATGTGAAGGTTACTGCATTTGGAGAGAGACCGTCGCCTTCATTCGATGGAGACAGTTCATTGCTTGCTCAAGTTCACCTTCTTGAACATATCCTATAATTAATGCATTCCAAGTGCGTAGAGGCAAGGTCACTGTGCTCTACAAGTTTCCATCCGAGCAAAAGGAGGACATGCTGAGCACGGGCGGCATAGTTTCCATCTCTCTCTCTCTCTCTCTCTCTCTCTCTCTCTCTCTCTCTCTCTCTCTCTCTCTCTCTCTCTCTCTCTCTCTCTCTCTCTCTCTCTCTCTCTCTCTCTCTCTCTCTCTCTCTTAAATCAACAAGATCATCTCTATTGAATAGGTACATAGAGATATTGGGAAACAACTAGGTCTTACAATACTCCATGAAATAAAAACAAAGAAGTAATTTAATAGGCAATGTTGAATTTTTCTCTATCAAAAACCTCATATTTAAAAAAGCCAGTTTATCAATCATATCATGATGCAAAATAAGCATGCCACAGCAATATGTTCTTGCAGAACAAAGTTGCTCTACATTCTACAAAAACTTCTCCTGTGTGTGTGCATGTGTATACATCTTTCTCTCTCTCTCTCTCTCTCTCTCTCTCTCTCTCTCTCTCTCTCTCTCTCTCTCTCTCTCTCTCTCTCTCTCTCTCTCTCTCTCTCTCTCTCTCTCTCTCTCTCTCTCTCTCCGCGGCATCTCGTTGAAAGATGATGGACTTCATAATCCGGATGGAGTTGGATAGGAAGAAGAGGAGGGAGTCGGGACTCTAGAACTTGGAATAAGAGGAGGGAGTCAAGACTCAGGAGCTCCGAGCAATGCGACTCTCGACACATATTGCATGCAAAATTATGAGTGCCCTTTAATTATCCAGTATTGCTTGGAATAATAGGAGGGGTATACAGGTTCGCTTGCAATTATATTGCTTGGAATATTCACAGATTCCTCATGTGCCTCATTCTCTTGCAGGTTGTAGTAAAAGTCTAATCGTATGGAGGAATCGAGCACGCGACGTGCACCCTTCCAAGCACGTAACACAAAGGGTATTTTGGGAATTTTGACAAATTAGAGGGGTTTGAGCTTGGCTTTAAGAAAACGAGGAAATTTACATAAGTTTTAGTGTAATTATTGACGAAAGCTTCTAATTTTGACCCAAAAAAGAGAGAATTTCAAGTTTTCCCTTACTCTCACCACTCCATGAAAGTATTCATCGATGCACAGAGAGAGAGAGAGAGAGAGAGAGAGAGAGAGAGAGAGAGAGAGAGAGAGAGAGAGAGAGAGAGAGAGAGAGAGAGAGAGAGAGAGGCTTACTAATGTATTTAAGGTGGCTCAGGTAGTTGAATGTAGCCCCAATGTAACCCCCCCCCCTCCCCCCTCCCCCCCCCCCCCCCCCCCCCCCCCCCCCCCCCCCCCTCCGCCCTCCCTTATGTGTACGGTATGAGTATGAAATAATGAGGGGCTATCCCTATTGTATACGCTTATGTACAAAATCCAAAAACCCCCCTATTGTACACTCACGTGGTACCGTACGGAAAAACACAGTGAATCCCCCGGGTAGTGATTCTTCTATGGCAAGATGCACAACACAAATGTGAGAGGGGGAGTGTTTCTGACCGCAAACAAAATACAAACAAACGTGAGCAGAATAGTTAGTTGAGCGCAAATGAATGAGAATAATCCTACCAAGTCTGATCACAATCCAACAAGGTACCAAAATCACGATCCATCATGATTAATATCCTAAAAAATACAATAGAACTATCCAAAAAGATCGCCCTATGATGTAGGAACACTCTCCTATTGTCAAGACGTCAAAAAATAATGATTTAAGCACTCAAATTTGAAGATTAGGCTCATTAACGTGCATAGTTGCAAACCTCGAAAAAACCAACAGTGCTTACACTTGAATGAAAGAGCAGAGAGAGAGGAGCACAATGAAAGTTTCTGAGCTGAAAACAGATTACACAATCATTAGTTATGTTCATTATAAGCTGGAGCTTTGAATTCACTTGAGTGTACGTACAACAGAGCTCTCTCCTCTTCAAAGATAATCCTCCCTTTTACATTAAGGTTATTGACTTTTATACCTAGGGCTTTCTAAATGGCCAATGGCCGGCTCACATGGGTCTTTACACGTATCATGATAGAAGTACAACTAAGGGAATTGACTTGCTACTCTTGTATCAAGATTTACACACAATGTAGCTACACTAGCTTGAAAAAATTATAGAGTACAAATGTGGTGTTTGGCTAAGTTTTGGGCCAGGTGGGCACTCGTTCAATCAATCCGCCAACAAAATTCTTCATTATCAAAGGCCAATGTGGCTTCCAAATGTTATTTTTTGCCACCATCCACCTTGCCTCCGTCCATTGCGTTCCCCCAATATTGTTTAGGGAAGAAAACCAATCAGAAAAAATCATTAGAGAATGGTATATGTCCTTGGTCTTTTGGGTGATGAGTCTCTTGGGCCACTATCATGCCTTACATTCAAACAAAGACTAACACATCGGCATACAGTAATTGTGGACCCATGGCATGCATGTCTTTGCTTGAGCTATTAGGATTAGGCATTGGGTAACCCTCCATGACTTCGTAGTCAAAGGAAAAGTCACTAGACGCTATATGCGGGTCCCTACTGGTACTACCTTGGGTTCCTTCTGAGAGCCTAGAGCCTAAAGTAGAGGAATAATAAGTGAACGTGTAAATGGAGACACTCTCGATGTGCTCGTCCTCTAGCACACGACCAGATTGTAGGTGCATGTGACCTCGACACTCTAGAGGTGTTGGTGAGTGCCCGTGGAGGTCGCTCACCTAGTTTTTTAGGTGTTTATAAACCAATTTTTTTGTATTTTAAGTCCCGTTTTTTAACCAAGCCATAGAATATGGCGTGCGATAGCTCAAAATGAGCGTCTTGGCTAGACGTACGTGCGGTGCTTTACAGCCCCCGTTTCAGTTACATACAGCCCTTGGAATCCTAAAACTAGTCTTTTCCTAGGTGGGGAGAGGGCTAGAATTAGTAAGTCCAAAGGGTGAGTGTGAAGGGGATGGTGGAGGACTTAAGGAACTTTTTCCACATGCCCTCATTCCCTCTTGTGGGGGTAGGGTATATATATAAGAGTGAGTCTAGTATATATCAAAGGACTAGGGACTGAGGCTTGGGCTTGGGCTTGGGCTTGGGCTTGGGAAAACGATCCCGATCCCAATCGAAAATTTTCATAGAGCACGATCACACCTCACGCATTATATTTTCGGTTTTTTTTTTTTTACCAGTCACACCACGCGCGGTTTCGGTGGCCTTTTTGGGCCACACACACATACAACTTTTTTCCTACTCTCCTAACTAACCTAACCTTATCTCTTCTGCAACTAACTACTCTGCTAATTAAGCTTATCTACTCTGCTAACTACTAACTCACAGTACAGCTTCCTACTCTGCTAACTGCTTACTCTTTCACTATCTAACACAATAACTACTAGCTGTGCAAATAAAAAACTGTGTAAAAGCAGACATTGACAAAAAACAAGCTATTCACTAACTATGTAAAGATTGTGTGTAAGCAGACATTGGCAGAAAACACTCATTCACTACTAACACTTCGATATGCTTTCTCACATCCCCGTCTCCACTAAATTTTTGTGTGAGCTTGGCTATTTGTACTGCCTTACTTCTAGGTTCTCTATCAGCCGTGTTACGCATATTCTCAGCAATAGATCGACCGATAGCTTGAGCAAACGTTGCCAAGTCACCTAAGTGAGCAGGCACTGTGGGTGAACGTGCTCCAGAGACTACATGTGGAGTAGGTATTGGCATTGGGCTTGGCGCATAGAAAGCCCTTGGGTTCCTCGTTTGGTACGGTGTTGTGCATGTGGCGGTCCAAAGTTCATATGTGTGGCCCATCAAAAACTCTACTGATTAGTAGTCTTTTGGTCCCACTCATGTGGAATAGGGTAGCTAGATGGTCTGCACTTTTCTAGCTCTTGGCCCAAAAATGGCCAGATGTTTGAGTCCTTTATTGTTGATGTTTCTAGCTATTTCTCTCCAAAAGGGGTTGAACAGGATGCTTGCTGCTTTAGAGATCCAAGGGGACCAATGAGTAATGGAGTTTCAAAAATATCTCACCACCTCTCCCCATTCTATCTCCTCCAAAGCTCTAGTACAATCTCGCCTATTGTGCCTCCCAGTCTTAAGCTGACCATCGAGGAGCAAGCAGTCTATCATGCACCTCTTAGGTCTTTCCACAGACCACCCATTCAAAACATTGGAGAGGGGGAATAGAGAGCACACCCATCACACACACAAATGCCTCTCTATAGCCCAAGGTACTCACAACACCCCTATCCTCTCAAAAAACACCTCCAAATAACACACTCACACAAGCAAACCACTCTTTGTACACAAACCAATGTGCTAATGTGCTCACCAAGACCAAATACCCACACACTCCCAACATCCGCACAATTTCTATCCCATAGGCCACTAACACACACACACACACAAAAACCTCTCTCTCCCTCTCTCTCTCTCTCTCTCTCTCTCTCTCTCTCTCTCTCATTGCACCACACAAAGAGGGCCACATGCACAGACATCCACCGGCATCGACAAACACACAAAGAGCAGAAACTGAAAAGAAAGGGGGCTAGGGGCATAGACACATTGTCGGGGAACCCTTCACTTCATTCAACACAAGAACTACACACACCCTTGACGGCACACCCTCTTGATCGTTGGGCCAAAAGCCTCCTTGGTTTGGGAAAAGACCCTTTAAAATGATCAATTTTGTCTATTTATACAAAAAAGGATTATTTTTAGCAGATTTCAGAGCACCACCTTTTGCATGGGAAATCACCTTTTGCATGGTCGTGCTGACTTTTCTCCTCTTCTCGCACTTTGCTTCACCATAGGAAGGCCTCTCCCCCAAGCACTAGCACTAGTAGGGGGCATGTTTGCCCTCAAAAAAAAGATTAGTGGCCCCTATTGGAATGGAACATGCCTTTACACAAGTTCCATGTCAGTGTCCACTGTCAACGGACAGCAACGCCACCACTGCCATCAACCCCCGCACATCACCGTCAAACGGCAACACATAGTGCCAGCGTCCGCAGGCAACAGTCGCAGGCCTGCGATAGCTAAGAGCCCACAAGCTCTCTCTCACCTGATATATGACAATAGTATGCACGTTATAGCATGTGTAGTCCTCATTGCAAGCCCGCACCCTCCCATGTGGGTTTATACACGGCCATGTGGCAGCCCCATGGATCACCACCCTCCATGTCCCCAGAATTTCTTTAAAATTTTGCAACTTTAAATCAATTGAAATTCCCTGTACAATGCTCCATTTTGTGAGTAATAAAAAGCACTTGAATCCCCACATGGTTGACCTCAAACTCCACCACCCTTGTTGCACTTTGACCTCGTCCAGATTGTCAATCGATGCTGCCAAAATTGGAAAATGTTATCTGGCACGTCTTCATTTTCAACTGTACCAATCTTCAGTGGGTCATAACTTGGCAACCATGAAGCCGTTTGGCAAGCCGTCAAATCCCACTAGATTTACATGATGCATACTCCCCTCTAGAGCCTAGTTAAGGCCCAAATACCACAAGAAGGTGCATCCACTTATGCGATCAACTTGGCCTATAACTGGCCCTTGGAAAACTTTCAAATAACCATAACTTTCCCGTTCGAGCTTCAATTGTTAATCTAAAAGGACTTGCATGCTCCCCAACATGAGCACTTCACATCTATTCACTCACCCAAACTTTGGCCACTTCTCTCCGCCTGCTCTATTCGTCAAAAATTTGCAAAGCATTCCAAATTTAAACAGTCATAACTCCCACATTGTAGCTCTGTTTGAGGATTTGTCTAGACCGGCTCGCACACATCTCAAGAACTACATTCCAAGGCTTAATCTCAGCACTTTAGATACCTAGATATGCCACCCCAAATGGCCCATTTTGGAGCCCTCTTGGCATTAAAAATCACATTAAACATACATACCCACTATCATACCTATCTGCCTAGGGCTTTTATATCTACTCTAGCATCCTGTCATGCACCTATTAGCATACATCTCCCTGCTTGTGCATGCTTTTAGCACGCACAAGTTGGTTGGTGCTTTTAGCACCAACCAACTTTGGTTGCATCAACATCTTAAAAAGATACATATTGTTTTTTTCTTTTTCAAAAGTCGCAATTGTGAGTGGATTATATTATCACAACCAAAAAAAGTACAAATTGTTGCCATGCTCATGACGAGCCATGACAACTACAACGGGACATAAATACATCAGTTGATAGGGGAGCCACCCAAGGAAAGGGATGAGTGCACCTCTTCATCCAAGCAAGTTAGTGATAACAGTGTTTCAAGTCATGTTCCATTCATCAAATTTTCCTGGTGATGATCGCCCCCTTGCTTTCCTGGATTATCTATGAGAATTTAGTTGTTATAACGGTGTTCTCAAAGATGTGATAGTTCCTTGTCTTCCATACATGTTTAAAGTAGCAAAATCTCACTGCTTGTGTTACGATAAGAAGTGCTTGACTCATATACACTTTCCCTCCCAAGAAGAGATTGTTCTTGTGGAACCCAATTTTTCAGGTTTTTTGAACCCATTTGCAATTTTTCCTGCGAGGTTATTAATTGTTAAGCACTTCTTAAAATATGAGGGAGGTCTTCACTCATGGATCTACATCGCAAGCAATGATCCAAACGAGTTCCCATAGTGAGAACTTTCACCCCGATCGCCAAGGCTCCCCGTAGCACCTTCCATACGAAAAGAGAGACATGTTGTTATCTTAATGTCTTTTAAATGACATTCTAAACAAACTTTCACTACCTAGTACTGGTATGTGCAAGGCTTCAACACATTAATTTCCAAGAATCCTTGCTTGCTTGATGTGAAAATTATGACAAAATGAAGAAAAAATATCCTTCTATACTATACACAATGGAGCTTAAAATTTTTAAGGAAGGAGAGGATATCCCAACCTCATGCATTGGTTGACTTAAAAGAAAACCTTATAAAACCTCTAAGCTAAAATACAAAATTCAAGGGTACGAAGATTTGAAATGCAAAAGTGAATAATTACATTGCAACCTTTTGCTAACGGAGAATCTTTTTTTTTTTGCTTTCCATAGAGTAAATCTACCAGATTAAGTGTACATACCAAAAAAATGACAATTTTGGTGGAGATTTTGTCATTTAATGAAAATTGGATTTTTGAAGATATATTTGGCTTTGTATTTTAAACAAAAAAAAATTGAGACCAATATTGATATTTTTAACAAAACATTGTGCAAATTTATAATTTATAATTTTAAAAAATAACTATAAAGAGACACTTCTATACCCTTTTGTAAAGTGCTTGACGAATTGTTGAACATTAGGCACTTGTGTTCTTGTCCCCCCACCCCCAAGTTTACCGGTTTTTGCAGTGAGCGCGTGTATGTATGTGGATGCATGTGACATAGACACTAATAAAGACTTTAACATTGAAGTTGGTTCTATAAAGAGAGAGGTGATTGCCTGCTTACTACAAAACTAGGTCTTCCATGGGCTAGCTCTAGATGCAACACAAGTATGTCACAGGGGGAAAGAGTGTGAGTGATAGAGTTAGCATGTGCGGTCCACTATGAAATTTGGTAGGAGCGCATCCCCTTGCGTGAATCACCTTTTTGGAATGAAAGATAGGCCAATGTTAGTGTAGGGGTGTGTGTGTGTGTGTGTGTGTGTGTGTGTGTGTGTGTGTGTGTGTGTGTGTGTGTGTGTGTGTGTGTGTGTGTGTGTGTGAGAGAGAGAGAGAGAGAGTGAGAGAGATTAGAGGGGTACCAGTCAACGAGAAGAAGAGAGTAAAATAGATAGATAGAGGGAGAGAGAGAGAGAAGAAGAAGATAAGCTTTACCTTCAGTAAATCGTGAATGTTGGAACCTTGCCTTAAAACGAAATTTTGATCACTATTCTACTACATTTGGGAAATAGAGGGATTTTTAATTCTCTCTCTCTCTCTCTCTCTCTCTCTCTCTCTCTCTCTCTCAAATGAGAAGAGGCTGATTTATATTACTTGCAAATAATTATTAACGGTGACTCTAAAAGCACTGAAGAAACAACATGGAACAGTGAAAACTGAGTACAACTAGCCACATGGGCAAATTAATACTGAAAGAACAAAAGACCAAATATAAATCCTCTCTTAAAGGACAAAAATCTACCCATGGGAATCTAAATAAAGAGAGGATGATAACAGTCTCAAAAATATAGGCACTTCCACCAAAAGCGCTCTCTCTCTCTCTCTCTCTCTCTCTCTCTCTCTCTCTCTCTCTCTCTCTCTCTCACTCATATTTATATCCGTTTTTTGGCTTTCCAATTTTGGAACAACAAGCTATTGCCCTTAATTCTTGCAATAAAACATATGCTCTTGGGTAGGCTATCTTCCTAAAGCAACAAAACATTTTACCCAAGGCACAGGTTTGTAAATTCACCTAGGAAAGCTTCTTTGAGCTAGTTTTCATTGCAAGGAAGTGAGTGATTCATAGCTTCCAATCAAGGTTGTACCTACTCTTGCACATCAATTGAATCAATAATTTGGTTTCAAATGTGGTCCAAAAATCTCTCTTGAATGTCTCCCATTCACGCTTGACAACCTTATCTTGTTTGGTTTAAGGTGAAGTGTTCTCATTTTGGGGTTCTTTCATAGCGTTTGCTTGTATGTGAGACAAGAGTTTTGTTTCTTGGGAACACATTGTAAGAGGGTTGCATGGTGAGAGGGATCTCGTAACCCTAAGATAGTGTGTAAATTGCAACATCATCAAGCTTGATTTTGTTTCTTGACTCTACTCTAAGCTATTTATAAATATGCATCAATCATTTAAATTGAAGCTAAATCCTTGCAGAAGCTTTTATTGTTGGTATACTCTCTCTCTCTCTCTCTCTCTCTCTCTCTCTCTCTCTCTCTCTCTCTCTCTCTCTCTCTCCTGCGTCGGTGTATTTTGGTTTGTGGGTGTGTAGCATTGGTATTAGTGTTAGTGTACACTTCCTTCTTGCTTGTGTTGCTCAGGTATTCTCCTCTGTTGCGTCCTAGTTTGCTCTTTAACTACGTGGTGCCCCTTCACTTGTTTGGTTGTGGGCTTATTGTTGCTTTTCTTGCTTGTCGTTTCCCCGGCCCCGATTGAGCAGCTTAGAAGCCTTGAGGGTTGCTTAGAGGCTGGCACTCTTGTTTCCCATCCCGGCTCTATGACAACCACCCCACATGACTCCTCCCTCTACAAAATGTTTTGGCTCCTTAGGGCACGTAGGAACGCGGACCAGACAGGTGTGCCTCATCGTTACCTACTTTGTAAGGCAAACAACAGCAACGGCCGATAATGCACACCACCTTAATGACATGCAGTGGCAACACAATGAACCAACATAGCTTGGGGAGATCTAGCTCTCACTCCACAACACTTGATGTGCATAGAAGGTTCACAATGTGCTCCTTATACCCCTGCATCCTAGCAATGGAATCCACATGTGTGATGAATGGTTGCCACGGAGACTGGCCCTCAAAAGTGTTGGGACATGCACCCCAAAAATTTTCAACAAAAACAACGCTTTTCCCCAACTTCATTGCTTTGCTAATCACTGACCTAGTTGCTAAATGGTCAAGCCATGCATGTAGAGCAAATTCTCCGCTACCATCCGTGCTCGTCCCAACACTTTTCGGCTTTGTCAAGCCGTTGAATGACGCACCCTAAATCGGCAAAAAGTCATTTCTCACCACATTGTCAACGTTTGCCGCCATCTTTTAGTATCTTGATAATCCAATGCCCTATTGACAAGTTCTAAACTCCCATGGCCTTCACTTGCCGCATAGAACTCATATAATTCCTGGTGAGGCTGAGAAAATCTTAGATGGTATACCAATCGAGGCAACCAATCTGGCATATAATTGGCCCTCGATGAAATTTGAACCAGCTTGTAGAGAATATTGAGGGCCACCTATGGCACTCTCATTTGCTCAATTTCAAAACTTCAAATATTCATATCTGACAGGCACCATATTAGAGCATTCTGCCCCTGAAAACCATAGATAGATTACATAACCGTTGCTCCTTGCCTGCTCTTGATCTTACTAGCTGCTCTATCACCTTTGGCAGGCCCTTGAGAGCCATACAATCCTGTTGTTCACTCATTGTAGCACTGACTAGCTTTGGCTACACCATCATTTCCCAACCCCCTTGACATTGAACATTAATGTTCAACAACAAAATTGCTTTATTCCTAGAAACTCCAAAACTAGCAAACACTCTAAGAAAACCAAAAACGACTTCTACCATATGTACAAGGCCTTACTCTTGCTTTTCTGCCAAACCTCAAGTGGGTTTCCCCACCCCCTGCATCACCATATAGCTTCCACCTAGATCAAACACCTGGCTTTTCTCTCTTCCATCCATCTGCATCAACCTCCAACAATGCCTTACCCATGTCCATAGCCATCCATGCACACAATAGGCCCATAGCACTCTAGTAGCTCTTTGAGCACCAGCCCATCTCATCAACATACATGTCTTTGCAAACACATCATTTGATCCATCAAACACGTATGACCCTCCCTCCTAGCCATGTAAAGTAGACATACTCTCAAGGGAACCCCGTATCTCATGGATAACACATTGTACTAATGCACTTACAAGCACACTTTTCAACCATGAATCACGTACCTCTTCAAAAATCTTGGACACAACCTGAGGATCTCCATCATCTTCCATAGAGCACACTTGTTGCATTGGTTCCACCATTGGCTCCATACTTTCCTTCACCTCCTCTTTGAACTCAATGCCAGCATTGTCAAGGCCTTCTTCATCAACCAGTCCTTCAAGATCAACCAACACCTCCACCTTGTCAGCTTCATGTACTTGCTCTTTGACTTCATCCTTGTCCAAAACAGATAGAGAATCATCCTCTACCTCATTTTCTTGGTCTCCTTCCATAGCCAAAATTGCTTTCTCTTTCATGGAGAGACTCCATACCTGTTGCACTAGCATAGCACATTCCACAGCAACCTTGACAAGCATGGCCATCATCATGGCACCACATAACATATTTACATGCATGTCCACTTCCGTAGGCCTAGATTCCTCCACTTGGACTTCCTCAAGCACATTAGTTTGGATTTTCTCCTGCTCCTCAAATATAACTTTCACATCTTTATCCACATGCAGAAGATCAAATTCCTCATACCTTGACTGAGACAAATCGATTTTCCATCTTGTATCAGCATCTATAGAACTACTATCCTCTATTTCCACCATGTTCTTCTTCTCAAGGTCTAGGATTTCCTCTACCTTCATAGCTTTAACCTCATGTGCAAACCACACTCTTTGACCTCTAGAACTCACCAATGGATTTTGACCAACCATACCTAATTTTGCATGTGCCTCTTCTACCCTGTCTGGAACCACTTTCACTTCTTCTAGAATTGGAGCTTCCCTAACTAGCATCTCTGGCACCAAAATCACTCCACCTATTTGCAGCAATAGAACCCTTGTTTCCTCCTACACCGACACTTCCCTTTGCATCAACCTTGGCTTCACTTCCACCTCTTCGACTGGACTAGGCACCACAACATTTGACAAACTATGCCTCACTTGCCACTTCTTCAAGATCTTCTTGGTCCGACTAGTTGTTGCCAAGTTAACTGCTTTTGCATACCTCAAAGGTCCAACCCTTCTACTTTGTCTTACACATCCTCATGCAGGAAATCCAAAAATTTGTTCAATTTCAAATAATCAACACTTTGTGCAATAGTTACCTCCATCAGCTATCTCCAAAGGGCTTTGAATTCACACACAGAATCTTGAAAATCACCGTCTAGGCTTTTTTTTGGACCATCTAGCTTATACTTCACTTCATGCACTTGCACATCCAACAAGTATTGGCATCAAAAACTTGCTTCCAAATACATCCAATCCGCTTTCTCTTCATCTTGCAAACCATCATACCATCTCTTAGCTTTACCACGAACCAACAGCAAAAAAACTTAAAGCAAAAGCACTCCTTCATCTCTTGACAGTCTGCTTTCCAACACAAGCAAACTGTAATCCTACAACCAGTTTTCTGCATCTTCTACCCCAGTGAAAATTGGAAAATCGGACTATTCCATCTTTCACATGAGCTGCTCTTCAACATATGCACTTCATCGGCTCCAAAACCACAACTTTGACTTCAAATTGGAATTATTAGATGCTCCTCAGTGGAGGCACTAGAAGATGGAGAGGGGGAATGGAAACCCACTCAACAAACAAAACAATTGCCTCTCTATAGCCGAGGGCACTCACAACACCCCACTTCTCTCAAATTCACCTTCAAACTTTCACAATTTCAACCACAAATGACTGGCACAACCCAAAAGCACACACATGAACTCTTGGAGAATCCACAACCACCATGCCAAACTTGCTTTGATCACACACATTGCACACACACAAAACTTCTCTCTCACTCTTTCTTTCCACCACACAAGCCACGGCTAAGGGGGAACACGTACACACACTGACATCGTACAATAAGGAGTAAAAACACGACAAGGTAGAGAAGTGGGGGTGGAGAGATCAAAAGCAAAATAGTTCCAAAGGGTAGGCTTCATTTTTTTCTCCAAGCTTCAATACAACCGATGCTTATTCTTCCTCTTTCTTGCTCTCTCCAAAAGGATGTGTGCAAAAAAATGTCTCTTATAGACTCCCCTGTTGTAGTTCTCCCTTCTTTATTCACCAAGGGCATGTCCTATTTTTGGCTTGGGAGTGTATGTGACTCTCCTTCTTTCGGCCGCCTTGGGGCTCAAGACATGCGACAGTCATCTCTTGGGGGAGAGGGATGTCAATTCGCCATGACGCCCACCTCATGTGACTCCTCTCTCTACAAATTTTTTTGGCCCCTTAGGGCACGCAAGAATGTGGATTGGATAGGCACACCATGTCATCACCTACGTCACAAGGCCAAATGATGGAGGCAACCAATAGTGCACACCACCTCAACGGCGCATAGTGGCAATGCGACGGATCACCATAGTTGGGGGAGCTCAAGCTTTCACTCCACGCCACTTGATGCTCATAGAAGGTTCACAATGTGCTCCTTATATCCGTCCATCCTAGTAGTGGAATCTACATGTAGGATGATGGCAGCCTCTCAGAGCTTGGCCAACAAGGCCCTCCATAAGCACCCCGAAGAATGTGGACCGCATAGGCACACCATGTCATCACTTACGTCACAAGGCCAAATGATGGAGACGACCAATAGTGCACACCACCTCAACGGCGCATAGTGGCAATGCGACGGATCGCCGTAGTTGGGGGAGCTCAAGCTTTCACTCCACACCACTTGATGCTCATGGAAGGTTCACAATGTGCTCCTTATATCCATCCATCCTAGTAGTGGAATCTACATGTAGGATGAACATACGCCATATGGCAGCCTCTGAGAGCTTGGCCCACAAGGCCCTCCATAAGCACCCCAAAAAAGTTCAAAAAAAACAACTTTTTTCCCCAGCTTCAATGCTTTACCACCCTCTGTTCAATGATCTAGTTGCATAATTTTCAAGCCATGCATGTAGACCCGGTCCTCGGCTACCAGCCGTGCCGGTCCCAAAAGTTTTTGGATTTGCTAATCCCTCGTATGATGCACCCCAAATCGCCAAAAACACATATATTGCCACACTGCCAACAATTGCCGCCATCTTCAAACCTCAGTATCTTGATAATTCGATGAGTCATAAACTCCCATGGCATTCACTTGCCACATAGAACTCATAAAAATCTTGGAGAGGCTGAGAGAACCTCAAATGGCACACCAATCAAGGTGACCAATCTGGCACAAAATTGGCCCTCAATGAAATTTGAACTGACAATATCTTGGCAACCGGGACTCCAATTGACAATCTAAAAAGACAAACATGCTCGACAATACAAGATCTTCACATCTATCCACTAAAGCTAGATTGCACCACTTACCATTACCCGCCCCATCCGTGGAGAATCTGTAATCACTTCAACTTTGGACAGGCATATATTTCATGTTCTAGGCCCGTTTGGGGAGCCACATGGACCATCTTGTAAAGCATAATGACAGCCACCTATGGCACTCTCATTTTTGCACTTTCAACACTTCAAAAATGCACCTCTAAGAGGCACCATAATAGAGCATTCTGGTCCTGAAAACCACATGTAGCATACATAATTGTTGCTCCTTGCCTACTCTTGATCTTCCCATTTGCTCCATCACTTTGGCAAGCCCTTGAGAGCCCATACAATCCTGCTTTGCACTCATTGTTGCACCAACCAGCTTTGGTTTCACCAACATTAATAGATAGATAGAGGGAGAGAGACAAGAAGAAGATAAGCTTTTACATTCAATAATAGTCAAACATTGGAACCTTGTCCTGTTTGTTGGCGTAATTGGATCCCTTGGAATGCAGGGTCTGTAAAACACGGAAGAAGGGATTCAAGGGGTGAGGGATCTGTTAATGGTAGAGATTGTATTGCTTTGGCAGGTTGGTGGAATCTTGGGGTATTGTGCAATCTGCACGGTTGCTAGCAGGTGGGTGCTTTGTGGTTGTAGGGCTTGAACCAGGCTAGATGGCCTTTTGTTGGACTCTCATGGTGGTGATTTGCTAGCTACTAGTGGCTTCACGGTTTGGACCAAACTGGTAGGTGTTACTATGGACTCTCATGGTGGAGGGCTTTGATGGATGTAGGATTCAGTGTCTCCATGGGTTCTTTTTTGGGTGTTAAGCTTTGTAAGCTTTGGTGGTTCCTACGATGATATTGTGATGGACGATCAATTTTGTGGGCAGTTTGTGGGGGGTGGTTGCCCGCCCGCGCTCTGGTGGCAACCCCAATTGGTCTCTGTTTTTCTCCATGAATGGGTGGCTCCCTCAGCCTCTGGTTATGTGTCAGAGTGGCTCCCTTGTTAGCCAATCGGGTCATGTGGTACAGAGGCTCCTAGATCAACCGATGTTTCTAGTCTACGGTCAGCTTGTCATGGTACCCTGGCTTGGTCTATGAGCAAGGCTAGTCATGTACTGTTTTTGGATTTTTTTAATACAATACCACTCACTATTGTGAGTTCTGTAGAAAAAGAAAAAGGAAGGAAATTTTGATCACCATTCAACTACATTTGGGCAATAAAGGAATTTTTAATCTATATTCTCTCTCTCTCTCTCTCTCTCTCTCTCTCTCTCTCTCTCTCTCTCTCTCTCTCTCTCTCTCTCTCTCTCTCTCTCTCTCTCTCTCTCTCTCTCACACACACACACACACACACACTCCACACACATTTGGGCAATAAAGGAATTTTTAATCTATATTCTCTCTCTCTCTCTCTCTCTCTCTCTCTCTCTCTCTCTCTCTCTCTCTCTCTCTCTCTCTCTCTCTCTCTCACACACACACACACACACACACACACACACACTCCACAAGGAGAATTTTTAATATATGTACGTGAGTACACACACACACACACACAAGGAAATATACATACAGACATAGAAGTATATATACATAAATATGTGTGTGTGTGTGTGCGTGTAAATGGACATATACATATACACATACATACATAAATACCTATATATATATATATATATATTTGTATGTATGTATGTATACATATACACATTTATAGATATATATACATATGCATACACATATATGTATGTGTTAGACACACACACACACACACATATATATATATGTCTGTGTGTGTGTGTGTGTGTATGTATCTCTCTCTCTCTCTCTCTCTCTCTCTCTCTCTCTCTCTCTCTCTCTCTCTCTCTCTCTCTCTCTCTCTCTCTCTCTCTCTCTCTCTCTCCACACACACATATATATACAGACGCGCACACACACACATGTACATATATAAATATAAATAAATAAATATATATATATATATATGAGTGTGTGTACATACATATTATATTTATATATATATATATTTATATTTATATATATATATATATATATATATATATATATATACATGTGTCTGTGTGCATGTGTGTGTGTGTATATGTGTATACACACACACACACACACATATATATATATATGTGTGTGTGTGTGTGTGTGTGTGTGTGTGTACACACACACGCGCGCGCGCACATGAGGAAAATTTTTAATGTTATAGAAAAAACCCAAGGGATCGTAGAGATCAAATTGACAAGCTGAACTCAAGATTTGGCACTACTTATCGATGCATAGAGAATTGTTTTCACATGTTGCCACTTGTGAGGGCCATGCAAGGGAGCGTCAACTACACCATCTCCAAATGGATACACCGCAATTTCTGACATCCCTCCCACTTGAGACCAACACCAAGACAGGACTGCTCCTGCTCTTTGATGCCAGCTCAAGGGGGTGATAATCATTCCATTTTTCCTACGTGGATCCCTTTTTCCCGAAACCTCTTCCATATGGATTCAATTTTCCAATCAAAGTTATCATGCTAATTTTGGATTCACCTTTCCAGGGCCATCTGGGAAGAGTTCTCTAGTTCACCCTTGGTTCAAGGTCATTGGTGCTTTTTTCCCGGTTATGACCGTGCACAGCCCGTTAGTGCGTTCCCCTAAGATGAGTGTGTTTGATAACTACACAGATTCCTTGTTTCCAAGTTTGATCCCCGTTTCGTAAAATTGGAATCCTTGTCCCCAGATCCTGTAAGGTCTCCACCTTTCTAGCTGTCATAAATTAACTTACGCTTTAGGAGAAAGCATTGATCAAGAAATCAGGCAGAAACACAATCTCAAAAACAATAAAAATTGGTATTTTTGGAATCTTAAGCACAGCAAACCCCGGGCTAGAAATTTTCAGAATTGAATTCCGATAAAAACTGGCATAGTTATGACCCCTGGAAGTTTACACTGTGAATTGAGTAAAATAGAAAAATTGAAGGGTTACAGTAATCATTTAAGCATAGACTTTATTAAAGGTCTCCCAGATATTTACAAGATATTTACCAATTAAGCAAAAATAGGTCAAATTATAGCAAAAATGACATTTTAAAAGCTGGCAGGTAATGGGAGGGTCATCAGTGACCTGCCAGGGACTCATTTAGCAGCAGGGGTCGTTTTTTGACCTGTAGGGGGTTGCTTGAACTGCAAGCAACTGCCTTTTTCAGCCTGTGAGAGCTTAAGAGTGCCAGAAATCTATAAATAGGACCCCTAGCTTCACATTTTACACAGACTCGGAGCCTTGCTACTCTCTCTCTCATTTAGAGAGAACACTACGCAGAAATCATTAGAGATTAATCTCTAATTGAGTAACCCTAACGGTAATTAGCCTAATCCTTTTTTGATTAGCAAGGTTAGATTAAGATAAATTGTTAATAAATCAAAGATTAGGCCTATATATGCTTCTTAAACCTCTTTAAATTAACTAATCTCTGCTGATTATTATAATTAAGCTTAGTAATACTAAGCTAATTATTTATCCTATCATATTAGGGCTGAAATTAGCCAAATTAACCATGAATTAATGATAAAAATATTAATTAGGATTAGATTAAGTTGAAGTAATTATCAGAGATACATTAGATAGTTATTAATCTAGGAAAATTATCCTATAATTTTTTGAGAAGTTTTCCTAATTAATTAGGCATAATTACTCTGTTTTTTGAACAATTTTAATAGGGGAAATTAGTAAATGGATTTCAAATGCTTTCATATAATTATCAGTGGTTAATTAAGTGTTCAAGAACCCGTGATAATTACAAAAATCTCAGAAGTTATCTAGCTAATTATTTTAGCAGAAATACCCTGATTTTTTATCAATTTAAATAGGTAAAATTAGTAATTGGAATTAAAATGCTTTCATATAATTATCAAAGGTTAATTAGGTGTTCAAGAAGCTGTGATAATTAGGAAAAGTTCAGAAAATTAATCTAGCTAATTACTTTAGTTAAAATACCCTGTTTTTTGAGTAATTTAAATAGGGGAAATTAGTAAATGGAATTCAAATGTTGTCATATAATTATTAGTGGTTAATTAGGTGTTCAAGAAGCCGTGATAATTAGGAGAAGTTCAGAAAAAATAATCTAGCTAATTATTTTAGCTAAAATACCCTATTGTTTGAGTAATTTAAATAGGGGAAATTAGTAAATGGAATTCAAATGATGTCATATAGTTATCAGTGGTTAATTAGGTGTTCAACAACCCGTGATAATTAGGAGAAGATCAAGAAATTAATTTAGCTAATTACTTTAGCTAAAATACCCCGTTTTTTGAGCAATTTAAATAGGGGAAATTATAAATGGAATTCAAATGTTGTCATATAATTATCAGTGGTTAATTAGGTGTTCAAGAAGCCGTGATAATTAGGAGAAGTTCAGAAAATTAATCTAGCTAATTACTTTAGCTAAAATACCCTGTTTTTTGAGTAATTTAAATAGGGGAAATTAGTAAATGGAATTAAAATGTTGTCATATAATTATCAGTGGTTAATTAGGTGTTCAAAAACCCGTGATAATTAGGAGAAGATTAGGAAATTAATTTAGCTAATTACTTTAGCTAAAATACCCTGTTTTTTGAGCAATTTAAATAGGGGAAATAAGTAAATGGAATTCAAATGCTTTTTTATAAATATTAGTGGTTAATTAGGTGTCAAGAAACCCGTGATAGTTAGGAGAAGCTCAATTAATTAATCTAGCTAATTAATTAGGTAGAATTACTCTATTTTTTGAGAAAATTAAAAAGGGAAAATTAGTAAATGGAATTCAAATGATATGATATATTTATCAGAACATGTGATAATTAGGAGAAGCTCAAAAAATTAGTTTAACTAACTATCTTAGTGGAATTACGCTGTTTTTAGGGGTAAATTAAAGGGGTAAATTAGTAAATCATGTGCTATAATTACATGCTATTTTTCAGAGCTGTATTCTAGGGCAAAGAGGCCGTGATAGTTATGCCAAGGTTAGAAAAGTAGTATAGATATTTATTTAAGTCAAATTATATTGTTTCTAGCTAAAAAGTAAAGGGGAAAAATTAGTAAATCATGTGCTATAATTACATGCTATTTATCAGAGCTGTATTATAGGGTCAAGAGGCCGTGATAATTATGCCAAGGTTAGGAAAGTAGTATAGATATTTATTTAAGTCAAATTATAATGTTTCTAGCTAAAAAGTAAAGGGGGAAATTAGTAAATCATGTGCTGTAACTACATGCTATTTATCAGAGCTTTATTATAGGATCAAGAGGCCGTGATAATTATGCCAAGGTTAGGAAAGTAGTATAGATATTTATTTAAGTCAAATTATAATGTTTCTAGCTCAAAAGTAAAGGGAAAAATTAGTAAATCATGTGCTATAATTACATGCTATTTTTCAGAGCTGTATTATAGGGTCAAGAAGCCGTGATAATTATGCCAAGGTTAGGAAAGTAGTATAGATATTTATTTAAGTCAAATTATAATGTTTCTAGCTAAAAAGTAAAGGGGGAAATTAGTAAATCATGTGCTGTAACTACATGCTATTTATCAGAGCTGTATTATAGAGTCAAGAGGCCGTGATAATCATGCCAAGGTTAGGAAAGTAGTATAGATATTTATTTAAGTCAAATTATATTGTTTCTAGCTAAAAACTAAAGGGGGAAATTAGTAAATCATGTGCTATAATTACATGCTATTTATTAGAGATGTATTATAGGATAAAGAGGCTATGATAATTATGCCAAGGTTAGAAAAGTAGTATAAATATTTATCTAAGTCAATTTATACTATTTTTAGCTAAAAACTAAAGAGGGAAATTAGTAAATCATGTGCTATAATTTCATGCTACTTATCAAAGCTGTATTATAGGGTAAAGAGGCCGTGATAATTATGCCAAGGTTAGAAAAGTAGTATAGATATTTATCTAAGTCAAATTATCCAAATTTTAATTGAAAAGTGAAGATGAAAATTATATAATTCAGTTAGAAAATAATAAGATAATTACCAGAGGTCAAACATATCCTTATCTACTTGTGGTAATTATATCATAGTTAATTGGTGATATTAGAAATTATAATTGACCAAAAGTCCTATTTTAAACGAATGATTAATTAAAATAAATAGACCTTGTGGTCAAAAGTTTTTAGGAAAATTATAGTAAGTGTAAACGTATGATATCAAGTTGAGGAAATGAAATCTTTAAGAGAAATCAAATACAATAAATATTAAGCCCAAATAAAGTAGATTATTAGCTTAAAAGTTGATGGGAAAATTAGGAAAAAGATATAGAAAATTATAAGAAAGTTAGGAGAGCTTATAAAACCCTTAGGGAAGCGGTGGAAAAAGTTATCATGCCTATAAGAAATTACTAGGTCAAGAATTTATCAATTAAAACTATAAATTTAACCTTGGATGGGTTACGGTGGAATACAAAGATTAAGTCTAGATTTTGAATTATTTACCTAATGATTAGACGTCCTTTTTATAAGGATAAGAATTTATGGTACCAAAAAGAACCCGAGCAAATCCTACATCCGATGATGAGGATGTAGCTCCAAAACAAACTAGAGCGTCTCACGACGACGAAGCCGGGCCTAGTAGTAGGCCTACGGAGAAGAGTCTTCAGACGACAGTGCAGCAGCAGATGGCCAATCAATCCCAGGTGGGTGTCCCATTATTTAATTAAGTCTTTAATTAGTTTAAATTCTTTTATAAGTTAGCATTGCATACGTAAGAAGGATAAACTGGCTGAAATTGGAAGGTAACTTCCAATATGCATTTGTTTATAATGTAGGAAAAAATTGTTTGGGTTAAAACTGGTTGAATTAGGAAAGCTATGTTTGATCATCCTTAAGACAGCTTGTCTCAAGACACCTCTGACTCCTTGATATAAATTGATGATAATGATTGGCTTTCTAGCCACGGTTAAGTCGGTTACCCCCATGAACGATGAGTTTCTACTCCGTGTCATGTCTTGATGTTTCTACATAAGTTAGGATACCGTTTTTTATCCTAGGGGAGCCGCCCGGTTGTATGGGCAACTGGTTTGGTGTATGGGCACCCGGAACCTTGGGTGGGGGTTTATCCACTCCGGATTTGAATAAGGAATGGGTGCCGTTTTTCACCCTTAGGTGGTCTTGAGACAAGAAGGGTACTAATCATGGTTATTATGGACAATGTTTTGATTGATAGTACCCTGTCTTAAGTTTAAAGATGTCTGTATTCTAAAAGAATGCTTTCAATGTTGTCTTCAAGGAATTACTCTGATGGAATGTTAAAAAGAAACCATTATTTTAAATGTTAAAACAATGTGATAATAAGATAAACGAATCATGTGTGAGTGCGGGGTGGTAAGTGGGGATTGACTAAGGTTGTCAATCATAGACAAGTGGACCTGATTAGTCAGGTAACTATCTATTCGCGTGCACTAAAACGTTTTAGAAACTTCTTCACTTAGAGAGGAATCCACCAACGGCTGTGCCCTCACATATGTTAGGGGAAAAAAAGCGTTGGCTAAGGAAACCATAATCTGAATGATGAAGTAATAGGGCCGGAATAAGAAAAAAAAATTTAGGCCGTTTGAATTCATTGTCCCGTTTCCGCTGCGAGACATGACTAGGTCTGCTTCTAAGGCTATAGACCCAAGCCATTGTCAATGGTAAAGGTCTATTCCTTGGATTTTCTTGTTTAGAGACTCCGTTTTTTATCAGACCTAGAGACCTTTCAAGGATCCCATCCCGATCTCGGTATAGGAGGGTTGGGGACCTTACAGATCCTGACTTAACTTATTGGAAAACATAAAATTGGGTTCAACTTTCTAGCCAACAAATTAACCCTCCGGAAGCCACCTTCCCACCAAAGCGTTTGATAAATGCACCTTCCCAAGGTGATACTATGATACTAAGAAAATAGTATTCCAAAACATGTTGAACCAAGAATACATTTCAAGCATTTGAAAGCAACATTCAAACTGTTGCATACCCTTGTAATTAGTGTGCATTTATCAGGTCATTCTCACCTTTTTTTAACTTTCTTTTTTCTTTAGTATTATTAAATTTATCTAGTTATCTTTGAAGCAATCACATATATGTCTCCAAGCATATTCATATTCTCATCCCAGAACTCGAGTATCCTGTCTCCTTTGCCACATGTGGAGGCAGCACGTTTACACAATTTCCAATTTTTATTTTTATTTATGTTTTGTGGGAAAGGCTTACAAAAATAATCTACTCTAGATTTTTTTTTAATCAATAATCCGAGAAGCAGAGCAAAGGTTGAACTAATGAGGACAATTATGGAATAGCCCATTTAGGTTCCTAGCCTTTCGAAGGTTCCTTTTTACCAAACAATTAGAGGAGTTCCTTAATTAAATCACATCCTCCTCCCTTATCCTGATCCCTTCATGGATCCATTTTCCTTCCTCCTTTTTTTGTTTGCATTAGGCCTACCCAGACTAGACAGATTTCCAGATGCATCCGCGGGTCTCACCACCCGGCCAGGACTCACTCCCATTCAATCCCATTTCTAGGGAAATGAATGAACCTGAGCTCAAAACATAGACCAACGGTTATCAATCCTAGCCAAAAAGGATCATCCTTTGTTCCATCCCACATATAAACACCTGTGTTGGCCTTTTTCAAACATGTAAGACAAAGTTCACACTTAGATCTTCTATGTTATGCTAGGGCTATCCACGTCAAATCTGCTTGGTAAGGTTTTAATCCTAGTTGAAATTTAGAGTGAGTTCTTTGAGTTATAATCCCTTAGTTCCTATTTCCTTTTGAGGTCTACTCAAACAAGACCTTAAGAAAACAACGAGTCTGTTGAAAGTTGAAGGTTTTGTCTCGATGTAATTTTCAAGTTAAACCCGTCATAAACGAATCCCATATGTTTTCTTTTCATCACTTGCCATCCATGGAAAATCTCTATGGTAGCGATGGGAGTTTTATGTTCAAGCAACATGGGCATCAATTTCGTGAAGCTATCCCCTTACTCCCCCCTTCGAAATTGCAAAACAAACTTGAAAGTAGACAAACTTGAAATGAACAATGCATATGCTTTCTACAATGAGTTTTTCTTTGGTTTGATCTATGCATGGTAAATACAGAACTTTGGAATGCACCAACTTGCAATCTTGAGACAAATAATCAAGAAACTTCCTTTGAGTGCTTATGCAAGAGTGAAACTCTTCCATGCATAGTAGTGTAAGCGTAAAAAAATGCGAAGCTCCAATGAGTGGACATGCTAGTGTAGTGAAAATTTCTCATTCAATGGTGTATGAATGATTAACAAGTTCTTCTTTAAGAAGAGATTTAAGCATACCTTTGCTACAGGAGAGGATTAATTATGTAGTTCTAAAAGAGGTTTAAGGGTTTGGAATTCTCCAATTGGCAAGAGGGGGATATCCTTACTTGGAATGAGAATCCTCTTACAAAAGAAACTCCCTTGTTTATGATGGAATTATCCTTCAAGACTCAACTTCTTCTTGAGAGAATTAGATATTAGCTTAATTATGTCACTAAAAAGCTTACGCACATATTTCATAGAGAGAAAAAATCAATTCTTTCTTTATTTAACTTGAATGCATGAAGAAAAGGTTGTGAGCCTTTTTATGAGAGCATGTCTTTTAGAGAAATTATATTTTCTCTTTGGGAAACTAAAGTTAGTTCCAATAAAAAAATCCCAATATTTAATTTCCTTTGATTTACGGAGTTTTATCTCTATTAAATCATTTAAATAAGGGTAACTTTAAAGATTAAGAGTAAGAGAATAACTTAAAATTTGATCAACAAAATTTTTGAGGGGATTTAGAGATCTATTAAACATATTCGTCACCATTCATCATGTATACTATTTAGTTAAGTATGATCTCCATGCACCTATGGATAAAGAGAGTGCACCTATGAACCTATGGATCTCCATGCACCTATGGATAAAGAGAGTGCTTTCTATTCTCTCTAGGCCATATTAGCCTGGTACTCTAGAGAACTTGAAATAACAGAATTTGAATTGACATCGTAGTTAGTGGTTAGCAACGTTGTTAGTTAACAAGAGAAAATTAGTAATTTGTCATTCTAAGAAAGAGGAAAGTAAATGTGAGAGCTTAAGCATGAATTAATGTAGAATGAAGAGTAACCCAATGTTTGAGGTGTGCAATGGCATGAAGATGACAAGAAAAGATTACCTTGGTGTGAGTATGGTAGAGTCTTCTCCTTGCTTTGGGTGATTGAAGAAGCTTGTTGATGTAGTTGACTCTCTCCCTCTTCAAGACCACCAATTGTGCTACTTGGAAGGAGAGAATGGAAAGAGGCAAGAGAGATTCCAGCTATGGAAAGCTTGGGGGTTATGAGAGAGTGTAATGGGAAGAAGAAGATCAAGTTATAGGAAGCATGGTTATGGTTTTAGGCCATGGCTTTTTTTCGAGAGGAGGTATGTGTAGGAGATGTGTGTAGAAGGTGTGTGTGTGTGTGTGTGTGTGTGTGTGTGTGTGTGTGTGTGTGCAAGAGGCTTGGCTAAGGCTTCCTCAAGCTTCTCTACAACTTACTCTCTAGTTGCATCCTAAAAAAGGAGGAGAGAAGTGAAAAATGAGAAGAGAAGCTCTCTTTTGATGCACATTTTTTATAAGTGCTTTCACTTATATTGATAGCTTATCTTCCTTATCTTGATAACTTATCTTACTTATCAAAACTTTCTCAACAAGTTACTTACTCACCTTATCCTTATCTTCTCTTTTCTTTTTTTCTTATCTCTTTCTTTTCCTTATCTTCTCTTTTTACTTTTTCATACTAATTTTCTTGGGATGAAGTGCTAATTTCTGATGCATTGGTTATGTCCAAGGAAACGTAAAGTGTCTCAAGAGTAAACTAGGATGCTCAGATTTAACCCAAATTTATCTGAACATATTTTTGTTTTAAGAAAGAGTTGATGGCTTAGATATGGTGTTCAAAAGTAAGGTCTAGGAGGAGGCCCTTACACCACCTTGGGAAGAATGTAAGGGAGGAGAGTATCACAGAGTTAATCCTTGTTGATCCTTCTCTCGAGCTAGGTGTGTGATGATGTTTTGTTGTCAAAATGCATTGAGCTCCTCTTTGTGGTTTTTATGGATGCATATGCATGCCTTAAGCTCTTTCTTTGTAGGTATTCATAACCTGGCTCTATGCGCACCAGTGCACACCCAAATAGAGTTTTCTAAGGAGTTCAGAGGATGCTTATGGGATTACTAGGCTGCAGAGAAAAGGGAACAAAGAGAGAGGCAGAGGCACACTCCCAGTACTCAAAAGAAAAAGGATGTGTAGCTTGATGAGAAGCATAAAAGGAAGATTCTTCATGCTATGTCAAAGTGCTCAAGTGGTTGGAAATTTGCCAAGTTCTTATAGTGGCTAGATTTCAATTAGTTTGATGACCGCTTTCCACCCTCTTTAGGTGGTTGGAAATTTGCCAAGTGCTTATATAGATTCTTACCACTTTCAGGTAGTCTGATGACCACTTTAACCACTTTCAGGTGGTTGGCACTTGCCAAGCTCTTTAAGGTTTTTCGTAACACTATTAAATGCTTTCAAAAGTCAAAACGTGGTTCCAACCACTATGAGGTGGAAATGGTTAAAAGACACTTCAATCATGCAATTCCAATTTTTAAAGGTGCTAAAAACCTCAAAATTTGACTTTAAATGAATTTCTTCCACCACTTTCATCACTTTGAGTTGACTAGAATTTTACCAAGTGCTAATTCATAAGTTCCTCTCTAGTGCTTTAACAAACCTAAAATTTGGTTGTAACAACATGTAGGTACTGGTTTCAATTAGGTTAACCACTTTTGGCAAGTTTAACCACTTGCTAAGCATTTTGAACCATTTTATGTTTTTGTATATTGCTATTGCTATCTTTAAAATACAATAGTGGTTGCCTCACTCTTCAAACAAGTTTTGAGAGTTGAACGAATTGCGGATTTCCATATCAGTACAAGGGATTTGGGCTAACATTGGAAGGAACAACCTTGATGTGGTTCCAATCACTGAACATAGATGAGTTTTTACACATAGAACAACTCTTGCATCAATTTACAAAGGAGTTCTCTAAAAGGGGGATCACTCACAACACTGTGTCACAAATCTGAGATTTCAAATAGAGAGAGAACGAGAAAGTGAAGAAAGCTTTTCTTCACTTCAAATAGTACATCAAGAGATTTCTTGTAGGAGAGTTACCACAAAATGAGAGATTATCAGTTCTCTTCATAGAGGGCTTGAGGAACGAGACTCTCAAAAAGGACCTGCATTTGAAGTCATGCACGACCTTTGAGAAAGTCACTAGAGAAGCCCTATATCTAGTTAACAATTATAATGCCTACGCAGAGGTGACGGGGAGTATGTTTCAAAGACCATTCCACAAGAACAACCATCAGTTGCACCATCAGCTATGCAAAATGTGGGACCATGCTATGAATGTGGAGGTAATCACTAGCCAAGAGATTGTATTCATTGGGCAAGGAATGTAGAGATACTTGGGTATTGTCTAGAATGCAATATTGCACACCTAACTCCTGATTGTCCAAAACACCCAAACAACAAGGGAAAAGAAACATTGAACATTGTAGAAGTTCTACCCTCTTCAAGTGGATCTCAGATAGAACCGATGGTTTCTATACATGTGATGACTCGAGCTCCAGCTCAAGAAGCTTCCAAAAACAAACAAGCCAAGAAATCCATATTGCCCTATCAATTAGGACTAGAAAAAATTTGTGGAAAGCCAAACAATACAAAACGTTGAAAGAGAAACCCACCTTCCTTACAAACTGAGTTGTTACAAACCAAGGAGAAACTAAAACGAGAAAAGGAAAACAAAGAACGAACGAAAAAAGAGAAATCGTCCAAAAAGTCATCGAGAAGTACTGTCTTGGTAGAAAAAGTTAATGGAGCAATGAGATGCCATGTTGCAAGCTTACGAGGCTAGACTAAAACCCAATCAAACATTAGAACAAATATTGTTGATGTATCCACACCCAAAATCTAAAACAAAATGGATGGAAAAGTGGAAATGGCTCATAGAGATAGCTCAAGCTCTAATGCAGCTAGAAATATTGAAAATCCATGAGCAAGTAGTGCATGTACCTAAGAAAGAGAACAAAAGCACACGCAAAGAAAACCAAATGGATGAACCAATTAAATCAGGGAATGATATGCCATCGGAAGATGGTGAGAGCTAGCGGGGTATGAGAGTAGATCGAGAGGAAGGAGTATTCTTACGAAAAAGAAGTATGTCTCCTCACATAATCACTCTTAATATCTTATCATAGCTTAGTAATTAGCATGGTAGAGGAGATGAGCATGCATTGGAGCTTGGCTCTTGGCTGGATTTGCATCACAAAGCCAAGAGTTGTTGGTGTAGGCCTCCCTTCTCACAAGCTTGGAGTAGATGATGAGCTTTTCATTAAAGCTTGAGAAGGAGATATTCTTCTTTACTTCACGCATGAGCTTGTGTGAGTGTGTGTGTGTGTGTGATAATGCCTTGCAAAAATCAGCCCCCTCTCTCTCTTGGTCGACCCCTCTTGCTATTTGCTCATGTTAGCATCCTATTGGTCCCTACAAAGCTTAGCCAATGACAATTAAGAAGAATAAGTGATAGCCTTGTGACATGTGTCCCCCTTTCCCTGTTTTTGAGAGCTATAGGTGTTTAAATAATGCAATTAAACTCTCACTGGACCTCTTAGTCTTCTAGCCAATAGGAATCAGGCAAGACATTGGGTTGTTGAATGCTCATTGGACCCCTTGGGAGACAGTTCAATAGTCTTCTAAAGACCTCAATTTCTATTGGTTCTTTTATCAAGTGTTTTTAGATGAATTAAACTAAATTTACTATGCCTAATTCTCATGAGAAAATCAATTTAACATGAGAAAATCATTTAGGAGAATTAGATATTAGTTATTATGACATTACCTCTCTCTTGAAATCATAGTCATCCTCGACTATGAGGTATAGAAGATAAAGCCTAGTCATTAGTCCGTCTGCTAGTGGGTAGAGGATCCCTATTTTACCCTACGACATCGTCCCAGAATGGATGACTAGTCCATTTTGTAATTAAGAGCATTATCTACCGCAAGCATGTCTGCACATTAGTCCATATCAATCTTCCATAGTAGAGTGACAAGCTCTACTTGGTGTTCAGCAGACGTAGTCTCCGCAAACTTCTTAGCATTTGTGCACAATAAAGAAAAAGAGAGTCTTATAAGACAAAAACTTTGTCCATTTAAAATGAGCTTGTTTGTTGAACCTGTCTACTATCCTCCATATTCCCATATTTCCATGGATAGACTTAGGAAATCCAAAGATAAAATACATGGATATGCTCTATATTCCCGTATTCCCATGGATAGACTTAGGCAATCCAAAGATAAAATCCATGGACATGCTCTGCCATGGTGAATTAGGATTGGCAAAGGTTGAAGAAATCCAGGTTTCTTTTCTCTATCAAACTTCATCTTTTGGCATACCACACATTTAGAAACATACTCTTGTATGTTTACTTTCATGGAAATATGTTTCTATCCCTTTTAGGGTAGACTGAATCCCTCTATGCCCCACATAAGGAGGAGCATGAGATTCATACCTTACTTTCTCAAGTAGTGAGTTAGTAACACATAGTCTATTTCCATAGAGAAGATAATCATCTTGTAAGGTAAATGGTTCTTCTTTCTTCCCTAGTGCAAGAGCTGAAATCACATCTCTAAAATTGGGATCAATAGCGTACTCATCTATCATAGAAGATAGATCATTGTGAGTTGCTATCCGCATTCACCCTTGATTGTCTTGAGAGTGCATTGGCTACTTGATAATGCTTGCCAGCAATGAGAGCAATATGAAAATGAAATTGCGAAAGGAAATCTACCCACCTCATTTGTTTGTCAGAGCGCTTGGTCTACGTTATGAAGTACTTAAGGCTTTGATGATCTGTCCCTAGAATGAAAGGAGTCCCATCAATAAATAGTGCTTCCACGAGTCTAAAGCATGTAGAACTGCGAGGAGTTCCTTTTCATATATGCCTAGAGCTTGCTCAATAGGGTCAAGCCTTCGACTTTTGTAGGCTATGGCATGCCATTCTTGGAGTAAAACAGCTCCAAGACAATCACCACAAGCGTCGCATTGGACCTCAAATGGTTTTGAGATATCTGGCAGTGTAAGCATAGGTTGAGAGGTAAGCGTTTTGAAATCATTGTTCTCCTTGGCAGACCATGTATACCTAACGTTTTTCTTTGTTAGGTCATGTAATGGTCCCGTGATTTGTGAGAACTTCTTTATGAAGCATCTATAGCATGCACACATATCTATAAAGCTTATTAGTTCATGTAGATTCCTTGGATTAAGCCATCCTTTTATTACCTCTAGCTTTGATGGATCCATTTGGATGCCATCTTGAGAGATAATGTGACCTAAATACTTAATCTGTTGTAAGAAAAACTCAATTTTATTTTGATTAATATAAAGTTTATTCTCTTGTAAGACTTAAAATATTACCTGGAGGTGCTGCTTGTGTTTGTCTAGTGAATTAGAGTAGATGATTATATCATCAAAGAACACTCCAGTAAAGGTTTGGTGAGGCCTAAATAGCTTCTCCATCAAGCGGTTAAATGTGGCGGGTGCATTGGTCAATCCAAAAGTCATGATAATATATTCATAAAGACCAAAAGTAGTGCGAAATGTGGTCTTTACATTGTCTCGATCAACTATCCTTATTTGATGGTAGCCACTTTTTAGGTCAATCCTACTGAAGTAGGTCGACCCTTGTAGCTTATCAAATAGGTCTTCTACCCGTGGAACGGGAAACCTATTCTTGATAGTGATCCTATTTTGTGCTCTATAGTTGAAACACATACGATATGTGTCGTCTTTCTTTTGCACTAATAACACGGGTGAACAAAATGGAGATGAGCTAGGCCTAACCATGCCCTTCTCAACTAACTCATGCACTTGCCGCATAATCTCCTCTTGTTGAGCTTGGGAAACTTTATAAGGAGGTTTATTAGGCGGTGAACTTCCAGGAAGAAGTTCAATTGCATGGTCATCATTGCCTTGTTTAGGAGGTAGTTCACAAGGGATGTCATTAAAAACATCTTGAAAACGCTTGAGAAAATTTGATAAGTCTAATTCCTTGTGATTGTTTATATTTTCTTTTGCTAAAGCATTAGGTTCATTTTGAGAATCTTTAACAAAAATCATGTACACAAAAATAGAGGTCTTTATTGACTTATTGAAATCTTGTGTATGTACAATGGGTATGGTGTTACCCAACTCCTTAGCATCTATGTACATATCTTTTTCCCTGAACCTAAAGTAGATTTGCCTTTCAAGAAATTTAACATTGGCAGCCATGCAATCAAACCATGGTGCCCCTAGGATTGCATCCTCGTGCTTGAGAGGAGAGATAAAGAAGTCCTCCTTGTCCACATAGCTTTGGAGATGGAGCTTGAGTTTCCCAATTAAGGGAGTGATTGAGGCTTCTTGCCCCTTGAAAGCACCATCGGCAGGTAGGATATCTCCCATCACATAGGCTTGGATGCCTCTCTTGGTGGCCAACTCTGTGGATATGAAATCGTGAGTAGAACCAGGGTCAGAACCAGGGTCAAAGAGAATGAAAGAATCATGCTCTCTTACCTTTCCCCAAGCATGGCATAGAGGAGATCCTTTGTGGTGAGCATCCTCTTCTTGGGTTTCTACCAAGGTAACTCTAGGAGGCTCATTTTGTGTATTCTTGTTGGGACAAGCACGATAGGCATGCCCTTACTCCCTGCACTTGAAACAACGGTTATCTTTATGATAACGCTCTAGCTCTTCAGGAGAGAGTTTATTTTTGCATTTATAAACTCCATTTTCCTTAGCTTTGTTGTTGTTGGCGTTGCCTTTAGGAGACTTTTGGACATTGTCCTTCCCCTTCTAGGATCATTATGGTCCTTTTTTTATGTGGGCTTAGGATTTCTCTTAGCCCCTTGTTGAAAATTGATTCGTGAAGCCACCATGGTATGGTGTATGTCACAGATATGGTGCGTGGCCTTTGGGAGTTGACATACTCTGCCATATCTTCAATTAAACCCGCACAAAATTGTTGGTTTTTCTCTGCAAAATCCATCTTCTTGAAGACAGTGGCTTTGAGATGTAAATCCCAAAACTTTGTCTACATATTTGTGAATAGATTCGTAGGAAGAGAGCTTCAAGATTCACCATTCGGTGAGTACTTTGTCTTTGGCATCGGTAGCCAAAAACTGCTTCATGATGGAAGCTCTTAAAGCTTTCCATGTTTGTGGAGCTTCACCATTTTCTCGTAGGCTAGACCACCATTGCCTGGTGGACTTAGAAGACTCCGTGAAACCCTCATCTCCAAACGCTGCATCGAATTGTTGGATGAAGGCCAAGACTTTGTCCGTAGCACCAAAGGTGTCATCCTAGGTAAGGAAAGAGATGTTCTTTCCTCCTCTTTGAACTTTTTGAGCTTGGATGACCTCTTCCACACGGCATAGGATTTCCTATGGCCTCTTCTTTTAGGTGGTTCAAAATTTGCACCATCACTTTTGTCAGAAGAGGAAGAGTATGAGGAGGATGGAGAAGGGGTGACCTCTTTCTCGCCTTTTTCTTCCCTTGTTCCTCCTTGTCTGCACCATCACTTTCTTCATAAAAGGAAGAGGATGAAGAAGATGGAGAAGAGGGTGACCTCTTTCTCGCATTTTTCTTCTCTTGTTTTCTGTCATCCCTCTTTGAATTATCGTGTAGAGAAGTGTGCGATGTTCTTCTCCGTTTAGGGGGTGTTGGAGAGCGTTTTTCCTACCATCTTCGTGGAGCCATCTTCGCCGAGGTGGTAGGAGACTCACTTCTTTCTCGTTCTTTCGGTGGGGGCTCTACCATTGAAAATTAAGTTCTCCTTTGGGAAAGAGATGCATCGTTAAGTAGTAGATTTTTGAGCCCTTCGTACGGATCCTCTTCTTCTTCCCTTATCGGAGACAGGCCTCTTTTGGAAATCTCACAAGGAAGCTTCCTAGGTACTCTCCCTTCTTCGTGGGGAGTTTGGAGAATCCCATGAGCACATGGCTGCCGTTGCACTTCACTTTGGAGGGATGGCTTGTTGCATCCTAGTAACAAGGTCAGTAACAAGCATAGTTGCATCATTAGTAGCCTGTTCATTAGCAAAATCAAAGCTATCAACATTAGTTTCACTCTCTTTACTATTGTCAACCATTCTAACAGCTTTTAGGTGTAAAATTTCTAAGTGTACTTTGGCACTTCAAGCCCTAGTTGCTACTCCTCTTAACCCCTTTAGAAAAGCACTCAAGCTCCTATACCCGTGCCTCGAATATCAATAATTGCAAGGAACATAAGAGGGGTCTTTCACCACCAAAACATTACCGACTCCTGTCGAGCTTCTAATAGCTCAATAGTGGTTGGCAAGCCCCATAGGACTCCACTATTAAGACCATAGCTCTCGATGGTGATGCCCCGTTATCTGCACGAAACAGACGCACTACAAGGCTGAAAAATCCCTATTCTACTTACTCAATTGCAATTAATAATACCAACCATTTATAGTCAGCTTGAGGACCTCTCTTCTTAAGCAAGAAAAGAGAACCCTTGTGCTCTAATACCAATGTAACATTTAATGGTCTAGTAACTTGTGTGTAGCGGAAAATAACATAAACATTGTGAGCATTTCATTAAGGATAGATTCCTAATGAGCATAGCAAGAGTGCTTGGATGGAGAGAGTAGCAAAAGCATAACACCTAGCTAGATAGTCATGAACAATACTTCAAAAAAGAGAGAGAAATGAAGCTATTGACAATTGTTGGGGATTGGATTTACATGGAGGCAATCCCCCCTCCAAAAGGCTTTGTAGTATAGGTTTCCCCCATCAAGGGAGACATTGTACAATACAATACTTTGTGTTCCTTCAATAACTTGTTGGTGCAATGAAGATGTAAGCTTCAAGCACCAAGATTGCACTTGAAAACACAACATCGATTCCCTCACGGTCTCAAACGCGAGACCTCACACACCTTCGAAGATGTGGTGAGAGCTAGTGGGATATGAGAGTAGATCGAGAGGAATAAGGAGTATTTTTACGAGAAATAAGTATGTCTCCTCACACAATCACTTTTAATAGCTTAGCATAGCTTAATAATTAGCATGGTAGAGGAGATGAGCATGCATTGGAGCTTGTCTCTTGGTTGGATTTGCATCACAAAGCCAAGAGTTGTTGTTGTAGGCCTCCCTTTCTCACAAGCTTGGAGTAGATGATGAGCTTTCCATTAAATCTTGAGAATGAGATAGTCTTCTTTACTTCACACATGAGCATGTGTGAGCGTGTGTGTGTGTGTGTGTGTGTGTGTGTGTGTGTGTGTGTGTGTGTGTGTGTGTGTGTGTGTGTGTGTGTGTGTGTGTGTGTGTGTGTGTGTGTGTGTGTGTGTGTGTGTGTGTGTGTGTGTGTGTGTGTGTGTGTGTGTTTCTCTCTCATCCCCTACAAAAGTGGCTCGCCCCCTCCTGGATAGGGATGTGGGAAGACTTTTGAGTCTTCCCACAAGAATACAATTTTCGCTAAGGTTTGACCATTGAAGATTTCATTTAATTTGGAACCTCAGCATTTTGGAAGTTTTAATGGGTTGAACCTTAGGGTCTTTGAAGCCCATTGATGCACATTACTCTTTCACAGATGGCCCCCCCTTTGAATCCCTATTTTCCCTCCTTTGGATCCCTACTGTGACCGGTCTGCCAGCCTAATCAATATTCTATTTTTTTCTCCCCAGGTACTTCCCCATATTAAATGATCAGTTTAACATGAGAAAATCATTTAGGAGAATTAGATATTATTTATGACATGCCCAATGAATTCTATATATTTTTTAAGGACCTATTGGTTCGTTTCCTACTTCTGGTTTGGCAAGAAGCCTTAGTCATAGGAGCTCTTTCTCCTCCATTATTGCTAGTGTTGTTAAACTTATACATAAGAAAATCTCAAGAGATGACTTGTCTAGCTGGATACCTATAACTTGTTTGACTTCTGTATATAAAATCTTTGCTCTAGACCCTCCTAAAAGACTCAATCCTCCTATGGATCAATTCATTTTAAAGGAGCAAAAAGGGTTCATCAAAGGTAGATTCATCTTGGATTCCATCATTGCTCTCTGGGAAGGTATGAAGCATGCATAAGAGTCTAACAAGGATTATATTTTCTTCAAGATTGATTTTGACAAGGCTTATGATAGAATAGAATGGGAATTTGTTTTACATAGCCTCTATGACATGGGATTGGGCAGATTTTTCATTACATTTGTACACATCCTTTTTGGAAATGCCTCTGCCAAAATTGGTATCAATGGTGCACTGACCCTATCCCTCTTCAGAAGTCTATCAGACAAGGATGCCCTCTTTCTCCTCTATTGTATGCTATTGCCTCTGATGCACTGGGCTGGCTCATAAAAGGTCCAATGCATCAAAATGAAATTAAGCTATTGATATTAATGGTTCTCCTAAACAGCTCGGTCTCCAGCAGTTTGTTGATGATACTAATGCAATAGTCAGTAATGATGTGCAGTCAATAGAACATTTTTGGGCTTGTCTCAACACCTTTTGCTTGGCCATTGGGTCTATCATCAACCACACAAAGACAGGGTACAAAGTGTTAGATGGTTCTACTCTAGCTATCATTGTTCAAGCAGGATGTACAAATATCAAACAGGGTCAAATTTTTAGATTACTTGGAATTCCAATGGGATTTAATGTATCTACCAACCAAATATGGGAATGGGTGTTGGAAGGGTTCAGGAGAAAGTTGTTCATCATCAACCCAACCTGTCAGCCAGGGTATTTGTCCTCAACCACTATTTACTTTCATCTTTAATATATTTCCTATATTGTTGATCTCCTTCTTAGGTTTAGATAAATAAAATATTTTCCTTGGCTAGAAGATTTATTTGGGGAGGTTATGAGGAAATTCATAGAATACCAAAAGTATCATGGGATGTATGTTGTTGCCCAAAGGAACAAGGAGGCCAGGCATTCTCAACTTGTCTCAGCTTTCTATCAAAATGGCCAGTAAATGGATAACTAGAGCTGTTGATTCTCATGATTATTGGGCTTTACTGATCAAAAGGAAGGTCTCCCAATTCCACAGAAAGCGATATAGGGCTTGGACAGTTCTTTCTCTACATGAGCTTATCATCTCTAATGTTAATTTCCCCCTTAGAGAATCTCCTCTTGTGTGCAGGTTTTGGAATGCTTGGGTCAAAACCAAGGAAATCCGGCATCCGCCAGAGGAATGGAGCTCCTCTTACCAATTTTGGCTTGAGTATTTTGTATGGTTTGGGTGGTTTTGCAAATCAGAAGGCTGGGGACTTTCAAGAAAGGCTCGCAAATGCTTTAAGTATGGCCTTAGATGCTGGAAACACATCTTTAAGGATGGAGGGTTACTATTACGAGAGGAGCTTATGCTAAAATTCAACTTCTCCGAAGGGTATGCAGAGTTACTCTACGAAAGAGGCAAAGCCTTCTCAGGAAAGTTACAACAATGCTTTGAGAGCAGTCTCCTAACTTTGTCTAAGATGTATCATCAAGTCTACCTCCACAATTGTTTACCCAGGAGGATGGACTCAAAACTAGTCAAAAATATCAATAGAAGATGGGGTCTTCAAATGGAAAGAAAATCAGTGGGAATATAGGTTTAAAAGTCTATGGGCTTTTCCTTTGGCCATAAAACACAACTTCCTTATGTTGTTAGTGATTCATCAAGGGCTATGGATAGGATCTAATGCCAAGAACTTGGGAAAGTCATATCGCATTTGTCCGAGATGCAGAAGGTCTAAAGAAAATGTGCATCATTTATTTGTATCTTGTTCTTCTAACTCCCTTTTGAAAGCTGAACTTCAAAAAGCTTGTCACAAGGAAGGGGTTACTATCAGTTGGAGAGCCATTCTTTTGGATGAATGTAGTTCTATGGATATCCCACTCTGGACTTCCCTCAAAGGGGCCTTCTTATGGTCTATATGGTTGGAGAGGTGTAAAGCTAATTTTGGGCACAACTACTCTACTTCCCCTCTACCTCTGTCTTTTAGTTTTAGAGGTATTATGCTAGACTATGTCAACCTAGTTAAAGATGCCTAACATAATTGAAATATTACTTATTTGTCACTGTGATTTGATAAAAAGTGTACCGAATGGGTATGACTACGTCGCCTCAAAATTTGAATTTCCCAAAATAAAGCATTAACATGAAGTTTAAAAAATCCTAGTACATAAGCATCGTCGCAACATCTATCCCTCTCTCCCTCTCTCTTCGGGTTGCCCACTAGCTCAGTGAACATTGGTCGAATGCAAGAGAGGCTGCCACCGGAGAGGGGGGCTGCAAGAATCTCTCCCCCCTTATATATAATATAGATCAACTTTCATATATCATTCAATTAGCCTTCCACGAGAGATCTGTCACAATTTTCACATTTGAAAAATGACCATATTTGCACAATCCCCCGCCCCAAAACACACACATAGAGAAAAAAATACAATTTTCTAACTGTCTCTAAACTCGCTCCTCTACCCTATTCCTATTTGGAATTCTTTGGCATCATTTCTCCATTTTTCAACTCTTACCATCTTATTGTAATTCTTGTTGATTAGACCCAAAATGATATCTTATGCGGCCGGGATGTCTCCACCTTAAGGGTTGGGCTGCCTCCGCCATACGGGGGTTTGGTTGTGTGCATTGTAATTTCAAGTTGTAGGTATCTCTCCCAATATATATATATATATATATATATATACACATATATATAAAGAAAGCTACAAAAATTAGAAGAGAAATGGTACCAGTCAAACCTTTTGGTTTTTGGTCCAAATGCAGCTTTCTTTATATATATATACCTTTCTTTATATATATATATATATATGTATATATATATATATATATATATATATATATATATATATATATATATATATATATATATATATGTATATATATATATGTATATATATATATATATGTATATATATATATATATGTATATATATATATATATATATATGTATATATATATATATATATATACATATATATATATAAAGAAAGCTGCAAAAATTAGAAGAGAAATGGTGCCAGTCAAACCTTTTGGTTTTTGGTCCAAATTCCAAAGCTCACCTTATGAAGATCACTCAAAACACTTGTAAATTATACCTACATGCAGGGCTGGGGAATATGATTCTATGGAGCCTACTTTCCTCAATACCAAAGAGCTTGGAGGCATTGATTTGACCTCTTGATGGGTTAGATTGGAATCTACACTTTTCCCAGCACTAGAAGCATCAAAAACAAGTTGAAGATTCACAATGGCCTTCACAAGTATGCAAGAGTGTGGAATGGAAATGTTATCGGTGGTGAAAAGGTAGCATGATGTATGTTGCCGAAAGGTCTGAAATTTATGCATGTTTCATAGTTGCACAATGTGAAGATGGCCTATATGTGGTCCAAGGAAGAACCATGTCAGTAGCTGCATGATGCCAAATTTGGCCAAGCTAGAAGAAAGGCGATTGTATGTGAAATGCTACTGTCAATGTTGAAGTCACCCAAGATCAGTGTTGGAACTTCCATGTTGTGGTTGCAATGGAAGGATGTCAATGCACCAATTAAGTTTGTTAGGGTGTTGATGGTGATTTGTAGAGAAAGAAAATGGCAATTATTTTGGTGTTCATGATCTTGATGGTTGCATGCAGTATCTCCACCCTGGACAAGCTACATGCTCGGAACTCAAGAGGGCGAGTTTTTTTTTGGTGTAGAATCGACACCCTTATTTGCATTGAATTGGTGATGCAAGAAGCCTAGCATGACATTTGGCAAGTTTGTTGCTAGTCTTCTCTCTTGCAAGCATAGCACATATGATGCCATTAGCGTAGAATTTGTTATTATCTTTCTCATATGTTTATTGAACGAGACGACGTTTAACGATTGAATGATGATATGTGTGTCTGAGAAAGGTTCCAATGACCTTTGAAAGGAGATCCATTTGGCATGAAGGGGCTCGAAGGCCTCAAGTTCATTCCCGGGTGATGCGAGGCGGTAAGATAGGGGAGAATTAGGTGGTAAACTAAGGGCGCCATTTTTTGTCCCCTTGGGAGGATTTGAAAGTCCAAATCACCTAGTGATTTGACACCGTTGATCCCTCGAGTATTTTGTCTCTACATGCCCCGAGTTCTCAAGGATAACATAAAGCATGAATGCAGAAGATGAGCTCTTGTTATAATCCAATAAAAGTGATGGAGATTGTGCCTAGCCCATCTAAGAAGGTGTGATCACTATCTCAGGTGCACAAATATCACATTGGAGGGGATGGAGGATTCCACAAAGAGTGTAAGGTTTCCAGTTTCTGAAACCTTAAAGGTTGTATAAAGCTTAATCAAACTGATATGATTATTGAAAAAGCAATGTAGAATTGTCCGACCATGGCAAATATTGGTATTTTTGGAATCTTAAGCACAGCAAACCCCGGGCTAGAAATTTTCAGAATTCAATTCCGATAAAAACTGGCATAGTTATGACCCCTGGAAGTTTACACTGTGAATTGAGTAAAATAGAAAAAATTGAAGGGTTGCAGTAATCATTTAAGCATAGACTTTATTAAAGTCCTCCTAGATATTTACAAGATATTTACCAATTAAGCAAAAATAGGTCAAATATAGCAGAATTGATATTTTAAAAGCTGGCAGGTAATGGGAGGGTCATCACTGACCTGCCATGGACTCATTTAGCAGCAGGGGTCGTTTTTTGACTTGCTGGGGGCTGCTTGAACTTCAAGCAACTGCCTTTTTCAGCCGGTGAGAGCTTATGAGTGCCAGAAAACTATAAATAGGACCCCTAGCCTCACGTTTTACACAGACTCGGAGCCTTGCTACTCTCTCTCTCATCTAGAGAGAACACTACGCAGAAATCATTAGAGTTTAATCTCTAATTGATTAACCCTAATGGTAATTAACCTAATCCTTCTTAATTAGCAAGGTTAGATTAAGATAAATTGCTAATAAATCAAAGATTAGGCCTATGCATACTCCTTAAACCTCTTTAAATTAATTAATTTCTTTTGATTATCATAATTAAGCTTAGTAATACTAAGCTGATTATTTATTCTATCATATTAAGGCAGAAATTAGCCAAATTAACCATGAATTAATGGTAAAAATATTAATAAAGATTAGATTAAGTTGAATTATTTATCAGAGATGCATTAGACAGTTATTAATCTAGGAAAATTATCCTATAATTTTCTGAGAAGTTTTCCTAATTAATTAGGCATAATTCCTCTGTTTTTTGAACAATTTTAATAGGGGAAATTAGTAATTGAATTTCAAATGAGATGATATAATTATCAGTGGTTAATTAGGTTTTTAAGAACCCGTGATAATTAGGAAAATCTCAGAAAGTTAATCTAGCTAATTATTTTAGTAGAAATACCCTGTTTTCTGAGAAATTTAAATAGGGGAAATTAGTAAAATGATTTCAAATGTTGTGATATATTTATCAGTGGTTAACTAGATGTTCAAGAACCCGTGCTAATTAGGAGAAGGTCAGAAAGTTAATCTAGCTAATTAATTTAGAAAAAATACCCTATTTTTGAACAATTTAAATAGAGGAAATTAGTGAAAAAACTTTAAATGCTATACTATAATTATCAGTGGTTAATTAGGTGTTTAAAAACCCGTGATAATTAGGATAAGCTTAAAAACTTAATCTAGCTACTTACTTTGATAGAAATATCCTATTTTTGAGCAATTTAAATAGGGGAAATTAGTAAATGGATTTCAAATGATATGATATAATTATCAGGGGTACATTAGGTGTAAAAAAACTTGTGATAATTAGGAGAAGCTCAGAAAATTAATCTAGCTAATTTCTTTAGCAAAAATACTCTGTTTTTTGAGAAATTTAAATAGGAAAAATTAGTAAATTGAATTCAATTACTGTGATATATTTATCAGTGGTTAATTAGATATTAAGAAACCCATGATAATTAGGAGAAGCTCAGATAACTAATGTAGATAATTAATTATGCAGAATTACTCTGTTTTTTGAGAAATTTAAATAAGGGAAATTAGTAAATAGGTTGAATTGAGTTAACTTTTAGAGGTTTATTAGATGTTAAATAACCTGTGATAATTATGCTAATCTTAGATAATTAGTTTAACTAATTATCTCAGTGGAATTATGCTATTTTAAAGGATAAATTAAAGGGAAAAATTAGTAAATCATGCACTTTATTTACATGCTATTTCTCAGACCTATATTATAGGGTAAAGAGGCCATGATAGTTATGCCAAGGTTAGAAAGGTAGTGTAGATATTTATTTAAGTCAAATTACACTATTTTTAGCTAAAAATTAAAGAGAGAAATTAGTAAATCATGCTATATGATTACATGCTATTTATCAGACAAGAGGCCGTGAAGATAAAGAGGCCGTGATAATCATGACAAGGTTAGAAAAGTAGTATAGATATTTATCTAAGTCAAATTACACTATTTTTAGCTAAAATCTAAAGAGGAAAATTAGTAAATCATGTTATATGATTGAATTGTATTTATCAGAGCTATATTATAGGGTAAAGAGGCCGTGATAATTATGACAAGGTTAGAAAGGTAGTGTAGATATTTATCTAAGTCAAACTACACTATTTTTAGCTAAAAACTAAAGAGCGAAATTAGTCAATCATGTTATATGATTACATGCCATTTTTCAGAGCTATATTATAAGGTAAAGAGGCCGTGATAATCATGACAAGGTTAGAAAAGTAGTATAGATATTTATCTAAGTCAAATTACACTATTTTTAGCTAGAAACTAAAAAGGGAAATTAGTAAATCATGTTATATGATTATATGCTATTTATCAGAGCTGTATTATAGGATAAAGAGACCTTGATAATTATGCCAAGGTTAGAAAAGTAGTATAGATGTTTATCTAAGTCAAATTACACTATTTTTAGCTGAAACTTGAAGATGGAAATTATATAATTAAGTTAGAAAATAATAAGATAATTACCAGAGGTCAAAAATATCATTATCTACTTGTGGTAATTATACTATAGTTAATTAGTGAGGTTAGTAAATCATAATTGACCAAAAGTCTTATTTTGAGCAAATGATTAATTAAAATAAATAGACTTGTGGTTAAAAGTTTTTAGAAAAATTATAGTAAGTGCAAAACTATGCTATCAAGTTAAGGAAATGAAATCTTCAAGAGAAGTTAAATACAATAAATATTAAGCCCAAAATAAGTAAATTATTAGCTTAAAAGTTGATAGAAAAATTAGGAAAAAGATATAGAAAATTATAAGAAAGTTAGGAGAGCTTAGAAAACCCTTAGGGAAACGGTGGAAGAAGTTATCATGCTTATATAGACAAATAAGAAATTACTAGGTCAAGAATTTATCAATTAAGACTATAAATTTAACCTTGGATGGGTTACGGTTGGGTTACGGTTAAATACAAAGGTTAAATCTAGATTTTGAACTATTTACCTAATAATTAGACGTCCTTTTTATAAGGATAAGAAGTTATGATACCAAAAAGGACCCGAGCAAATCCTACATCTGATGATGAGGACGTAGCTCCAAAACGAACTAGAGCATCGCATGACGACGAAGCCGGGCCTAGTAGTAGGCCTACGGAAGAGAGTCTTCAGGCGCCAGCGCAACAACAGATTTCCAATCAATCCCAGGTGGGTTTCCCATTATTCAATTAAGTCTTTAATTAGTTTAAGTTCTTTTATAAGTTAGCATTGCATACGTAAGAAGGATAAATTGGCTGAAAAAGGAAGGTAACTTCCAGCGTGCATTTGTTTATAATGTAGGAAAGAATTGTTTGGGTTAAAAGTGGTTGAATTAGGAAAGATATGTTTGATCATCCTTAAGACAGCTTGTCTCAAGACACCTCCGACTCCTTGATATAAATTGATGATAATGATTGGCTTTCTAGCCACGGTTAAGTCGGTTACCCCCATGAACGACGAGTTTCTACTCCGTGTCATGTATTGATGTTTCTACATAAGTTAGGATACCGTTTTTTTATCCTAGGGGAGCCGCCCGGTTGTATGGACAACTGGTTTGGTGTATGGGCACCCGGAACCTTGGGTGGGGGTTTATCCACTCCGGATTTGAATAAGGAATGGGTGTCGTTTTTCACCCTTAGGTGGTTTTGAGACAAGAAGGGTACTAGTCATGGTTATTATGGACAATGTTTTGATTGATAGTACCGTGTCTTAAGTTTAAAGATGTCTGTTTTCTAAAAGAATGCTTTCAATGTTGTCTTCAAGGAATTACTGTGATGGAATGTTAAAAAGAAACCATTATTTTAAATGTTAAAACAATGTGATAATAAGATAAACGAATCATGTGTGAGTGCGGGGTGGTAAGTGGGGATTGACTAAGGTTGTCAATCATGGACGGGTGGACCTGATTAGTCAGGTAACTATCCATTCCCGTGCAGTAAAACGTTTTAGAAACTTCTCACTTGGAAGAGGAATCCACCAACGGCTGTGCCCTCACATATGTTAGGGGGGGAAAAGCGTTGGCTAAGGAAACCATAATCTAAATGATGAAGTTATAGGGCCTAAATAAGAAATTTTTTTGTAGGTTGTTTGAATACATTGTCCCGTTTCCGCTGCGAGACAGGACTAGGTCTGCTTCTAAGGCTATAGACCCAAGCCATTGTCAATGGTAAAGGTCTATTCCTTGGATTTTTCTTGTTTAGAGATCCTGATTTTTACAAGGCCTAGAGACCTGTCAAGGATCCCATCCCGATCTCGGTATTGGCGGGTTGGGGACCTTACAAGTGGTATCAGAGCCTAGGTTTCAGAGCCTGGGTTAGTTTGGAAAAATTTCGTACTGTCTGAAAATATAAAAATATATATATATTATAGAAAAATAAATAAATTTGGTTAACTAACCAAAGGCTTATGCGTCGACAATTCAGGAAGATCTTGTGATTGAATATCGCAAATTCCAAGTCTTTGAGCTCATTTATGAGAGTGCTTGTCGTTCTCCAAACTATTTTTTTCGACGGAGCATGATGGAGCTACTGATGAAGACTCACACTCCTCATTCGACTCCAATAGATAAAGGCTGGGAGCTTGAATGGAGCAATGAAGGCGGGACATATTACATCAATGCTCGGAAGCTGGGATGTCTTACCACAGATTTAAGAAAACTACGCTGGGCTGAGGAACTGAGAGTGGTTCAGTTGTACTACTTCTTGGGTACAAACTCGAGCATCACTGTTCCCACTTATCCAGGAGGCACAGGGAAACCCCTGAATGAATGGGTATGGGATAAAGTGGTGGAGATAATTCCATATCGAAGAATCAAAACTTTTTCTCAGAATAGCCCTAAGAATTTGGACCTTATAATTTACTTTCCGATTGCCAATGAGTATAAGAACTATTATACCAATCAGTTAGAAGATTGTAGAAATCTGACTACAAACACCCATCGTTTGTATCACCATATTCCAAATCAGCTAGCTATGCGGATCCTTTAAAGGTCGCAAAAATTTACAACAAGTTAGGATGAGATACCTAGGGCTCTTTTGTAAGGCTATCCTTGTAAATATTCACCTTATAAATAAAGAACCAAGTCTTTTGAATTGAATATCTTGATCTCGTGTCTATTCTGAAGTTAAATCCTAGCAGTGTCATAAGTCTTTAAATTGTCAGTCCATCGATCTTACCAAACCATGTAGATACCTGCTTCTGTTCTTTATACCGTGCTTGTTTCTTCTCAAACAAGCGCAACCCCCCAACTTCAAAGGTAAAGGGGTCAACGTGGAACGAGATATAGAGGTATGGATCAAAGCCATGAGGCATACATCAATATAGGATGCCCTTCTCAGGGCTAAGCCTCTTGCAGCTGAAGGAACTGACTATAATGGATTTAGTAACTTTAGGGAAAGAGCCAGGGAAAATTCCAACCAGGGATATCAACAACGTGGAGTAGCTATAATAGTGAACTAAGAATAGATCTTCCCAAACGTTAGGTTCTATGGATGCAATCAAAGGGGACACTATAGAAATAATTGTCTAGAAGAACAAAACCCTTGACTTACTGCTAGAGCCATTCCTCAAAATCAAGGAGATAATCTAAGAGAAAGTAGAAACGGAGGACGAGGTAGAGGAAGAGCAAGAGGAGCCAGATCTTATGCAATCATAGGAGAACCAACCTTATGAATAAGAAAGATAAAAGAGCCACTCGCTTGGCCATAGTTAGTAATCTTAGAGCTTTGTAAACCACTATAAATCAATAATGTAAAAACTTGAGTCACTTATATATTATAAGGGTATACATGATTTTCTTCTCCAAAATTACTTAATGAATCCAAAGTATTCAATCAATAAATTAAGGGTAGATCTAGCAAATGATAAAGAGGTTCTCGTTAGGAAGGAAAAATTCGAATCTTAAAAATGAGATAGTTATCAAAAAACCAACTCACATTCTTATGCACACGATAACCTTCCTTAGAAAATGACCTAGATATGAAAGTATTAAGGTAAGAGACTAATAGGAAGCCGAAAAGAACTCTTGGTATGATACTTCTTAAAACCCATTACATAATGTCGGTCAACCAGGTTAGAACACAGAGAAGGTACCTCTAGTGCAATGGTGGAAGCTTGTGCCGAACGCAGATTTCTCAGAATGGCAAGAACACGCCGAGCGCGTTCAGATTGGCAAAGCTAAATTACATGATACTTGTCGAACGCTGATTGCTATGAATGGTCAGTTAGACCGAGCACGTTCATGTTGACAAGGTGGATATATGGATCTTTTATGGAATTGATTTAACCTGGTTTTTGAGATGATACAAATGGGTTGTAAAGGTTTTTAAGATGGGTTCAACACTAAGAGTTTCTCGAGAAAAAATTGGCTAGCAAGTAACTCCAACCAGAAACTGGAAAGAACTCTTAGAGTAATCAATAACATTTGGTAAAGTGAAAAGGTTATCCCTTCGAAGATGCCACTTGGGGAGGATGAATTTATCTTCTCAAAGATTTTCCCAATTTCGGTTGAGATGAGGACATCTCAAATTCTTAAGTTGGGGTGATTGTAAGGTTTCCAGTTTCTGAAACCTTAAAGGTTATATAAAGCTTAATCAAACTGATATGATTATTGAAAAATCAATGTAGAATTGTCCGACCATGGCAAATATTAGTATTTTTGGAATCTTAAGCACAACAAACCCCGGGCTAAAAATTTTCAGAATTCAATTCCGATAAAAACTGGCATAGTTATGACCCTTGGAAGTTTACACTGTGAATTGAGTAAAATAGAAAAAATTGAAGGGTTGCAGTAATCATTTAAGCATAGACTTTATGAAAGTCCTCCTAGATATTTACAAGATATTTACCAATTAAGCAAAAATAGGTCAAAATATAGCAGAATTGATATTTTAAAAGCTGGCAGGTAGTGAGAGGGTCATCACTGACCTGCCAGGGACTCATTTAGTAGCAGGGGTCGTTTTTTGACTTGCTGGGGGCTGCTTGAACTTCAAGCAACTGCCTTTTTCAGCCGGTGAGGGCTTATGAGTGCCAGAAAACTATAAATAGGACCCCTAGCTTCACATTTTACACAGACTCGGAGCCTTGCTACTCTCTCTCTGATCTAGAGAGAACACTACGCAGAAATCATTAGAGTTTAATCTCTAATTGATTAACCCTAACGGTAATTAACCTAATCCTTCTTAATTAGCAAGGTTAGATTAAGATAAATTGTTAATAAATCAAAGAGTAGGCCTATGCATACTCCTTAAACCTCTTTCAATTAATTAATCTCTGTTGATTTTTATAATTAAGCTTAGTAATACTAAGATTATTATTTATCCTATCATATTCACGCAAAAATTAGTCAAATTAACCATGAATTAATGGTAAAAATATTAATTAGGATTAGATTAAGTTGAATTATTTATCAGAGATGCATTAGACAGTTGTTAATCTAGGAAAATTATCCTATAATTTTTTGAGAAGTTTTCCTAATTAATTAGGCATAATTACTCTATTTTTTGAACAATTTTAATAGGCGAAATTAGTAAATGAATTTCAAATGAAGTGATATATTTATCAGTGGTTAATTAGATGTTTAAGGACCTGTAAAAATTAGGAAAATCTCAGAAAGTTAATCTAGCTAATTATTTTAGTAGAAATACCCTGTTTTCTGAGCGATTTAAATAGGGGAAATTAGTAAAATGACTTCAAATGTTGTGATATATTTATCAGTGGTTAATTAGGTGTTCAAAAATCCTTGATAATTAGGAGAAGGTCATAAAGTTAATCTAGATAATTAATTTAGCAGAAATACCCTGTTTTTTGAACAATTTAAATAGGGAAAATTAGTAAAAAGACAATTAAATGCTATGATATAATTATCAGTGGTTAATTAGGTGTTTAAGAACCCTTGATAATTAGAATAAGCTCAAAAAATTGATATAGCTAATTACTTTGATAGAAAAACCCTATTTTCTGAGCAATTTAAATAGGGGAAATTAGTAAATCAATTTCAAATGCTATGATATAATTATCAGGGGTTAATTAGGTGTAAAAAAACCTGTGATAATTAGGAGAGGCTCAGAAAATTAATCTAGATAATTTCTTTAGCAAAAATACTCTGTTTTTTAAGAAATTTAAATAGGGGAAATTAATAAATTGAATTCAATTACTGTGATATATTTATCAATGGTTATTAAGGTATTAAGAAACCCTTGAAAGTTAGGAGAAGCTCAATTAGTCAGAATTACTCTGTTTTTTGAGAAATTTAAATAAGGGAAATTAGTAAATAGGTTTAAATTGAATTGAGTTAATTTTTAGAGGTTTATAAGATGTTAGATAACCTGTGATAATTATGCTAATCTTAGATAATTAGTTTAATTAGTTTAACTAATTATCTTAGTTGAATTACGTTATTTTTAGGGGTAAATTAAAGGGGGAAATTAGTAAATCATGTACTATAATTACATGATATTTATCAGAGCTATATTATAGGGTAAGGAGGCCGTGATAATTATGCAAAGGTTAGAAAAGTAGTGTAGATATTTATCTAAGTCAAATTACACTATTTTTAGCTAAAAGCTAAAGAGGGAAATTAGTACATCATGTTATATGATTACATGCTATTTATCAGAGCTATATTATAGTGTAAAGAGGGCTTGATAATTATGACAAGGTTAGAAAAGTAGTATAGATATTTATCTAAGTCAAATTACACTATTTTTAGCTAGAAACTAAAAAGAGAAATTAGTAAATCATGTTATATGATTATATGCTATTTATCAGAGCTATATTATAGGGTAAAGAGGCCGTGATAACTATGCCAAGGTTAGAAAAGTGGTATAGATATTTATCTAAGTCAAATTACACTATTTTAGGCTGAAAATAGAAGATGGAAATTATATAATTAAGTTAGAAAATAATAAGATAATTACCAGAGATCAAAAATATCCTTATCTACTTGTGGTAATTATACCATAGTTAATTAGTGAGGTTAGTAAATCATAATTGACCAAAAGTCTTATTTTGAGTAAATGATTAATTAAAATAAATAGACTTGTGGTTAAAAGTTTTTAGAAAAATTATAGTAAGTGCAAACCTATGCTATCAAGTTAAGGAAATGAAATCTTCAAGAGAAGTTAAATACAATAAATATTAAGCCCAAAATAAGTAAATTATTAGCTTGAAAGTTGATAGGAAAATTAGGAAAAAGATATAGAAAATTATAAGAAAGTTAGGAGAGCTTAGAAAACCCTTAGGGAAACGGTGGAAGAAGTTATCATGCTTATATAGACAAATAAGAAATTACTAGGTCAAGAATTTATCAATTAAAACTATAAATTTAACCTTGGATGGGTTACGGTTAAATACAAAGGTTAAGTTTAGATTTTGAACTATTTACCTAATAATTAAACGTCCTTTTTATAAGGATAAGAAGTTATGATACCAAAAAGGACCCGAGAAAATCCTACATCTGATGATGAGGACGTAGCTCCAAAACGAACTAGAGCATCGCATGACGACGAAGCCGGGCCTACTAGTAGGCCTACGGAAGAGAATCTTCAGGCGCCAGCGCAACAACAGATTGCCAATCAATCCCAGGTGGGTTTCCCATTATTCAATCAAGTCTTTAATTAGTTTAAGTTCTTTTATAAGTTAGCATTGCATACGTAAGAAGGATAGATTGGCTGAAAAAGGAAGGTAACTTCCAGCGTGCATTTGTTTATAATGTAGGAAAGAATTGTTTGGGTTAAAACTGGTTGAATTAGGAAAGATATGTTTGATCATCCTTAAGACATCTTGTCTCAAGACACGTCCGACTCCTTGATATAAATTGATGATAATGATTGGCTTTCTAGCCACGGTTAAGTCGGTTACCCCCATGAACGACGAGTTTCTACTCCGTGTCATGTCTTGATGTTTCTACATAAGTTCGGATACCGTTTTTTTATCCTAGGGGAGCCGCCCGGTTGTATGGGCAACTGGTTTGGTGTATGGGCACCCGGAACCTTGGGTGGGGGTTTATCCACTCCGGATTTGAATAAGGAATGGGTGTCGTTTTTCACCCTTAGGTGGTTTTGAGACAAGAAGGGTACTAGTCATGATTATTATGGACAATGTTTTGATTGATAGTACCTTGTCTTAAGTTTAAACATGTCTGTTTTCTAAAAGAATGCTTTCAATGTTTTCTTCAAGGAATTACTGTGATGGAATGTTAAAAAGAAACCATTATTTTAAATGTTAAAACAATGTGATAATAAAATAAACGAATCATGTGTGAGTGCGGGGTGGTAAGTGGGGATTGACTAAGGTTGTCAATCATGGACGAGTGGACCTGATTAGTCAGGTAACTATCCATTCCCGTGCAGTAAAACGTTTTAGAAACTTCTCACTTGGAAGAGGAATCCACCAACGGCTGTGCCCTCACATATGTTAGGGGGGAAAAAGCGTCGAACGCTGATTGCTATGAATGGTCAGTTAGACCGAGCACGTTCATGTTGACAAGGTGGATATATGGATCTTTTATGGAATTGATTTAACCTGGTTTTTGAGATGATACAAATGGGTTGTAAAGGTTTTTAAGATGGGTTCAACACTAAGAGTTTCTCGAGAAAAAATTGGCTAGCAAGTAACTCCAACCAGAAACTAGAAACTGGAAAGAACTCTTAGAGTAATCAATAACATTTGGTAAAGTGAAAAGGTTATCCCTTCGAAGATGCCACTTGGGGAGGATGAATTTATCTTCTCAAAGATTTTCCCAATTTCGGTTGAGATGAGGACATCTCAAATTCTTAAGTTGGGGTGATTGTAAGGTTTCCAGTTTCTGAAACCTTAAAGGTTATATAAAGCTTAATCAAACTGATATGATTATTGAAAAAGCAATGTAGAATTGTCCGACCATGGCAAATATTAGTATTTTTGGAATCTTAAGCACAGCAAACCCCGGGCTAGAAATTTTCAGAATTCAATTCCGATAAAAACTGGCATAGTTATGACCCTTGGAAGTTTACACTGTGAATTGAGTAAAATAGAAAAAATTGAAGGGTTGCAGTAATCATTTAAGCATAGACTTTATTAAAGTCCTCCTAGATATTTACAAGATATTTACCAATGAAGCAAAAATAGGTCAAAATATAGCAGAATTGATATTTTAAAAGCTGGCAGGTAATGAGAGGGTCATCACTGACCTGCCAGGGACTCATTTAGTAGCAGGGGTCGTTTTTTGACTTGCTAGGGGCTACTTGAACTTCAAGCAACTGCCTTTTTCAGCCGGTGAGGGCTTATGAGTGTTAGAAAACTATAAATAGGACCCCTAGCTTCACATTTTACACAGACTCGGAGCCTTGCTACTCTCTTTCTGATCTAGAGAGAACACTACGCAGAAATCATTAGAGTTTAATCTCTAATTGATTAACCCTAACGGTAATTAACCTAATCCTTCTTAATTAGCAAGGTTAGATTAAGATAAATTGTTAATAAATCAAAGATTAGGCCTATGCATACTCCTTAAACCTCTTTCAATTAATTAATCTCTGTTGATTTCTATAATTAAGCTTAGTAATACTAAGATTATTATTTATCCTATCATATTCACGCAGAAATTAGTCAAATTAACCATGAATTAATGGTAAAAATATTAATTAGGATTAGATTAAGTTGAATTATTTATCAGAGATGCATTAGACAGTTGTTAATCTAGGAAAATTATCCTATAATTTTTTGAGAAGTTTTCCTAATTAATTAGGCATAATTACTCTATTTTTTGAACAATTTTAATAGGGGAAATTAGTAAATGAATTTCAAATGAGGTGATATAATTATCAGTGGTTAATTAGGTGTTTAAGGACCTGTTAAAATTTAGAAAATCTCAGAAAGTTAATCTAGCTAATTATTTTAGTAGAAATACCCTGTTTTCTGAGCGATTTAAATAGGGGAAATTAGTAAAATGACTTCAAATGTTGTGATATATTTATCAGTGGTTAATTAGGTGTTCAAAAATCCTTGATAATTAGGAGAAGGTCAGAAAGTTAATCTAGATAATTAATTTAACAGAAATACCCTGTTTTTTGAACAATTTAAATAGGGAAAATTAGTAAAAAGACAATTAAATGCTATGATATAATTATAAGTGGTTAATTAGGTGTTTAAGAACCCTTGATAATTAGAATAAGCTCAAAAAATTAATATAGCTAATTACTTTGATAGAAAAACCCTGTTTTTTGAGCAATTTAAATAGGGGAAATTAGTAAATCAATTTCAAATGCTATGATATAACTATCAGGGGTTAATTAGGTGTAAAAAAACCTGTGATAATTAGGAGAAGCTCAAAAAATTAATCTAGATAATTTCTTTAGCAAAAATACTCTGTTTTTTGAGAAATTTAAATAGGGGAAATTAGTAAATTGAATTCAATTACTGTGATATATTATCAATGGTTATTAAGGTATTAAGAAACCCTTGAAAGTTAGGAGAAGTTCAATTAGTCAGAATTACTCTGTTTTTTGAGAAATTTAAATAAGGAAAATTAGTAAATAGGTTTAAATTGAATTGAGTTAATTTTTAGAGGTTTATAAGATGTTAGATAACCTGTGATAATTATGCTAATCTTAGATAATTAGTTTAATTAGTTTAACTAATTATCGTAGTTGAATTACGCTATTTTTAGGGGTAAATTAAAGGGAGAAATTAGTAAATCATGTACTATAATTACATGATATTTATCAGAGCTATATTATAGGATAAGGAGGCCGTGATAATTATGCAAAGGTTAGAAAAGTAGTGTAGATATTTATCTAAGTCAAATTACACTATTTTTAGCTAAAAGCTAAAGAGGGAAATTAGTACATCATGTTATATGATTACATGCTATTTATCAGAGCTATATTATAGTGTAAAGAGGGCTTGATAATTATGACAAGGTTAGAAAAGTAGTATAGATATTTATCTAAGTCAAATTACACTATTTTTAGCTAGAAACTAAAAAGGGAAATTAGTAAATCATGTTATATGATTATATGCTATTTATCAGAGCTATATTATAGGGTAAAGAGGCCGTGATAACTATGCCAAGGTTAGAAAAGTGGTATAGATATTTATCTAAGTCAAATTACACTATGGTTAGCTGAAAATAGAAGATGAAAATTATATAATTAAGTTAGAAAATAATAAGATAATTACCAGAGGTCAAAAATATCCTTATCTACTTGTGGTAATTATACCATAGTTAATTAGTGAGGTTAGTAAATCATAATTGACCAAAAGTCTTATTTTGAGTAAATGATTAATTAAAATAAATAGACTTGTGGTTAAAAGTTTTTAGAAAAATTATAGTAAGTGCAAACCTATGCTATCAAGTTAAGGAAATGAAATCTTCAAGAGAAGTTAAATACAATAAATATTAAGCCCAAAATAAGTAAATTATTAGCTTGAAAGTTGATAGGAAAATTAGGAAAAAGATATAGAAAATTATAAGAAAGTTAGGAGAGCTTAGAAAACCCTTAGGGAAACGGTGGAAGAAGTTATCATGCTTATATAGACAAATAAGAAATTACTAGGTCAAGAATTTATCAATTAAAACTATAAATTTAACCTTGGATGGGTTACGGTTAAATACAAAGGTTAAGTCTAGATTTTGAACTATTTACCTAATAATTAAACGTCCTTTTTATAAGGATAAGAAGTTATGATACCAAAAAGGACCCGAGAAAATCCTACATCTGATGATGAGGACGTAGCTCCAAAACGAACTAGAGCATCGCATGACGACGAAGCCGGGCCTACTAGTAGGCCTACGGAAGAGAATCTTCAGGCGCCAGCGCAACAACAGATTGCCAATCAATCCCAGGTGGGTTTCCCATTATTCAATCAAGTCTTTAATTAGTTTAAGTTCTTTTATAAGTTAGCATTGCATACGTAAGAAGGATAGATTGGCTGAAAAAGGAAGGTAACTTCCAGCGTGCATTTGTTTATAATGTAGGAAAGAATTGTTTGGGTTAAAACTGGTTGAATTAGGAAAGATATGTTTGATCATCCTTAAGACAGCTTGTCTCAAGACACCTCGGACTCCTTGATATAAATTGATGATAATGATTGGCTTTCTAGCCACGGTTAAGTCGGTTACCCCCATGAACGACGAGTTTCTACTCCGTGTCATGTTTTGATGTTTCTACATAAGTTCGGATACCGTTTTTTTATCCTAGGGGAGCCGCCCGGTTGTATGGGCAACTGGTTTGGTGTATGGGCACTCGGAACCTTGGGTGGGGGTTTATCCACTCCGGATTTGAATAAGGAATGGGTGCCGTTTTTCACCCTTAGGTGGTTTTGAGACAAGAAGGGTACTAGTCATGATTATTATGGACAATGTTTTGATTGATAGTACCGTGTCTTAAGTTTAAAGATGTCTGTTTTCTAAAAGAATGCTTTCAATGTTTTCTTCAAGGAACTACTGTGATGGAATGTTAAAAAGAAACCATTATTTTAAATGTTAAAACAATGTGATATTAAGATAAACGAATCATGTGTGAGTGCGGGGTGGTAAGTGGGGATTGACTAAGGTTGTCAATCATGGACGGGTGGACCTGATTAGTCAGGTAACTATCCATTCCCGTGCAGTAAAACGTTTTAGAAACTTCTCACTTGGAAGAGGAATCCCCCAACGGCTGTGCCCTCACATATGTTAGGGGGGAAAAAGCGTCGAACGCTGATTGCTATGAATGGTCAGTTAGACCGAGCACGTTCATGTTGACAAGGTGGATATATGGATCTTTTATGGAATTGATTTAACCTGGTTTTTGAGATGATACAAATGGGTTGTAAAGGTTTTTAAGATGGGTTCAACACTAAGAGTTTCTCGAGAAAAAATTGGCTAGCAAGTAACTCCAACCAGAAACTAGAAACTGGAAAGAACTCTTAGAGTAATCAATAACATTTGGTAAAGTGAAAAGGTTATCCCTTCGAAGATGCCACTTGGGGAGGATGAATTTATCTTCTCAAAGATTTTCCCAATTTCGGTTGAGATGAGGACATCTCAAATTCTTAAGTTGGGGTGATTGTAAGGTTTCCAGTTTCTGAAACCTTAAAGGTTATATAAAGCTTAATCAAACTGATATGATTATTGAAAAAGCAATGTAGAATTGTCCGACCATGGCAAATATTAGTATTTTTGGAATCTTAAGCACAGCAAACCCCGGGCTAGAAATTTTCAGAATTCAATTCCGATAAAAACTGGCATAGTTATGACCCTTGGAAGTTACACTGTGAATTGAGTAAAATAGAAAAAATTGAAGGGTTGCAGTAATCATTTAAGCATAGGCTTTATTAAAGTCCTCCTAGATATTTACAAGATATTTACCAATTAAGCAAAAATAGGTCAAAATATAGCAGAATTGATATTTTAAAAGCTGGCAGGTAATGAGAGGGTCATCACTGACCTGCCAGGGACTCATTTAGTAGCAGGGGTCGTTTTTTGACTTGCTGGGGGCTGCTTGAACTTCAAGCAACTGCCTTTTTCAGCCGGTGAGGGCTTATGAGTGTCAGAAAACTATAAATAGGACCCCTAGCTTCACATTTTACACAGACTCGGAGCCTTGCTACTCTCTTTCTGATCTAGAGAGAACACTACGCAGAAATCATTAGAGTTTAATCTCTAATTGATTAACCCTAACGGTAATTAACCTAATCCTTCTTAATTAGCAAGGTTAGATTAAGATAAATTGCTAATAAATCAAAGATTAAGCCTATGCATCTCCTTAAACCTCTTTAAATTAATTAATCTCTGCTGATTATTATAATTAAGCTTAGTAATACTAAGATGATTATTTATCCTATCATATTCACGCAGAAATTAGTCAAATTAACCATGAATTAATGGTAAAAATATTAATTAGGATTAGATTAAGTTGAATTATTTATCAGAGATGCATTAGACAGTTGTTAATCTAGGAAAATTATCCTATAATTTTTTGAGAAGTTTTCCTAATTAATTAGGCATAATTACTCTATTTTTTGAACAATTTTAATAGGGGAAATTCGTAAATGAATTTCAAATGAGGTGATATAATTATCAATGGTTAATTAGGTGTTTAAGGACCTGTAAAAATTAGGCAAATCTCAGAAAGTTAATCTAGCTAATTATTTTAGTAGAAATACCCTGTTTTCTGAGCGATTTAAATAGGGGAAATTAGTAAAATGACTTCAAATGTTGTGATATATTTATCAGTGGTTAATTAGGTGTTCAAAAATCCTTGATAATTAGGAGAAGGTCAGAAAGTTAATCTAGATAATTAATTTAGCAGAAATACCCTGTTTCTTGAACAATTTAAATAGGGAAAATTAGTAAAAAGATAATTAAATGCTATGATATAATTATAAGTGGTTAATTAGGTGTTTAAGAACCCTTGATAATTAGAATAAGCTCAAAAAATTAATATAGCTAATTACTTTGATAGAAAAACCCTGTTTTTTGAGCAATTTAAATAGGGGAAATTAGTAAATCAATTTCAAATGCTATGATATAACTATCAGGGGTTAATTAGGTGTAAAAAAGCCTGTGATAATTAGGAGAAGCTCAAAAAATTAATCTAGATAATTTCTTTAGCAAAAATACTCTGTTTTTTGAGAAATTTAAATAGGGGAAATTAGTAAATTGAATTCAATTACTGTGATATATTATCAATGGTTATTAAGGTATTAAGAAACCCTTGAAAGTTAGGAGAAGCTCAATTAGTCAGAATTACTCTGTTTTTTGAGAAATTTAAATAAGGAAAATTAGTAAATAGGTTTAAATTGAATTGAGTTAATTTTTAGAGGTTTATAAGATGTTAGATAACCTGTGATAATTATGCTAATCTTAGATAATTAGTTTAATTAGTTTAACTAATTATCGTAGTTGAATTACGTTATTTTTAGGGGTAAATTAAAGGAAGAAATTAGTAAATCATGTACTATAATTACATGATATTTATCAGAGCTATATTATAGGGTAAGGAGGCCGTGATAATTATGCAAAGGTTAGAAAAGTAGTGTAGATATTTATCTAAGTCAAATTACACTATTTTTAGCTAAAAGCTAAAGAGGGAAATTAGTACATCATGTTATATGATTACATGCTATTTATCAGAGCTATATTATAGTGTAAAGAGGGCTTGATAATTATGACAAGGTTAGAAAAGTAGTATAGATATTTATCTAAGTCAAATTACACTATTTTTAGCTAGAAACTAAAAAGGGAAATTAGTAAATCATGTTATATGATTATATGCTATTTATCAGAGCTATATTATAGGATAAAGAGGCCGTGATAACTATGCCAAGGTTAGAAAAGTGGTATAGATATTTATCTAAGTCAAATTACACTATGGTTAGCTGAAAATAGAAGATGAAAATTATATAATTAAGTTAGAAAATAATAAGATAATTACCAGAGGTCAAAAATATCATTATCTACTTGTGGTAATTATACCATAGTTAATTAGTGAGGTTAGTAAATCATAATTGACCAAAAGTCTTATTTTGAGTAAATGATTAATTAAAATAAATAGACTTGTGGTTAAAAGTTTTTAGAAAAATTATAGTAAGTGCAAACCTATGCTATCAAGTTAAGGAAATGAAATCTTCAAGAGAAGTTAAATACAATAAATATTAAGCCCAAAATAAGTAAATTATTAGCTTAAAAGTTGATAGGAAAATTAGGAAAAAGATATAGAAAATTATAAGAAAGTTAGGAGAGCTTAGAAAACCCTTAGGGAAATGGTGGAAGAAGTTATCATGCTTATATAGACAAATAAGAAATTACTAGGTCAAGAATTTATCAATTAAAACTATAAATTTAACCTTGGATGGGTTACGGTTAAATACAAAGGTTAAGTTTAGATTTTGAACTATTTACCTAATAATTAGACGTCGTTTTTATAAGGATAAGAAGTTATGATGCCAAAAAGGACCCGAGCAAATCCTACATCTGATGATGAGGACGTAGCTCCAAAACGAACTAGAGCATCGCATGACGACGAAGCCGGGCCTAGTAGTAGGCCTACGGAAGAGAGTCTTCAGGTGCCAGCGCAACAACAGATTGCCAATCAATCCCAGGTGGGTTTCCCATTATTCAATTAAGTCTTTAATTAGTTTAAGTTCTTTTATAAGTTAGCATTGCATACGTAAGAAGGATAAATTGGCTGAAAAAGGAAGGTAACTTCCAGCGTGCATTTGTTTATAATGTAGGAAAGAATTGTTTGGGTTAAAACTGGTTGAATTAGGAAAGATATGTTTGATCGTCCTTAAGACAGCTTGTCTCAAGACACCTCCGACTCCTTGATATAAATTGATGATAATGATTGGCTTTCTAGCCACGGTTAAGTCGGTTACCCCCATGAACGATGAGTTTCTACTCCGTGTCATGTCTTGATGTTTCTACATAAGTTAAGATACCGTTTTTTTATCCTAGGGGAGCCGCCCGGTTGTATGGGCAACTGGTTTGGTGTATGGGCACCCGGAACCTTGGGTGGGGGTTTATCCACTCCGGATTTGAATAAGGAATGGGTGCCGTTTTTCACCCTTAGGTGGTTTTGAGACAAGAAGGGTACTAGTCATGATTATTATGGACAATGTTTTGATTGATAGTAACGTGTCTTAAGTTTAAAGATGTCTGTTTTCTAAAAGAATGCTTTCAATGTTGTCTTCAAGGAATTACTGTGATGGAATGTTAAAAAGAAACCATTATTTTAAATGTTAAAACAATGTGATAATAAGATAAACGAATCATGTGTGAGTGCGGGGTGGTAAGTGGGGATTGACTAAGGTTGTCAATCATGGACGGGTGGACCTGATTAGTCAGGTAACTATCCATTCCCGTGCAGTAAAACGTTTTAGAAACTTCTCACTTGGAAGAGGAATCCACCAACGGCTGTGCCCTCACATATGTTAGGGGGAAAAAAGCGTTGGCTAAGGAAACCATAATCTGAATGATGAAGTTATAGGGCCTAAATAAGAAATTTTTTTGTAGGTTGTTTGAATACATTGTCCCGTTTCTGCTGTGAGACAGGACTAGGTCTGCTTCTAAAGCTATAGACCCAAGCCATTGTCAATGGTAAAGGTCTATTCCTTGGATTTTTCTTGTTTAGAGATTTCGATTTTTACAAGGCCTAGAGACCTGTCAAGGATCCCATCCCGATCTCGGTATAGGTGGGTTGGGGACCTTACAGAGAGAGAGAGAGAGAGAGAGAGAGAGAGAGAGAGAGAGAGAGAGAGAGAGAGAGAGAGAGAGAGAGAGAGAGAGAGAGAGAGAGAGAGAGAGAGAGTTGTACTTCTTCTTTGTTTGTGTTGCTACAAGGCTAAAACTTGGATGTGCATTACAAATATCTTTTCAGGTACCCAAAGGCTTCTAAATTCGCTTGATATGAATTTTGAAGGTGCTTGATAAAAACAACACAGTGAAAGGTTATTTGTGTTATTGGCTTAATAATTCAAGATAAACTAAAGTTAAAACTTCAGAAAAACTCAATAAAAATCCAGATCCAATTAGGGTTGAGCCCATCACCTTGAATTTATTGGCCATGATTCTTGCAACTGAGCTGGCACTGGTATTTTGGCCAGCATTATTCGCTTGAGATCACTATGTAAGGGTAGGGATGGTTGGGGGTGTGGGCTGTGTGCATTGTGATTTCAAAGTTCCTACTCTCTCAAATATTTATTACATGTAAGAACAGAAACAGATCCACTCATCCAACCAAAACATATAGAAGCAGGCAAAAATATCATATGGCACAAATGTGTACTAAATTTTCATATTAAGCTTCTAAGGTAGAAACTACAATCCTCTAATGCTGACCAATGGTATGAACCCTCACTTTGCATCCACCAAAAATAGCGTAGAGCTTCTTGGCCCTACCCAAGTTGGGCATACCCCACAATCAATCCATTCCAAGAGACAAAATCTCAGGCAGGAAGCTCTCCAAGCACCTTTTGAGCTTTGTGAAGTGCACCACATTTGGCATACATGTCAATCAAGGAAGTTCCAAGCACGAACTTTTATTTTAACAACACCTGACTAACAATATCATCGTGAATTCTTCTGCCAATATTAGCATCTTGTGTAGTTCCACATGCCTTCAAGGTGCAAGTGTACATGATTGCATTTGGAGAGATGCCGTCTCTCTTCATCTGCTGAAAAAATCCCAGACCTTCCTGACCCTGACCCTTGCCTTCAAAATGCAAGCGTGTGTGATTGCATCAAGAGAGAAACCCTCTCTTCACATTTGCAGGTAAACAACCCAAAGCTTCTTGGACCTGCCCAAGCTGGGCATATCTTGTAATCAATGCATTCCAAGATAAGACATCCCGGATAAGAAGCTCATCAAGCACTTATTGTGCTTTATAAAGTGCACTACATTTGGCATACAAGTCGATGAAGGTAGTGCCAAGCACAGCGTTTTCTTTCAAACAACCTTGACTAACAATATCATCATGAAATCTTTTGCCCATATCAACATCTTGTGTAATGCCACATGCCTTCAAGGTGCAAGTTTACGTGATTGCATGCCCTCTCTCTCCATCTGCTAAAAATAGCCCAGAGCTTCCTGAGCTTGACTCTCGCCTTCAAGATGCAAGCATATGTGATTGCATCTGGAGAGACACCCTCGCTTTTCATCCACCAAAAACAGTCTAGAGACACACCTTCGCTTTATCACACAGCTTCTTGGCCCTACCCAAGTTGGGCATATCCCGGAATCAATGCATTCCAAGAGAAAACATCCTTAATAGAAAGCTCCTCAAGCAATTTTTGTGCTTTATGAAGTGCCCCACATCTTGCATACATGTCAACCAAGGCAGTGCCAAGAACGACGATGTCAAGAACCCGTCACTAGCAATATCATCTTGAATTATTTTTCCCATATCAACATCTTGTGTAATGGCACATGCCTTCAAGGTGTAAGTGTAGTTTCGAGAGGCGCCCTCTCTATGCATCTTTTGAAACAACCTAGAGCTTCCTGACCCTAAACCTTGCCTTGAAGATGTGTGGGCTTCTGCCGCATGTATCGAAGCAAGGGCCTTGTCTAGAACTGTGTGCGAGCCACAGATGACTCCAAGCATGCAACTAGCCTAAACTAGTAAGCTCAAAGATGACGATGGTGTGTCACTCACCTCTCTATGCTTGCTATCGTGGAGGATTCCTCGCCGCGAAGAAGAAGGAGCCACCACTGCGCTGCGCTCAACCGCCTTGCCGCCATCGTGCCGCCACAATGCTTGATCACACACACAACTCTCTCTCTCTCTCTCTCTCTCTCTCTCTCTCTCTCTCTCTCTCTCTCTCTCTCTCTCTCTCTCTCTCTCTCTCTCTCAAGCACACACACACACACACACTAGTACACAAGGGAGACGGAGAAGGAGATGGAGCAAGAGCACTCTTCTTGCATTGCAAAAATGAGAGAATGAATGATTTTTAGGTTTAGGTGACTTTTATATGAGCTCGCCCCGATCACACTTAGGTGCCCATACTTAGCCAACTAACCCTTGAATGTTCCTGTTAGAGTGCGCCTCTCATCGGTGATCACTCTTACCCTTTTCCTATTGGACCGACAAGCCCGGCCCATGACTACTAGAAGTGGACGCTAGTGCTTAATATGCCCCCCTTCCTGATGTAGATTCCGTCCTCAGAATATAACGATAGAAGTACCTGTGTCAGAAGAAAAACAACATTATGAAAGCTCAAAGGCAGCATGTATAGGTGTGCAATAAGTGAGATGCATACATGATATTCTAGGAAATGCAAAAAGAAATTGATGAATTGTAACATTGCCAACTAGAACAAGCGTAGTATCTGAATAAAATGCAATTGAGTTAGGGTCTATTACGCCGACTCTAAGAGAAGTACACAAGAGCTAGGGCTAAAGTAAGTACTAGATTGACCAACATTAATTAAAAAATGTCAACTAAAGAGTAGTTAACCCTAGGAATGCTCGTCAGGGTCTAAGGACTAGTGATCTTGTCACTTATACCACTTAAGTGTGATCAACATAAAATACAAGGAAGTTTGTGCTATTTTCTTTCTCTCTATTTTTTTTTTTTTTTTTTTGTCATAGTTTCTACAAGTAGCTAGGGGACTCGAGGTCTCAAACAGCAACTGGGAGACTCAAGGTCTTAAATACCAGTTTGAGCATAAACTAGCCGAGAGACTCGAGGTCTCAAATACCATCTTAACACATGGGCTTCCATAACACAAGTCACACGTAGGTGGAATAAACTAGAGAGAACTATATCCTCATAGCCTAAAACATTACTAAAGTTACTACAATTAATAGACTATTTAGGAATCAAAGTCAGCAACAATTAAGTGTCGTAGTTTAGCCTAAGTCCTGATACCTACTTAAAGATAACTAATAGACCAAACTCAACAAGGTACTAGGAGTTTGAAAAAATTATAGCATCTAAATTGGCAATGTCACAGGCAATGTCACAACTTCATAAATTTTATGCATTGTTAGAATTCAAATGATAAGATGCAAACATGTAAATGTGGAAGCATAGATAAAAGGAAGTAGTACACCTGATATAATGGAGAACATGCACAATAGTCACCACCAAACATCCACCTTCTAGAGACACATCAGTGGGAAAAGTTACCAGCACTTATTGAACACAATTAAAAAACCATAAGGAACTCTAATCTAATTATTTTCACTCCCCCTAGAGAGTCAAGGGAATAGGATATTGTAGAGATTGGGGGGGAACCCTAAGGCTAAACCCCTATGGTGCAAACGCTTCCTTGTTTGTATGGATATGTACAATGGTAGGTGGAGGTTGTGTCAAAGCTTCTATTTCAATATAGGAACTACATGAAGAGCAAGAAGCTTCATTTGACTTCCTTGTTCCTGAGCTACGTGGAACAAATCGTTCTTTCTTTGGTACCCAAATGAGCTCTGGAGCGGCTGTGTAGCCTTCCGTTATTTTTTCCTTTCCACGATCTTCAATTCATTTTGGAGCCACAGGATTGGGCTCACATGGGCCAGGTGACAAGTAAGAGCACAATTTACGTTTTGGCACCCATATTTAATCATTTCCTTCATAGTAGCCTTGGGCTTCCAATAGTTTTTTAGGAATTTAACGCAACGTTTCTTTACATTTCTTGGGGCAAGTGGGACGTCTCTTACCAGGCTCCTGTCTTTTAGCACTAGCTATGGTAACTAAAGAAGCTTTAGGGACCCACTTGTATGTTTTCTTTGTTATATTGGGATGGGTCTTGTGTGTCTCAAGCTTTATTTCAACTACAGCAGTTGAAGCTCTAGAGAGTTGGGCTATGGGTACATATGGTTCAACCTCCTGGACATGCAATGTTTTGGGTTTTATTTCCTTAAGAGGCAATATCTCAGGGACTATGGCTTGAGTGGCAGGGCTAAGAGTTGGTTTCTGCGTTGTGACACCCCCAGTCCCCCAATCAATAGTGCATTTGGCGGCTATCATCCATGTGTGTCCTAGGATTATATTACCCTCCATAGTTCCAGCACGCATGACCAAAAAGTCTTGAGCTACAACCCATTGTCATAACTGACAGATGTGTGTCAGATTCCCAAAATTGCAATTTTTTTCTTGTTGACACCCTTGACTTGGATAATACTCTCAGATAGAGGTGGCTTCCCTAACTAACACCACACCCCATATGATAGCAGATTCTATTTAGCACCCGTGTCCAATAAGGCGTTATATAGCACTTTTCCATACGTGTTGTTTAGCTCAATAGGGGATCGTAGAGGTGTGTCAGAGTCCAACCAATCCTTGTCGTTTTCAACGTGGAATGCATGTGTAACTCCAAGGTTGGCCTCTAGTTGGTGTCTTATGTGTTGTTGTCGCTCTTTCGCCTTAGTTTGAGCTTGTATCTTTCTCAATTCTGTTTGTGCCTTGGCTACCTTTTTTTTATGGATGGCACGTAGCTCCTCTTGGCTTAAAGGATCTTAGTATCTTTTAAATTTGCTCCCATTGAGGAATCCAATGGTTTCAACTCCTTAAGAGTCTCCACACGAATGGTTCCTTGTGGGGTGATCTCAAATACTCTATATGGTTCTTTTCTCGCATGTTTCAACTTTTTCTTTTTGTTATGCACTCCATACATAAGGACTTTATCACCAACATTGATATCTTTGTTCTTTAGGTGACGGTCAAACCATTCTTCCTCTTATCTTTCTCCACAAGTGCATTTTGCACAGCTAATTGCCTCTCTTCATCTAGCCTTTCAAGGATATCTAATCACTCAACTAAGGGGTTACCATCCCAGCCTTCTTGAGAAGCTACTCGAAGACGAGAAATGAAAAACTCCCTGGGCATAACTACTTCTTGGCCATACACAATCTTAAACGGTGTGCAGTTAATGGCAATTTTGTACGTAGTACCATAAGCCCATATAGCTGATGGAAGCTTTAAATCCCAATCTGTACAATGAGCTTCAACTGTCTCTTTGTCAAAATGGAGATGAGAGTTTTGTTGGTACTCTCAGCTTGGCCATTTGCTTGTGGATAATAAGGTGTGGACTTATGGTGAGCTATCATGAAGTTGGTAGTGAGTTCTTTTATCACTCCATTTATAAAATGAGTGCCATTGTCACTCACTATCTCAAAGGGACAACCAAATCTTGTAATAATGTTCTCAAACTGAAACTTGGCAGTTGACCTTGCATTAGTCTTGTGTGTCACCCTGGCTTCCGCCCACTTTGTTACATAGTCAGCGCCAACGATAATATATCGAGATTGAGTGCTACGAGCTACCGAACTAATTGCACCTACAAATTCCAAAACCCATTTTTCAAATGGTTGAGTCCCTTTAACAGGATGTAAGGGCATCCTATCCTTTCGTTGCATGATCTTGTAACGTTGGCATTCATCACATCCTTTTGCAAAAACTAATGCATCCTTGAATAAGGTAGGCCACCAATAGCCTGATTGCAACACCTTTCTAGTTGTTAGTTCCCCTGAGAAATGTCCTCCAGCTAAACCCATGTCGGATTCTTATAGTATGTATAAATACTCATCCTCACAAGCACAACGTCTAAGAATATCATCCTTCCCTAGCCTGTAGATATTTCATGCAATGAGAGAGTAAGGTTCACATTCTTTTAACAGTTTTTGAGTTATGTCCTTACGAAGCTCTTTGGGTGGAAAACCATTAACTAGAAAGTTCACAATCTTCTCACTCCATTCAGGTATGGTTTTGACTAAGAATAGAGAAGTATCGGGCAACTCATCATCGACTCCAGTCAGGGCTTCACCATTGGGTATGCGAGACAAATGATCCGCCATGACATGTCTTTTACCAAGTCTCACCACAACAGTAAAATCAAACTCAAGGAAAACTACCACCCATCGTGTAATTCTTGGCGTGGAAAAAGGTTTATTGACTAGATACAACAAGGCTTGATGATCAACATAGAAAACAAGCTTGTTGGCCAGAAGGTAGTAGCAAAATTTCTTCACTGCATAAATCATACCTAAACCTTGTCGCTCTATAGTGGTGTAGTTTCTCTCGGCATCATTCAATTGACAACTTGTAAAGCTAATGGGATAGTCCAGTTTATGTTCTCCTGGTTGAGCTAGAACACACCCAATAGCAAAGTTCGATGCATCAATATGTACATGGAAAATTACATTCCAATCGGGCACTCGTAGAATAGGAGCTCTAGTCAAGGTCTTTTTCAATGACTCATAAGCATGGTCACACTCCGCGGTCTAATGGAGCCCAATAAGAAGCTTGTACAAAGGACGAGCTATCTCGACAAAGTTTAAAATAAACCATCGGTAATAACCAACATGGCCCATGAACCTTTGAACTCCTTTATAGTTTGTAGGTGGTGGCAATTCAGCATGAAGGAGTACGAGCGGAAGTGTGACGCGAGAGAGAGTGCGAGAAGAAGAGCACGACGATATGGTGAACTCGCTCTACTGTAATGTGTAGAGCATAGTGAGTTCTTATTAGGTTTTTACAAAAGAATATGTGTACATACCTGGCGGCCCGCCCACTTACCTGGGCGACCACATTGGGCTTTATACCCCAACAACCTCCCACTTAAAGTCCAACGTCGTACTTTAGGTGTGAGAGAAGCTACTATACAAGCTAATATACAAGAGATGTAGAGAAGTGATGTACTACCCTACACCTAACTGCTTGCGAAAGTGCGTAAAGCTCTCTGAGGGAAGTCCTTTTGTAAGTAGATCACCAGGATTTTTTGTGGTGTGAACTTTGACAAGCTGAATTTGCTTATCCTCGAGCATTTCCCTGGTGAAATGATACTTCACATCCACATGTTTTGTCTTTGAGTGATAAACTGGATTGCGAGCCAGTTGTATAGCACTCTGACTATCACAATATAACACGGGCCTCTCTTCTTTGATTCCCAAATTTGTTACTAGTCGATTAAGCCAAATTGATTCTTTGCATGCCTCTGATGCTGCAACATATTCAGCCTCTGTAGTAGACTGAGTAACACAATCTTGTAATCTAGAACGCCATGATACTGCTCCACCAGCCAATGTAAAGACATACCCTGACGTAGACCTTCGATTGTCTAAGTCACCTGCATAATCTGAGTCTGTAAAACCCTTTACACTTAGCTCTTGACTCCCATAGCATATACGCATACTCTTTGTAGCTTTCAGGTATCTCAATATTCCTTTCACTGCCTCCCAATGTTTCTTGCCTAGGTTTGACATGTATCGACTTACTACTCCCATTGCAAATGCAATGTCTGGGCGAGTAGCAATCATTGCATACATCAAACTACCCACTGCAGAAGCATATGGAATCTTATCTATTTCAGCCTATTCTTCCTCAGACAAAGGACAATCTTGTTTGCTAAGTTTCACATATGGTGGCAATGGAACACTCAATGCCTTTCCCTTCTCCATATTGAAACGTTGCAAAACCTTGTCAATATACTCTGTTTGAGATAACCAAATCAACTTCTTTGATTTGTCTCTATCAATGCGCATACCAAGTATATGACTTGCCTCACCCATGTCTTTCATGTCAAACGATTTTGCCATCTTTGACTTCAAAGCTGAAATCTCTTCCAAGTGCTTGCCAGCAATCAACACGTCATCCACATACAAAATAAGGATCAGCCAACTACCATCCTTAGCCTTCTTTGTATATAGACAGTGATGGAACTCACTATGTTTGTAGCCTTGAGAAAGCATAAACTTGTGGAATTTATGGTACCATGCCCTCGGTGATTGTTTTAAGCCATAAAGACTCTTTAACAACTGGCATACCAAATCTTCCTTGCCTTTCTCAACAAACCCTTCTAGCTGCTGCATGTAAATTTCCACATCTAAATCACCATGCAGGAATGCTGTCTTGACATCCATTTGGTGCAACACCAAATCTAATATGGTAACCAATGCAAAAAAGCATCTCAATGTAGTCATCTTGACCACCGGAGAGAAGACTTCATCAAAGTCAATGCCTTGTTCTTGTGTAAAGCCCTTGGCAACAAGCCTTGCTTTGTACTTTGGCTGACTATCATGAGCGGTGATCTTATACCTGTATACCCATTTACAAGGTAGATCCTTTTTGCCCTGTGGTAATTTAACTAGCTTCCATGTCTGATTTTTATGCAGAGCTGTCATCTCTGACTGCATGGCCAATTGCACTACTTCCTTGTAACATGAAGGCTCATTGCAATCAGTCAACATGACATAGTTCATAGATGGAACAAACCAATAAGGAGGTCACGTGATACGTCCAGATCTACGCAAAATAGGTGGCTCAAGCTCAGCCACAACCTATGGTTCCAATCTATCCTGTCCTTGCTCCTCTTGAGCCCTGACATTTTTTCTTGCACGTGCAGGTCCATCTTCTTGGAAGACAACTCTTCTAATCTCCTCAACCCTCTCTGGTTTAGAATGATATTTGGATTCATTAAAGTGAACATCATCGCTGCGGATAACCTTTCTGGATTCGGGATCCCAAAGTCTGTACCCCATCTCACCAGAATTACCATAGCCTAGAAAGATTCACTTTCTACTCTTTGGCTCAAGTTTGTTCCTAAATTCCTTTGGAACGTGAGTATATGCCTCACAGCCAAAGACTCTGAGATGCTTGTATGAGGGAATTTTTCCTGACCATACCATCTCTATTTATAAGATGAACAGCTGTTGATACAGCTTCAGCCCAAAACCCATTTGGCAGCTGTGCATTAGACAACATACTTCTGACCTTCTCTTGTATGGTCCTATTCATCCTCTCAGCAACACCATTTTGAGGAGGATTGTAAGGAGCAATAAGTTCACGTTTTATACCTTTTGACTCACAAAAGTCCTGAAAGGCCTTTGAAACATACTCTCCACCATTGTGAGTGCGTAAGCATTTAAGCTTCTTGCCACTCTGATTCTCCACAAGTGTCACAAACGTTTTGAAAACACTAAACTCTTCATCCTTGTGCTTGAGAAAGTAAACCCATACTTTCCTCGAGTAATCGTCTATAAATGTCATAAAGTAAGAAGCTCCCCCTAGAGATAGGTTAGGCATAGGTCCACACAAATCACTATGAGCAAGTGCCAACTGTGTATCTCTTCTATTGCTTCTATGCTTATGTGGCTGCTGTGTTTGCTTACCATACAGACAATGTTCACAGAATTCAAAATCATTAAATGAAAAGCCAGGCAAATAACCAGAATGAGACAAGATTTCCATTCCCTTCTTGGACATATGTCCTAACCGGCTATGCCACAAAGAAACGTTCGGCTGCTCTGTTACATTGAGTACAGTTTTAGAGACATTTGATACATAAATCATGTAAAGTCCTCCAGAGTTTACTCCATGTGCTACTGTCATCGAACCCTTGGATATCTTCCACATGTTTTGTCCAAAAGTGGTGACGTAGCCAGCATCATCAAGTAAACATGTGCTGATCAAGCTCTTTGTAATTGCGGGAACATGTCTCACATTCTTCAGCGTGAAAGAAGATCCATTCTGAAACTTCAATTGAACATCTCCAACACCTAAGATCTCACATGTATGCCCATTGCCTAGCCGAAGATGATCTTTAGTGGTCACATAAGAGGTAAACCACTCCTTGTTTGGAGACACATGAAGTGATGCCCCTGAGTCTATAATACAATCACTCAGTGCATTTCCATCAGATGCTGTAAGAAGAGCTGAGTCCATTGTATTCTTCAAGAACTAGATGTCTCCTAACACTAGACTGTCATCCTCTGCAACAGTGTTTGTCACATTTATTTCTTGAATCTTCACTGAGGACTTGTTCTTCTCACCATGGTCTTCAGCTTTCTCTTTGCCTTTTTCTGCTTTCCATTCTCTGCAGTCTCTTTTCATGTGACCCTTCTTGCCACAATGGTAGCATTCTATGTCACTCTTGCCTTTAGCACTGCGGGACTTGCTACGAGACTGATTCCTCTTTCCACCTTTGTACTTTTCTTTGGTCCTTCCCCTGACAACTAAGGTTGTTCCTTTGCCTTTGTCCATTGTCTTTCTATTGGTTTCTTCAGTAAGCAGACTTCCTTCTACACCTGCTATGTTCAAACCATCTGGAGGTGCAAAATTACTCAAAGCTGTGCGAAAAGTGTCCCAACTTTCCGGCAATGTGATCAACAGGAACATAGCTCTAACAGGTTCATCAAACTTGACACCTTGAGCTGACAACTGACTGTAGATGGTGTTGAATTCATTCAGATGATTGGACATAGGTGTCCCTTCTTTCATCTTCAAGTCAACAAGCTTCTTAAGCCAGTATACCTGTGAAGTTGCACTCTGCTTCTCATAAAGATCACTCAACTTTGTCCATGCTTCATAAGCCGACATCTCGTCTGCTACATTGAAGTAAACGCTTTCTGCCAAAGTCAGCATAATGGTAGAAAGTGCCAATTCATCCATTTCGCTCCATTCATCTTCGTCCATATCTTGTGGTTTTATCCCCTTGAGCTTTATAGGTTTTATCTGCTTCTTTTGTACCAACACGTGCCAAATCTGCTTCTTCCACAATGGGAAATTGGTTCCAAATCCAGCTTCTTGATATTGTAAAGAGTCAACAGACATACATCATCTCTGACAATACATCCCATGTGGAAGTACCTGCAATGTCAGGATGAAATCTCGAATATCAAGCAGCAAACACAAGCTACTTGATGAACTAGTGGATGTCGCCTACAGTCTGTGTGTAGATGCGCCCGTGTCGTATGTGACACGCCTCCAAGAACTGTGAGCCGTCCTTCGATGTGTAGACAGCCACAAATCAACACTCTGGGAGTGCCGATATCCTCAGCACCTGCAGTCGTAGGCCGAAACCCCAAATTTGCAGAGTCGGATCTGCACCCGCTGAGACCACGTAGTCGAAAATGGCCTGCGCAGAACTTTGTCGAAGCCGAACGTTGGCCGAGATGACCTTAGAATGAAATTCTGAGAACACCAAGCCCTTCGGGCTGTCCCACAAGATTTGGGGCCGTGTCTTTGCCTGTCAAATCTCACTCCAATCTGAGCAGGTGACTCTGGCTACCTGCAAATGCTGCTCCGAGCCTTGATCTGAGCTCTAATACCAGTTGAAGGAGTACGAGTGGAAGTGTGACGCGAGAGAGAGAGTGCGGGAAGAAGAGCACGATGATATGGTGAACTCGCTCTATTGTAATGTGTAGAGCATAGTGCGTTCTTATTAGGTTTTTACAAAAGAATATGTGTACATACCTGGCGGCCCGCCCACTTACCTAGGCGACCACATTGGGCTTTATACCCCAACACAGCAATGGCTTTAATTTTTCTCTCATCTGTGGAAATCCCATTTTTGGACACTATATGCCCTAAAATGACTCCATGTTTAACCCAAAATTGGCATTTGAAAGGGTTTAAGGAGATGCGATACAATTTGCACTTCTCAAACACTTTTCGTAAGCATGACTGATGTTCTTTCCAAGAGGAATAAACACAAGGTCATCTAAGAAAGCTTCACAAAACTCCCTCAAACACAAAGGGCATCTAACACAAATATTCGTTAAGAAAAAAGCCATAACACGAAATGCGAACACTCCAAATTTGGTTATAAAGGTTTTTTTAGCTTAGTCCTCCAGCGCAATTGTGATTTGATTGTAGCCAGAGTACCCATCTAATAAAAAGCTATAAGCTTTCTTCCCTGCAACTCTTTCAAGCACATGTTCTGAATATGGCAAGGGGTAATGGTCCCTCATAGTGGCAGCATTGACCTTCTTGAGAGCCACGCACACTCTGAGTTTCCCATTCTTTTTTGGCACAATCACTATTGGAGACACCCATTTTGAGTGCTCAATAGGGTATATGAATCCGCATTTCACAAGCTTCTCAATCTCTTCTTGAACGATCTTTGCATATTTAGGATTCATTGGGTAGGGTCGTTGCTGAACTGGTTTAGCCATGCTATTCATGGGGATTGTGTGTTGCACCATGGAAGGTGGAATACCTTTCATATCATGTCCTAGCAAATATATCCCTGAATTGAGAAGTTCTTTAAGTACACACTCCTCACTCTCTGTCAGATCTTGGGCAATGAAAACAGGTTTGAACTCTTCTCCTAGGTCTGCTAACTCTAATTCCTTAACTATCGTTGGACCGTCATAGTCTCCACTTCTCCCATCGATAGGTTTTCTTTGAGTCTTTGTTTAGACAACCTTACGTTCCTCTGTGGTGTAGGATTTGAAATGTTCAGGTGCAAGGTGTAAGTCTATGGGGTCCTATTGTTCTGTGGACTGTGATTTCACTTCCGATTCCTTTTGTTGTTGAACTAACTCTCGATTTTGTCGTCTCCTTATGGTACGGCTCAAATTTGGCTTCTCTGTATCATCTAGTTGTGCAATGTCAATGGGTTGTGGACTACACCACATAACACTTTGAAGGTAGTCACCCCATTTATCTACCAACTTTCAATGAGCATCACATGTCCCTATCTAATTAAGCCATTATGTGGTAACTTTCTTTTCATTTATTCTAGCACGCACATTTTCTCGATATTGTCTCCTCTTATATCTCTTTACTCTTCTTGTCTAATTTTTTATTACGGCCGATCTCTAGTGAAGAGTCACTAGACGAATCGCTACTTGTGTCTTCTGCTCCCTTGGATAGATTGTCATCTAGGGTACCATTGGGCCCTGAATGGTTTGTCCCCACATTTGCACTAAGATTTAACTCAAATTCTTCATCCTCAGAGTCAATTTCAATTAATAATTTTGACCCCAAATCGTGAGGGCTATAGTCTTCTGAGACGCTAATGGATTCAATGCCAGTCAAACCTTCATCTTGTAGGTCATCAGAAGCTATATGCATTGCTTCTAGCATATTTAAGGGTACGAGTGGTGGCATTTCATCCCCCTTAGGTGTTACCCAGGTTGTGTCCATGTTTCGCCAAGTGTCTATGGTTGCTGCTAGGTGGACCCAATCCACATTGTCCAACTCAGTCCTCCTAGGTAGTACATCCATATAAGTAGAATCTTCGCCAACATTAGTGTCCGCTTTACACTTGTAACAATACTGCAATGGGGCCGAGTTAACTGTGGTGTCCGATCTGTTACCATATACATGTGGTAGTGATGTGTGTGAACACACTAGGACCGTCGGGGCATTTTTTCCCTCTTTAGGAGGTTTTTTCCCCCGTGCATTGTATATACGCCCATCACTCTAGGGCTATCCATCTTTCCATTGCACACTAAGTAACACACTCTCTATTGTGTTCCTTGAGCTTTCTTCTTCTTCTCCAAGATGTGTGTGTCTCTCTGCAACCCTAATTCCAACAATTGGTATCAGAGCAGGTTGCATCCTCCCAGGCTTAGTCGCCAGCTGCTCCAGTACAGCCCTGCTCACTTTCTCCGATTTCAGTGAGATTTGGCGAGCATTCGCAAGTTGACAAATATTTAGGGACAGCTCGTAGAGCTTGGTCTGCTCAGATTTTTTATTTGGGCTCATTTCCGCCTCCGTTTCCACTACATGCAGTACTGCACAGGCTATTTCGTCATTTTGTGCAGAATTTCTGTCAGTGCCATTTTCTACATAACAGGTGCCTTATAGTCTTCTATGGTTTGTGCTATATATCACGTGTTGTTCCAGCTTCGTTTCTCCTATTTTTGGGCAGTTTTCACATCAGGTGCAGCATTTACCATGGTTGACAACAACAACACAGATGTGTTCAAGATGTTTGCTGCTGAGGACAGGTTGGATGGGGACAACTACCCTATGTGGGCTTATATGATGCAACATGTTCTTGTGTCAAAGGGCGTCTGGAACATTGTGCAGGGCATTGATGTACGTCCTGGTTCTGAAGATGTAGGCGATGTTGAGGATGTTGCAGGTCTTGCTGCAACGATTGCTGCTGTTAGAGTTGTTTTGCCTACGGCAGAACAAGCTCGTTGGGATGTTAAGGATGCGGAGGCTCATGCATTAATTGCGTTGTCTGTGAAGCGCACCATTGTTCCTCACATTCGTTCAACAAAATCTGCAAAATAGGCTTGGGATATTTTGGCTGGTCTTTATGCAAGTCGCAATGAGGCTAAAATTGCTTTGCTGCGTAAAGAGTTGGAGTCGAAGATTATGCATGAGGAAGATGATATGGACACTTTCCTTGCTAGTGTCAAGGATATCAATGAGCAACTTACTTTTGCAGGAGAAGTCATTTCAGACAGTTCCCTTGTGTAGAAGTCAAGGATATCAATGAGCAACTTATTTCTGCAGGAGAAGTCATTTCAGACAGTTCCCTTGTGTAGACTGTTCTTGATGCCTTACCAGATTCTTACCAGAATTTTGCTAGTACTTGGAGACTTATGACCCAAGGAAATCCAGAAGTTATCAAGTTTGATGCATTATGCACATTGCTATTGCAAGAGTCACTTTCCAGAAAAAACAAGACTAGGCAGCGTGCAGTTGAACAGGCTTTTATTGCTTCTCAAAGAAAGGGTGGTAACAGTAATGCAGCCACTTCTTATGGTTCTGCTGCGAGTGGAAAAAATTCTGTTCCTAATGCTTCTACTGGAAGAAATTCATCTGGAAATTCTGGTGACAAGGGCAAAAAGAAGATGCGTTGCCATTATTGTAAAGCTAGCTTGGGATATTTTGGCTGGTCTTTATGCAAGTCGCAATGAGGCTAAAATTGCTTTGCTGCGTAAAGAGTTGGAGTCGAAGATTATGCATGAGGAAGATGATATGGACACTTTCCTTGCTAGTGTCAAGGATATCAATGAGCAACTTACTTTTGCAGGAGAAGTCATTTCAGACAGTTCCCTTGTGTAGAAGTCAAGGATATCAATGAGCAACTTATTTCTGCAGGAGAAGTCATTTCAGACAGTTCCCTTGTGTAGACTGTTCTTGATGCCTTACCAGATTCTTACCAGAATTTTGCTAGTACTTGGAGACTTATGACCCAAGGAAATCCAGAAGTTATCAAGTTTGATGCATTATGCACATTGCTATTGCAAGAGTCACTTTCCAGAAAAAACAAGACTAGGCAGCGTGCAGTTGAACAGGCTTTTATTGCTTCTCAAAGAAAGGGTGGTAACAGTAATGCAGCCACTTCTTATGGTTCTGCTGCGAGTGGAAAAAATTCTGTTCCTAATGCTTCTACTGGAAGAAATTCATCTGGAAATTCTGGTGACAAGGGCAAAAAGAAGATGCGTTGCCATTATTGTAAAGCTAATGATCACTTGATCAAGTCGTGTCCTAAGTTGAAGGCCAAAGAGGCTAAGAAGAAAGAGGGTGGTTCCATTGCAAATGCTGGCTCCACTACAAATGCAGCCATTGTTGAGTCTTCTGTGAAAGGAGACTGTAATGCTGATGTTGATGCAGAATGGGCTTTTAGCGCAGAGTGCACTTACAATCCTGTTGTCCATGATGCATGCTTGTCAGTTACTGCAGATTCACATGTGTGGTATTTCGACAGTGGTGCTACAAAGCACATTACCTCACATCGTGAATTGTTTACCTCTCTCGAGTCTATCCCTCATGGAAATTCAGTCACTTGTGCCAACAATGCCTCTTATCCGGTTCAGGGAGTTGGAAAGATTATGCTTACTGCTGCTAATGGCAGTTATTTCACACTTGTTGATGCACTTTATGTACCTGGGATCAAGAAGAATCTCTTGTCTGTATCCGCACTTGCTAGACTTGAACTTGTAGTCAAATTTGTGGATGACAGATGTACAGTTCATGATCTCAGTTTTGGTGATGAAATTGTTGCATCTGGCCTTTTGTGTCATGGGCTGTATAAGCTCACTTTGTATGACAAGTGTGGACAAAATTTTGCAAATGCTGTTGCAGATTCAAGGGCTATTTCAGATGCAAAACTTTGGCATGCACGTTTTGGTCATCTCGATTTTGCCAGTTTGCTGCGTTTGCAGAAATCTAATATGGTTGCTTCTTTGCCGCCTCTTGAAGCACCTATCAAACATGTTTGTGAAGGCTATATTCTGGGTAAAATGCAGCGTTCTAAGTTTCCAAAGGATAGCTCAGTTAGGGCCACATGCAAGTTGCAACTTGTGCATAGTGATGTTTGTGGGCCCATGGAAACTCCGTCCTTGGGCAATTACCTGTACTTTGTGACTTTCATTGATGATTACTCCAGGCATCCATGGGAATTTCCACTTAAAGCGAAGTCCGAAGTTTTTATGTGCTTCAAACAATTTCTGGCTATGGCTGAAAATGTCTCGAAATGTACTATGGGCACCCTCCGTTCCGATCGAGGGGGGGAGTATATGTCTCATGAATTTAATGCATTTCTGGCTAGTCGTGGGATACACCAATGTACAGTTCCTTATACACCTCAGCAAAATGGTGTTGCTGAGAGGAAAAACAGGTCACTGACGGAAATGGCACGATGTATGGTCAAAAGTCAAGCTTTGCCGCATTCTTTTTGGCTTGAGGACATCATGTGTGCCACTTATGTACTTCACAGGTGCCCTACGAAAGGTTTACAGTCTATTACTCCATATGAAGCATGGCATGATAGAAAGCCTTCTATTGAGCACATGCGTGTTTTTGGTTGTTTGGCATATGCTTTGGTGCCACAAGTGCAGCGCAAAAAATTGGATGATAAGTCTGTCAAATGTATTTTTGTTGGTTATAGTGCTGAAAGCAAAGGTTATAGGTTGTCTCATCCACAAACAAAACTTATTCTGGTTTCACGGGATGTAGTGTTTGTGGAAGATTCTGTTCATCCCTTGCTATCATGTACTAGAGACAATAATGTAAGCTCACATGACATTTATGACACTTTGTTGCCCCTTTTCAGTGGTGGAAATACAAATGTAAGTTCCAATGAGGCAAATGTACAGCCTATGGGGGGGTTTTTGACAATTTTTTAGATCACCCTATTACTGATGCAGATGTACATGATGTACTTGATGAGGAAAGGGCTGAAATGAGCAGGCTAGAGGTATGGCAAAATGACTGGTGCACACTTTGCGTGACAGTAAATTGGATGCACCTTTGTCTAGTCGTACTCGTTCAGGCTCTCTCCATGCATCTTATGCATCAGATTGTTATGTTTTGGCTGTGTCTAGCTTACATGATGTTGAGGAGCCTCTGTCTTTTGATGAAGCACAGAATTCAGAAAATTGGATGGCTGCCATGCAATCAGAATATGATGCACTCATAGAAAATGACACATGGAATTTATGTGATTTGCCTCCTGGCAAAAAGGCCATTGGTACGAAGTGGGTTTACAAGTTGAAACGCAAGCCGGATGGTGAGATGGATCGCCATAAGGCTCAAGTTGTTGCAAAGGGTTATGCAGAGCAAAAAGGCATAGATTATGAAGAGACTTTTTCTCCCACTTGTCGTATGACTGCTGTGCATTTTCTATGTGCATTGGTCGTCATTTTGGTTGGGATCTACATCAATCAGACATTGTTATTGCTTTCTTGAATGGTGACATATTTGAGGAAGCATGTTACCCCCTCTGATGCCCCAAGTGGTACCTCCTCCTCCGACATCAGAAAGTATGAGAGCTTCCAACCGGCAACATTCTCAACCGTCTCCTCCGATTGGGGGAGTCTTCAGGAATATGGTGCAACCATCTGACCCTGATCCGATGCAACCGCCATTGCCCCCACCTCCACCACCACCGCCACCAAGCTACAATGGTTGGAGCCCATATGGATACCCTTATTATCCATACCCGGGATATGCACCTGACCAACCCAAAGATTTCAAAGATGACGACACGACAATCAAATTTTTCACTTTTTTCAGGGTGATATTGCAAGAAAGCATTGCAATTCCTATAGCAATTTGACAACATCTAGGCTTTGGGGAGTTAACTATACATAAGAATCGGAGATTTCTTGAGCATCGGGATTTCTTAAAGATAATGCTATGTAATGGTGGAGTTCAATCGCAACACAACCACATGCTCCAAGGACCTGTCAAGCTTTCAAGAGAGTTTTTGCACGTAGTTACATGACTTGGATGTTTGAAGTCTGGATTTTGGCAGTGGGGCAACTTGAAAATGCTTGCCACCAAAACCAAGGATGATTATAACCAAAGTTTTCTTGATGTGTATCTTTTGGTGTCCTTCTTTAAGTCCATTTCCTTGGAGGACCAATGTGAGTGCTACACCATTGGACTACCATCACCATTGCAGGAATATTGTCTTTCCAAGAAAGTCTCTACCATGCAAAGAGCTTATGGACCATGCCGGGTTGGCTACAAGCTCATGAAAAGAAAGTTGGAGTTTACCATAGAAGAACCTCCAGCCACTAACCAGAACTCTCGACAACAACAAACAAATTCACGGGAGTCGTGTGAAAACCAACCTCAACGCCGAACGGCCTCGTCTGACACAACGTCAATGAGACACCTTGTTACACGAAGGCCGATGCTTCGAATGTTTCCAAACAGGGCATACATTCAATACATGTCCTGAGCGAGCCTTGATGTCTGCAGTGCAACCTTCTTCTCCCACATCAGACAGAACCTTGGGGCCACCTCCGGTCAAGTGGGTTAGACCTACTATTGGACTAGTATCCAATATTTATGGTATATAGCTTGAGAGTTTTAATGAATTATACAAAGATTATGGAAAAGTCAACGGCTTGAAAGCCCTTATTTTCCTTGACCTCGGAGCTATGAAGAACTTCATCCATCGAGAATTGTTGAAGCAGATGCACTTTGATTATGATGCAGAGGGTGGAGAAATTGAAGCTGAGCTAGCCACGAGGCAAACTTAGAAAGTGGTACCGCTCATTGGTGCACTTCCAGTGACTATACAAGATTATCGTGGAAAATTCAATTTCCACATTATGAAGTGGGGCAATTGCGACGTTCTCTTGGGCATGCCTTGGCACGACAAGAATGATGAAACTCTCCAGGTCCGGAAGCGAACCATCACTGTGATGCAGAAGGGCAAGCCAATTGTTCTCAAAGTTTGGTTGTCCGAACAAAGCCCTGAATTACCTCACTAGTTGTTTTCTAGTTAGATACTTTTGAACATTGTTTGAGACAGTATTGTTTGAAATTTGTTTGAAATGGATGTTATCTATTTTAAACCTGTCTTGGTGCCCTTTTGAATTCTTTGACTCTAGTTTTAAATACTGGTTTCAATGATTGGTGATTTTAATCCTGGGTGGATAAGTGAGAAATATTGTTTTGGTATTGTTTGAACCTCGCAATGACGCAGACCGATGCCTGGGGAGTGTTCCGTTGTATGCTAGAAAACCTTCAAACAACGTAGGCCGATGCTTGAGGAGTGTTTGGTTGTATGATTGAACCTCCAAGAAACACAAACTGCAGTCTGGGGAGCGTTTGGTTGTACAATCCTTTGAGCTCATGGCCCGGCCATTTTTAGGTTATTTGTGGGGAGAGTGACGAGGTAGTCATTGAGTAGTTTCATACCGCAAACCGTTTGTCTTAGGGGAGTGCTCAAGGGTGCTGTTTTGTTGTGTCTTGTAACATGCATATGTGAGCATTTGTGTTGCATTGTGATGTGCCAACCACTAGATATTCGTAATTAGATGAGAATTGCCTGGGTATGTAATTTTAGTGCATCAACACACCCGTGGAAGATCAGTCCTATCTAGGTGTGATGGTTAATTTTACTATGCCAGCATATCAAGAGTTCAGCCAAGTCCTTGATCAAAAGCGCCAAAAGGAGAAGCCAACTCCCTAACAAAAAAAATAGCAAAATGATTGTCCCTCGGAAAATTTCTGAGCTAACTTGAGTTGTTTTGCAGATATGTTGTAATCACGGGCGATTACTTTCTTTCAAGAAGGGGGGATTGTCACAAGTTGCTAACAAGTCAAGCCTAGAAGAATGGAGCCAACTTGCAGATGTCGGTCGAGGGGCCTAAACCCTAAGAAGAACAAGCAACGGAAGAAGAAGTCCTACCAACTTATGGGACCCCATCCAATGGGGCCCCAAGTGACATAAAGAATCAAAATAAAGCAGGACCCGCAGCTGATGATGTGACAGTTTTCAAAACACACACTAACAATGCTAACATGGCAGGCCGTACGGATTTTTTGTGTTTTGCGATGGTAGTTGTAAATTCAGTTATTTATGTTGGCAGCTTTTTGGCATTGCTTTTGGACCAAAAGCTTTTGAGTTTGAAGGATTTTCATGTAAAATACTTTTCATAGGCCAAAGGCCTTTAAATATGTGCTAAGGGCTCATTCTCTGGCATGCTTCCTGGAGAAGGTGCAGAGTCTGGAGTACCGGCTTGTACTGTGTTGATGCAATATAAAGAAATACCGAAAGGGGCGCCAAGCTGGTTTGGGTCCAATACTCTCTGGGGTGGAATTTGGCCACTCCGTGTTGCGTGTTGTCTCTCTCTCTCTCTCAATTCAATTGCACAGCTTTATTGGCCCTACAAGATACCGAAAGACATTTTGGTGCAGCTAGGATGGCATCTCCAGTATGGTGCATGCTAAGCGTCTAACATTGAAAAGTACGGATTTAGCTTTAGCAATCAGTTTACAAAATGAAGGATGCCTTCATCAGAAATAGTTTATCCCATGTACTCTCTCTTGAAAAGATTTATAATCTTCTCCTATAATATCAAATGTAAAATTTCTACCATTCCATGCAATCGTTCAACTTTATTTTGTACATTGTTTTTTATAAGTATTTGAATTGTTGGGTATGTTAAATTTAAAATAACCACCATGGCACATGGCTCGTCGAGCGGTGTCGACATGCACAGAACCTCGAACATCTAGCCACCGGGCGGCGGCCCGAGGGCACGTCTCGATGATTCTTTTGCAAAACGGGGCGACGGGGGGGGCGTACGTGGTCAACCAGACCACAAATGACCATGATGGCACCCGACGGGGTCGAACGGGGCAAAAAAAGCCTCTCTACGCCATGGTGCATAGGGAGCAGATCTGTCATCACTGCCAGATCTACTCCCTATGCATCGTAGCACACATGGACTTTTCTTGCCCCGCCCGACCCCGTCGAGCGTCGCCGTGGTCATTCGTGGTCCGGTTGACCCCGTACACTTTCCTCATCACCCCATTTTGCAAAAGAATCATCGAAACGTACCCTCAGCTGCCCGGTGGATGCATGTTTGAGGTTCTTTGCATGTGTTGCAGAAATGAAATTTATTAGACAATATGAATGAATAAAAAAACAAGTACTAAATGTTGACAAAAATCGTTGACAAAAACAATTATCCTGTATTTATTACATCATGGTCGATTAGTTTTTCTATGAATTACATATGTGGGTATGGGGCAAATGACTGACTTGACGCCAAGGGATTTTACAATTTCCTCTGGGTTTGTCAACCTTAACCTAGGCTCAAGGCGCAATGGGAGAGGACCGAGCCTCGGTGCTTGCCCGTAAAGGCATACAATGCTATCTCTCGGTCCACCAATATGCATTTGTGAGCATTCAGTGTGAAAGAATCTTCAGCTAGTATGGCACTTAATGCTTTGCACTTTAGCAGCTCCACAGAACCATTCTTGGAGAACTCTGTGTGAGCAACTCTAAGAATCAATGGCCCTAGGTGGCTCAGGTAGTTCCAAAGAGAGATATCTCTACCCATGGACACATTGCACGAACCTCCAGTACGCATTGCCAACTTATCAACATGGTATGCCATCTGAAAAGCATTCTAATTGACTTTAACACTTGTAGTAAAGAATAAAAGAGAATCACACTTATTGAACACAATTAAAAAACATAAGGAACCCTAACCTAATTATTTTCACTCCCCCTAGAGAGCCAAGGGGATAGGATATTGTAGAGATTGGGGGGGAACCCTAAGGCTAAACCCCTATCCTCGTCGAACAAAGTCATCATCCGTGAGACCATATGTGCCATCCGTGTAATTATGTAAATCTTCCTCATCATCAGAGGCACCAATGTTTACTAAGTAGGTCACTAGACGCATATAGTCATCTTGGTCAAAAGGATAGTCTTGTGCAATGGGAGAGACACTCTCTACTAAGTATGGATTAGTCGTGGTCACTGATCTTTGTGCTTCTAGTAACTTTTGGAAATTAGCCATCCTTTTGATTTGTTGACCTTTGTCGCTTGTGTTGACTATAATTTATGTGGTCTAAATGAGGGATGGTTTGGTTGATAAATCTTAGTTTTCATGCTTTGCTTACCCATTCTTGTTACCATATACATGTGGTAGTGATGTGTGAACACACACTAGGACTGCCGGGCATTTTTTCCCTCTTTAGGAGGTTTTTCGCCCCAAGCATTGTATATACGCCCATCACTCTAGGGCTATCTATCTTTTCATTACACACTAAGTAAGACACTCTCTATTGTGTGCCTTCAGCTTCCTTCATCTTCTCCAAGTTGTGTGTGTCTCTCTGCAATCCTAATTCCAACAATTGGTATCAAAGTAGGTTGCGTCCTCTCGGGCTTAGTCGCCAGCTGTTCCAACACACGCGTGCTCACTTTCTCCGATTTCAGTGAGCTTTGGCGAGCGTTCGCAGGTCGACAAATATTTCGGGAGGACTCGTAGAGCTTGGTCTGCTCAGATTTTTGATTTGGGCTCATTTCAGCCTTCGTTTCCACTACAGGCAGTACTGCACAGGCTATTTCGTCATTTTGTGCAGAATTTTTGTCAGTGCCGTTTTTTTCATAACAAGTGCCTTATAGTATTCTACGGTTTGTGCTATATAGCACGTGTTGTACCCGCTCCATTTCTTCTATTTTCGGACAATTTTCACATCAGGTGCAACATTTACCATGGCTGACAACAACAACACATATGTGTTCAAGATGTTTGCGGCTGAGAACAAGTTGGATGGGGACAATTACCCTATGTGGGCTTATATGATACAACACGTTCTTGTGTCAAAGGGCGTCTGGAACATTGTGCAGGGCAATGATGTACGTCCTGGTTCTGAGGATGTAGGCGATGTTGAGGATGTTGCAGGTCTTGCTGCAAGGATTGCTGCTGTTAGAGTTGTTTTGCCTACGGCAGAACAAGCTCGTTGGGATGTTAAGGATGCGCAAGCTCATGCATTGATTGCGTTGTCTGTGAAGCACACCATTGTTCCTCACATTCGTTCAGCAAAATCTGCAAAACAGGCTTGGGATATATTGGCTGGTCTTTATGCAAGTCGCAATGAGGCTAAAATTGCTTTGCTGCGTAAAGAGCTGGAGTCGAAGATTATGCATGAGGGAGATGATATGGACACTTTCCTTGCGAGTGTCAAGGATATCAATGAGCAGCTTATTTCTGTAGGTGAAGTCATTTCAGACAGTTCCCTTGTGCAGACTGTTCTTGATGCCTTACCAGACTTTTGCTAGTACTTGGAGACTTATGACCCAAGGAAATCCTGAAGTTGTCAAGTTTGATACATTATGCACATTGCTATTGCAAGAGTCACTTTCTAGAAAAAACAGGACTAAACAGGGTGCAGTTGAACATGCTTTTATTGCTTCTCAAAGAAAGGGTGGTAATAGCAATGCAGCCACTTCTTATGGTTCTGCTGCGAGTGGCAAAAATTTTGTTTCTAATGCTTTTGCTGGTAGCACTTCGTCTGGCAATTCTAGTGATAAGGGCAAAAAGAAGATGCGTTGCTATTATTGTAAAGCTAATGATCACTTGATCAAGTCGTGTCCTAAGTTGAAGGCCAAAGAGGCTAAGAAGAAAGAGGGTGGTTCCACTGCAAATGCTGGTTCCACTACAAATGCAGCCATTGTTGAGTCTTCTGTGAAAGGAGACTGTAATGCTGATGTTGATGCAGAATGGGCTTTTAGCGTAGAGTGCACTTACAATCCTGCTGTCCATGATGCATGCTTGTTAGTTACTGCAGATTCACATGTGTGGTATTTTGACAGTGGTGCTACAAAGCACATTACCTCACATCGTGAATTGTTCACCTCTCTCGAGTCTGTCCCTCATGGGAATTCAGTCACTTGTGCCAACAATGCCTCTTATCCTGTTCAGGGAGTTGGAAAGATTGTGCTTACTGCTGCAAATGGCAGTTCCTTCACACTTGTTGATGCACTTTATGTACCAGGGATCAAGAAGAATCTCTTGTCTGTATCCGCACTTGCTAGATTTGGACTTGTAGTCCAATTTGTGGATGACAGATGTACAGTTCATGATCTCAGTTTTGGTGATGAAATTTTTGCATCTAGCCTTTTGTGCCGTGGGATGTATAAGCTCACTTTGTATGACAAGTGTGGACAAAATTTTGCAAATGTTGTTGCAGATTCAAGGGCTATTTCAGATGCAAAACTTTGGCATTCACGTTTTGGTTATCTGCATTTTGCCAGTTTGCTGCGTTTGCAGAAATTTGATATGGTTGCTTCTTTGCTGCCTCTTGAAGCACCTGTCAAACATGTTTGTGAAGGCTGTATTTTGGGTAAGATGCAGCGTTCTAAGTTTCCAAAGGATGGTTCAGTTCGGGCCACATGCAGGTTGCAGCTTGTGCATAGTGATGTTTGTGGGCCCATGCAAACTCCGTCCTTGGGAAATTACCTTTACTTCGTGACTTTCATTGATGATTACTCCAGGCATGCATGGGTATTTCCGCTTAAAGCGAAGTCCAAAGTTTTTATGTGCTTCAAACAATTTCTGGCTATGGCTGAAAATGTCTCGAAATGTACTATGGGCACCCTCCGTTCCGATCGAGGGGGGGAGTATATGTCTCATGAATTTAATGCATTTCTGGCTAGTCGTGGGATAAAACACCAATGTACAGTGCCTTATACACCTCAGCAAAATGGTGTTGCTGAGAGGAAAAACAGGTCACTCATGGAAATGGCACGATGTATGGTCAAAAATCAAGCTTTGCCGCATTCTTTTTGGCTTGAGGACATCATGTGTGCCACTTATGTACTAAACAGGTGTCGTACAAAAGCTTTGCAGTCTATTACTCCATATGAAGCATGGCATGATAGAAAGCCTTCTATTGAGCACATGCGTGTTTTTGGCTATTTGGCATTTGCTTTGGTGCACAAACACAGGGCAAAAAACTGGATGATAAGGCTGTCAAATGTATTTTTGTTGGTTATAGTGCTGAAAGCAAAGGTTACAGGTTGTATCATTCGCAAACAAAATGTATTCATTCTGTTCAGCCCTTGCTGTCATGTACTAGAGACAATAATGTAAGCTAACAGGACATTTATGACACTTTGTTGCCTCTTTTCAGTGGTGGAAATACAAATGTAAGTTCCATGAGGCCAATGTAAGCTCACAAGACATTTATGACACTTTGTTGCCTCTTTTCAGTGGTGGAAATACAAATGTAAGTTCCAATGAGGCAAATGTATAGCCTATGGGGGTTTCTGAAAATGTTATAGATCAGCCTATTACTGATGCAGATGTACATGATGTACTTGATGAGGAAAGGGCTGAAAATGAGCATGCTAGAGGTATGCCAAAATGGCTGGTGCACACTTTGCGTGATAGTAAATTGGATGCACCTTTGTCTAGTCATACTCGTTCAGGCTCTCGCCATGCATCTTATGCATCAGATTGTTATGCTTTGGCTGTGTCTAGTTTACATGATGTCGAGGAGCCTCTGTCTTTTGATGAAGCACAGAATTCAGAAAATTGGATGGCTGCCATGCAATCAGAAAATTGGATGGCTGCCATGCAATCAGAATATGATGCACTTATAGAAAATGACACATGGACTTTATGTGATTTGCCTCTTGGCAAAAAGGCCATTGGTACGAAGTGGGTTTACAAGTTGAAACGCAAGCCGGATGGTGAGATCGATTGCCATAAGGCTCGACTTGTTGCAAAGGGTTATGCACAACAAAAAGACATAGATTATGAAGATACTTTTGCTCCCACTTGTCGTATGACTACTGTGCGTTTTCTATGTGCATTGGTAGCTCATTTTGGTTGGGATGTACGTCAATTAGACATTGTTACTGCTTTCTTGAATGGTCACATATTTGAGGAAGTTTATGTAACGCAGCCTCGCGGTTTTGTCATAAAAACACAAGAGGACAAAGTGTGCAGATGTAAGAAGGCTTTGTATGGGTTGAAGCAATCTCCTTGTACTTGGTATGAGAAAGCTGACACTCATTTGGTCAAACGAGGCTTTCGTAAAACAGTCCAACACAAAGCACATTGTATGTAAAGCGTGAGGATGATGTACTTCTCATTGTGGTTCTTTATGTAGATGATTTGCTGATCACTGGACCAAATGACAAACACATTGCTAAATTTAAGGCTGATTTGAATGCTACTTTCAAGATGAAAGATTTAGGGCTGTTGCATCATTACTTGGGTATACAGTTTAAGCAGTGTAATGGTGGTATTGCCTTGTGTCAGAAAAGTTACATAGAGACATTGCTATGTAAGTTTGGACTTGAGGATTGCAAACCTATTGCCACTCCCATGGAAACAGGTTTGAAGTTGAGTCTACATGATGCTGGCGATCCTGCTGATGTCACTCTTTATCAAACTGCTGTAGGCTGCCTCATTTATGTATGCAACACGAGGCCGGATATTCAGTATGCAGTCTCACAGGTCAGCAGATTTATGCATAGCCCAGGGTCTAAGCATTGGCAGGCTATCAAGAGGATTTTCCGCTACCTTAGTGGCACTTTACATCTTGGCTTGTTTTATCCTAAGGGGGGATCATTGCCGCCAGACTTACATGCTTTTTCAGACTCAAATTGGGCTGGTTGTTTTGACACGAGAGTGTCCACAAGTGGTTTTTGTTTCATGCTTGGCACTTCATGTATATCATGGTTCAGCAAGAAGCAACCTACTGTGGCCACTTCGAGTTGTGAGGCTGAGTACAGGGCAGTCTTCACAGCTACGGTTGAGTGTGTATGGCTCAGACGCCTTATGGCTGATTTGGGTGTTGGACAGGACACTGCCAACACTATCTACACTGAGAGTCAGAGTGCATTGGCAGTTGCGAGGAACCCAGTTTTTTATGCTCGCACAAAGCACATTGAGGTGCATTACCACTATGTCAGGGAGAGGCTCTCAGCAGGAGAGATCAGCTTGGCTTATGTGCCAACACAGGAAAACCTTGCAGATATTTTCACAAAGCATTGTCTCGTGAGAAGCTTGAAGCTTTTCGCAAAGCTTTGGGCTTACTCCCCTTTGTGGACTGATCATGTCCTCAGGGCATGGCACTTCCCTTTACTCATGTGCCATCTCTCGTTCACCGCATCACTCTAGGGGGGATATGTTACCATATACATGTGGTAGTGATGTGTGTGAACACACTAGGACCGCGGGGGCATTTTCTCCCTCTTTAGGAGGTTTTTCCCCCCGAGCATTGTATATACGCCCATCACTCTAGGGCTATCTATCTTTCCATTGCACACTAAGTAAGACACTCTCTATTGTGTGCCTTGAGCTTCCTTCGCCTTCTCCAAGCCGTGTGTATCTCTCTACAACTCTAATTCCAACAATTCTTTCGCTATTTGATGGTTGTAATGACTAATTTTTTTGGGATGTCAACTATCTTGGTTGTAGAGAGGGTAAATCCTTGAAGATAGGTGAGCCTCTCAGATTCTTTGATGAAGCATAAGTCAACATACATTCTAAGGTCATTGTTTGAGGATCCATTTTGGATTTACCCTTTTGAAGCAAAGGTTGACCTAGAATACTCCGAATCTAATGTGAGTCCATGTTACAACAATTAGCCTTTTGATCAAGGAGAGCTAGCAATATATACTAGCCTCCATTCGCACATTCCACCACAATGGAAATCCTAGCAGGAGGTATTGTCATTGTGTTAGATGTTAGCGGATTGACCAAACAGGCGGCCACCTGGCCGGACACGTAGCCGGACACTACATTTTTACTCTATTATTTTTTTGAGCTAGTGTAGTGATACTCTGTGTAAATCCTGATTCCAAAGTAGCAGGTCGATTCCTTGGGTTGTAATTTTGTCATGATAATTGTAAAGGTCCATGTGAGTCGGCCACTGGCCATTTAGAAAGCCCTAGGTATAAAGATCAATAACATTAATGTAAAAGGAGGCTTATCTTTTGAAGAAGAAAGGAGCTCTGACAACATACGCTCAAGCTATGAAGCTGCTCCAACTTGTAATCAACTTTTCTAATGATTGGATAATTCATTTTTTATTTTGAAACTTGCATTGTGTTCCTCTTTCCATGCTCTTTCAATTAAGTGTAAGCATTGTTAGTTTTATTGAGGTTCGCGACTACGCGGCAGTGAGCCTAATCTTCAGATTTGAGTGCTTAAATCACAATTTTTTGACGTTTTGACCATAGGAGAGTTTCCTTAGACCATAGGGCGACATTTTTGGTATGTTTTGTTGTTTTCAACGCCTTTTTCATGATGTATCATGATTTTGGTACCTTGTCGGATTGCAATCAGACTTGGTAGGATAGTGCCCCTAGGTGTCCTAAACTTCCTTCTAAAGTTTCATTTACTACGAGGCACATTGATTGCGGAGTTGGGGGTGTTAGAACTTGAGATTTTGGCACCTTAGAGTCTTCCAAGCCCATCAAATACTATTGAGCTTCACCTTTAGCCGTTGTTGTATGGGTCCCTGTAAAACCCTCTGTCTTGTGGACTGCTATGAATTTTTATAATTCTTTTTTAAGGCTCCATGGCTCATGTTGAGCATGGAGTCGTTGTATGTATTGTTTTGATAATATATTCCATCAACTCTCTCCTGTTCGAGAGAGTACTACAAAAAAAAAGGAAGCTCACTTTCATTGTGGATTTTCTTTGACTGCTCAAGTTGAAAAGAATTAGTCCCCAAGTGTATAGCCTCCTTGGTACATATACTAGTATTCGCCTTTGTTGTTCCTTGAACACTCGGAGATCTAGGAAGTTGGAGTTGAACTTTACCAACACTCAATGAGGGCTTGAACTCGTTTTCGCTATTTTCCACGTAGCTTTCTAAACTTTTCTTCTAAAAGGGCTTGACAATCCTTTTTGTGTTTATTTGCTTCTTGTTTCTCAATCCACTAAAGGATTCACACAATCCTGGTGGCTTTTTCTTCATTGGCTCCTATGATTTTCATCCAATCATTGCCTAGAATGACTCATCTTGCAAGCTACCGAATGTTGTGACATAGGGATCTATGAACAACGATGAAGCCAACGGTCAGCAAAACAATCGATTGAATAATCACAACACATAAAGAGAGCAACATAAACAAGAATCAAAACAGAAGACACCATACTGGGTACCAACCATCCCCCTCAATTAATATGATTGAGTATTTTCCTTTCTTTCCTTTATTCATCTTATGGAGCATGAATTACAATAAGATAAATACGTTTGAAATATAAGAGAGTAAGAGCTACACAATTTAGAGAGTGTATGCCATGATTAAGAAAGAAAATTAACATAAAAAAGGACAAAAGTGTATCTTTTGCAGCTTTGCTCTGTTGAAGATTCTGATGGCTCCGTTGGCTTCAAAAGGGGGGATAAAGCATCGATCACCTTCTTAGGATGCTCTAAGCGTCTGTCTTCCTCGTGATGAGGCAAGAAGATGATTCCTGTTGAAAAAGTGTGGTACGTGCAAAGACTTGATTTCAAGATTCTTTTTCTCTCTTCATGCATACACCCAAAAATAGGAGTGGTTCCTTTTCACTTAAAATGTAACAATAGTAGGTAAAGGAGAGTTCTATTTACATTGCTTCTTTTGAATGGTTTTTTTGAGAATAAAACATAAGCTAAATTGATAAATGTCCAAAAGTAGTAATAGTGATTAGAGTAATTCTTTTTGGACTTCAATATATCCTTGTACACTTTACGAGAGTATTGCAAAAAAACATGAAAATGGCCCATAAGTATGGGTACTAGGTAGTGTCTAAGTCTCTTGTCAATAGCTATTTGGCTCAAATATAGGATAAACGAGCCAATTCAGAAACACTCAAGAAGAAAAGTGTAATTTTGGGCGGGATTTTGCAAATTTGGTCAGATTTGAATTTTGAAAATTGCATGAGATTCCTCATGCAAAGGCGGATAAGGTAATACCAAGATTGATATTTTTTTTATTTAATTTGGGTAGTCAATTTGAGAGAGTTTAAATTTTGAGGTCTTTTAGGGATTAGAGACACCCATGGCCCAATAGTGGGACAAGTTTTCAGCAAATCACAAGTTGACACATAAGAAAGATTCCTAGTATATTCCAAATTTTGTGTCTCTAAGTTGGGACGTGTATGACTTTTAAAAAGCACCTGTGTTTTTTTCCCCAATTTTTGGCTTTCTAAAAGAAGTCTTAGAGAGGGAGTTATGCATACTTTCAATGTTTTTAGTGATGATTGAGACTTACCTTAACTGTTATTTCCATTTCAAAATATTAAATGAATCTTTCTATTTCACCTTTCATTTCACGTCCTTACATGGCTTGACTTACTTGCATTTTATTCTTTTAGAATGTTAAAGGGAAGCTTTACCTCGAATAATTTTAGTAAATTCTATACATATACACACACATATATTTATTTATTTTACACACACATAGCTATATATGTGTATATATATATATAATGAGCAAACCATGTTAAAGGGAAGAAAAACTTTGAAATATGTGAGAGCTTAGTTAAAAAATCTTGCAAATTCAAAATTCAACTATTATTTCCTATTTGCTTCTTTGCAAGGAGGAAACTAAGTCCCTTAATAAAAGAGATATTTACAAACAATGCTTCATCTTATATAATTCTAGTTAAACTTAACCTAATGATTTTATCACTTTCTTATTATTTTAGAAAGCCAGAGCGACCCTTTCACTTGTTTCTCTTCATCTGAATTTGCTATATGAAATGTTCTCTTCATTGTTTTTTAAGAAAGGGGGGGGGGGGGGGGGGGGCTCTGAGGCAGTGCAATACAGAGGCCGATGTAACTAGGACCTTTTGAGGCTAGCATGGCTCATCATGAGCATGACATAAACTTATAAATCGTTTGGTTATGATAATATAAACTACTCACAAAGTGAGTTTTGCCAAAAAAAAAACATGTTCTCTTCACTGTTTTTTTTTTTTTTTTTTTTTGGGGAGGCGGGGGGCGAGGAGGGGGTCGGTTCTGTCTAAAGGAACCTATGTGCAATTTGGATTTGGTTTAATGTGGTTGTGAACTAGGTCATACACAACTCTCACCAAACTGAACGTAGGCTCGACATTGTCTCTGCGCATTGAACCTTGATGACAGGTTCTAGCTCAACCAATCCTCGCCATTTAGAAAATTGGTAATGCTCCCAGATTCCCAAGCTTCATGTGCAAATTGCATTTGTGAGATACGTGGCCGTATTACGCCAGCGACCTATGTTTGGAGGAGTTGCTCTCTTTGCAACAAGTACAAGTAGTTTCACATGGGCCTCATTGAACCCCTGCCTGCTTGCAACCCAACTCTCAATTTCTAGCCCCACCTTTTAGAATGTTGAGCAGTATACGTGCAAAACTGAGTCCAACCAATAAAGAGAACCAGTGTTTGAGAAAAATGTGTCTCAACTTAATATCGTGCCGTTTTCAATTTCAAAAATGCCAATTGAAGGCAAGAGGAAAAGGAGAAATTCCGCCCCAAAATAGAGAAAACTATTGTAAAACCCCCAAAAATAAACATAATTTTCGAAGATTTCCTCTTGGAAAATTCAAAAAAGGGAATTTTGTATGTTTGGAAAAATGATTTTTCCCGAACACTGAAGAGAACACACCAGAAGTGCGAGCGGTGGGGGTTCTACCCTAGCTTGTGGGAGTGACCGCTTAAGGGGATGGATGCCTTTTGCAGAATACTTTTATGTCTCAATCTCTTAGGATGTACATTTCAAAGGGGCACATTTTTTGCATTCATATAATTAGCAAAATCAAAGTTGAAATCCTTTCTTCTTTAATATAATTTCAGTGTTGCAAAAAAAAAAATCAATGTTGAAAACTAATTCAAGATAATTTGTAAAACCTTAGATTTCACTTTACAAAAGAGAAATGATTTCTCTTGCAAAACTGACGGCGTTTTATGCGCATAAAGAGCAGGGCCATGACGGTATAGAAAGATTCCAAAGCAACAGGTGACACTTGGCAAGCTGACCACGTGGACTGCATGAAGACGTGGCAAAAGACCTGGCTGCAAGGTCGCCACGTGGAAAAGATGGTGACGTGGGTTGTACAGATAAGGAAAGTAGAGGTGGGAAGGATCCGACACGTGAGAGCGATCTGAGGACGTGGAGGATGAGTCGGCATTCTCTTTCCTCTCTCTTCCCACTCTCTGCCTCTCCTCCTCTTTCTTATATTATCTCTAGACTATGACTTGGTAGGATGAGTCGGCATTCTCTTTCCTCTCTCGCTCTCTCTCTCTCTTCCTCTCTTCGCCCAATCGCTCTTTTGCAGCTGCTCTCTCCTCCTCTGTGACGCCTAGGGTGTTTCCCTCTTCTCGCGCTCCGCAGCAGCCTCCGCTCTGCTACAATTTCTTCCCCTTACGTCTCGATTTCCTCTCAACAGTTCCGCCCAAGGCACTCCCACGTATTGTTAAAATCCCCTGTCGTTATACACATCTCTGTTATCACCATCTCCCTCGGACCCTACCCTGCTTCTCTATATAAGCTCTCCATCGCTCCTTTTCTGGCGATGCTCTGCAATGCGTGCAAATTGCTCGAGAATCTCTGTACATTTCTCTATATTGTAGAGAGGAGCTATTTGATCCGCTAAGCAGTTCAGGGGGTGGTGTGTGTGTGTGTGTGTGTGTGTGTGTGTGTGTGTGTAGAGAGTGAGAGAGAGAGAGTTCTTCTGCATTCACCCTCCCCAACATGTGCATGCATGGCAGATCAGTACCTGCAGATATGGCATTCACAGAGCACACATTAAGCACTTTGCCTGATGATTTGCTAGAAAAGATCTTCGCTATCCTTTCGCTCCGCATGAAGCTAGTTTGCCGATGTGTGTGCAGAAGCTGGAACTCCATCCTTTCCACAGACAGTCTACTCTCACACACATCCAACACAACCCCAGGAAGATGCAGGGAAGGTTCTTCTAATGCATGCTTCATGCTTACCACCAGGGGCCCGTTTGCTTACACCCTCGATCCCCTTACAAACTTTTGGCACAAGCTCCACAAACCCTCCTGCCCTGGCGCTTCCATCTTGGCCGCCTCCCATGGCCTTGTCTGCATTGGCAATCAAGTCTCTGAGTGCAGGTCTCTCATCATCTTCAACCTTCTCTCAAAGTCTTGGAGGCTCCTCCCTAACATGCTCCATGTGAGTCTTCTGCATAAGGTCACCATGGCTATGGATCCCCTGACACATGCGTACGTTATCGTAGTTTCCGGAGAGGATACTTCGGAATTTCGTGGGCGTCGCACATATAGGTTGCATACGGAAGTGTACGATTCTGTTGCAACGAGCTGGAGAATGGCGGGAGATGCAATACCTGAAGCGAAGTTTGGTTCCGACCCGGGAGTTTGGCACAAAGGGCTTTTCTATTGCATTACAGAGATGCCGTATGGGCTTACGGTTTTCAACCTTTTGGAGGGGCGGTGGATGGAGCTATCTGTAGAAATGCCGAGTGGAATTTTGCACCCCTCTTTGGTGTGCTGCAAGGGGCGATTGATGATGGTGGGCATTCAAGAGCATAATGCAGATTGCGATGAGCAACATGTTGTGAAGGAAAATTTAGATTTTTTGGGTTCACTATCCACAGAGCAAATTTCACGGCTGCCATGGCAAATGGCAAGGTCATTGTCATGGTCAGGTCCTCTACAGGTATGGGTGGCATCGCAGTTGCAATCAACTCTGGATAGATGGTCAGCCACGGCATCTTTGTCATCATTGATGTCGCGGTTGCCATCACCACCAGGGTCACCGCTGGCAACAGCATTTTCGACACCTCTGCCTCTGCCACCTCTACCATCAAAAGCAAAGAAATGTCTCAGAATTTGGACTCTGCTGAACTGCAAGCAGTGGATGATGATAGATGAAATGCCAGCAGAGCTCTGTACAGAGTTTATCATGCAGTTGACACCGAACACATCATTATTGTGCGCAGGGGTCGGTGACGACATCTGCATATCTTCTCATCAGAGTTCCAATGCAGTCATTTTCAATGTGAACACCATGGGCTGGAGGTATGCGGCAAGTGATCCATTGTTTCCGAGGAGTCGCGATACACATCTCTTAGGATTTGCAGTGCAGCCTGATGGTGCTTGTGTTCCTTAAACAAAGGAACAAAAGCTTCTGGCCAGTGCTCATCACCTTTGTGTATTTTGTATTTTGTTCAATGTACCTACATGGAAGATGTAAATTTTTAAGCATTTAGCAGGTAAAATGTCTTGTCTTGTCCACGATGGGTTTCTGGAAAAGACCTTGATTAATTAAGCAGATAAATTTACAAAATGAGCCTCAGAAGGCAAGGAAAGAGGCAATCCTAAAACACATTACAAGTACTCTTTCACTTGAGTAGAGACTTAAGGAGTTGAGCAAACCATCTCTTCCAAGGAAGTGATATTTGGACCATGTATAAAGGCTTATCCAAAACTTTACACAAGGCTGCAACACAAAAGGAGGCAATCCTTTTCAGCTCAAAGATAAACATGTAGGTAGTAGGTAGGCTTCCCTCAATCAAAGCCTGATTCCTTTGGAACCAGCAGTGCCATCCAGCTTAAAGCATACTCTTAGCAAGATGTCAAGAGGCACTGAAGCTTTCATGGTGTGCAGCGGAGCACAACCTTGATGCAGAGACTTTAGGAGCTTTTGGATCTTTGGACAAAGCCAAAAAATGTGCTTAACATCCTCTGGAGTATTACATCTTGCACACAGCCTTGTGCCCTTGTTGGCCTGCAAAGCTCTTAAACATGTCCAAATGCGTTGATGCAAAACCAATAGCTAAGGTAGGAGTGCTACTCCTTAGCTGGGATATGAAAACCCAAGTTGCATTTGAACCTATAGATCCACTATTTAGTGCTCCATTGTATATTCCATTTCCTGTTGAGCTGAGCCTTACCTTGAGGTCAAAATCTGGGAGATGGGAGAAACTTTTGAAAGCTTCTTTACCAAACCAGAGCAGTGTGTTGCTTGGACCTCTCCTTTAGAGGCACTTGTGCAAGAAGTTGGGTCATGCACACGAGTCAAAAAATACATCCAACAGACAGGTTATAAGTGTTAGCTAAAACCTGAATATCCATAATGTGAAGGTCTTTCTTACTGCTAATCCCAGCTTTAAAGCATTTGTGTGCCCTTATACTGAGCTTGAAGTTATAGGGTAAGATCCCATGCCAGATCGAGTCCTAGGAGCATAAAATCTAGCTGCTAGTGAAAATGTTTGGGCACTTTGAAATGGGATCTTATTTCAAACCAGCTATTCCACATCCCTGCTTTGCTATGTTATTGGTTGTAGCCTTCACCCTCATGGGTGAGGTAATGAGATCCCAGAGGGATACCAGAGTTGGTTGAAGATGCATCCAGCTGAAGACTGAACTTATCCATAACCCAGTTTCACCTTTGTTCTAGGCTTACCTTGAATCCCATTGGTATGCCCACAGGAGTCTAAAGACCTCTCCATCCTGAATGATGTGACAGCCAGCAGAGTCCACACTGTTTGGAGTAGAACCATTAAAGGATTTGAAACCATTTTTGCTATGGTTAATAACATAGTAGAACAGGTTCAAACATTCCAAAAAGCATTTGTAGAACCATTTTCTACACTCACTAAAGCATTAGCGTCATCAACAAATTTTTGCAGGCACATTTCTTCAGCCACACCAAGAATTCTGATTCTCTTTATTTTTTGGAGTTGCATATATTCTTTGACCAGCCAGCCTAGAGCATCTAAGGCAATGGCATATAACGGAGGGCTAGAGGGCAGCCCCGTCTGATTGATCTTTGGAGGGTTATGCTGCCAGTGAACTCCGCATTAATTGCCACTTGGGCAATCGACAAGAGTATGCACAAAACTTATGAATTTCTTCCCCAAACCAAGATCATACAAGGACTGTAGGGTCTTAGGCCTTGTCGAAATCCACCTTAAAGAAGAAGAAATCTTGCCTTGATTCTATGGCATGCTCAATGCCCTCTCACAATGAGATGATAGCATCTAAAATAAACTTGCCCTTGATGAAGCCTTTCTATTCTTTCATAATTATGTTATGGATCATTGGATTGAGTCTTCTAGCTAAGATAAGAGCAAGTTTTTTATAAATACAAGTCATGGGCTATACCAAAGTTTTCTCAGTGATAATCAACAAGAGACCCATCTTTTTTTTTAACAGAGGGATGAAGTCTTTAGCTTTTTTCCTTTTGAGCAGATCAAACATGTTTTATGGCGGGCTTGTTTATTTTCCCAGCCCAGAACTCCCTAGTAAAGATAAGGGCACTACTAGGAGCTCTTCTTGTCTAAGATGCTCTTTAAGTTCTACCAGTTGCTTAGTAGGAGGATCTAGACTGACCATCTTCTCTTCCAATTGAAGAATTTTACCCGAGATCATCATCCTTCTATTTTCTCTTATTTCCTAGGCTATCTTTTTGTACTCAACCAAAATATTTTGAATATTCTGTATTGCAACTTCCCATGCTTTAAAAGGGGAATATGAACAAACTGCATCATTCAAAATGAATTTTACCCTTTCCCTGATAAACTTGAGTTTCTATAGAGATTAATCTAAATGCACCCAACCTGCTTTGAAATTGCTTGGACCTGAACACAAATGAAAGGTAACAGGTTTATGATCAGAGAGCAGGAGGGAAGAGTCAGACTTACAGTTCACTTGCCAATTGGTTCTAAAGGAGATCAGCAGACATGTAGACTCTATCGAACCTTGCAGCCCTGAAGTAGTGCCCAACCTGCTTGTGTAGCCAGTGTCCTCAGAAATGTCTATCAGATTCAAATTGTCTGCTAAAAAATCCCATTTATCTTTTTCTATCCCTGAGATAACCTGTCCCTTATTACACCACGTATTTGAAATTTTTTCAACCACGTTATTGTCACCTGCTATAATGATAGGATTAGTCAAGCTAGCTAATTCTTGCCAGAAAAAAGCTCTCTCAGCGCTAGAGTTAGGGGCATAAAGAATCACAAGAGTATAGTTGAAGGGGGAACTTAAAGTGACTACAACCCAGTAGCCCTTCTGAGATTGTTGAGTTGACATAATAGACTTGCTATACTTGTGTGCAATACCAATAGTAGCACCACCTTTTCTTGCAACATGATGAGTAGAGTACCATTGGTGAGTAGGGCTAATTCTTTTAAGATTGAAGATGAGGGGATCTCCAAAAACTTTCAATTCGTACAAACAAACGTAGTTAGGTTGAAATCTGAGGTTCTTAGGCCCTTTTCTAATACAGAGAGCTCTTGTAGGGTCTGCTAGACTCTTGCAGTTGAATGGGAAACCCTCTATGTTAGGACTACTCATTTTTTAATGGATTTGGAGGGTTGGTGAGGGACACTGAGGCTCCGTTAGGATCTGGATTTTTCTCCTTCTTCCTTTTATGGCTTAGGTAGTGACTCCTCGGCTTGAGTCATGATAATGTCTCTACAGAAACGTCAGTGGATGCTGCCATTTTTTGTTTGCGGCAGTTGATCATACTCATGTAGATACTATGCAAAAAACCTCTCTTCTTGGATGTGGGATGAGAACTTTGATTGAGTTCTTTTGATGACTTCATCCTCAGCTTCAACTTTATCAGAATCTGAAGAGAGTCATCTAGTCCTATCAGACGGGCTGTTAGGAGGGGAAGGCAAAGGGGCCTCTTTAGGACTACGGTTTTGCAGTGGGTTGATATAGATCTTCTCATTGTTCTTGTCATCCTCATTAGGAAGGGAATGGGGTTTAAGGGGGCCTCTTTATTTTCCATGGGAGTAAAAAAGAGATTATGGAAGGGACAAATGGGTGGATGCCATGTGGACTGAAATGGTGGTATGGTAGGGCCTAAAAGTAAGTGGTCAAACTTGTACTCTTTTATAAAATATAAAGAGAAAATCTCTTTTAAATTCAAAAAAATAAACTTTTTTAAAAATAGCTGAGTAAAAACCAATTCTTTCTCTCTCTACTGGCTGCCAGTTTCTCCCCCCTCTCTTCTAAAAGGGAGTCCTTCGAAAAACCTGTTGATCATTCCCTCCCTCTCTCTCTATTGTACCATCTCTCACTTCTCTTAACTTCACCTTGCAAGTTGCTTCTCTTTCTTTCCTTTCAATTTTCCCTTCCAAAAGCTCTGCAACAGCAGAAGTTTGAACCTCCTTTCCCTCCTCAAGCTTACTGCATTCTTGAGGGCTACATTCTCCTCAAGCTGAAGTTCTCCATTTCTCCATAGGCCTCACTAAATATCTCTAACTAAAGTTGAAGATCTGCAACATATCCTTCTGCTAGATCATCCCTCTTTCTTACCTCAATAGGTTTCCTGCTCCTTCTCCATTAAGCTCTCTAGCGAGGATCTACTTCCCTCTCAAGCTTTGCAACATTATCTTCCCCATTAAGCCAACAAGCAGGTAAAGCAGTATAGCAGTAAGTGGCATCCTTCACCTTTGTGTAACATCAAGAACAGCTGAGAACATGGATATGCAATGTCTAATCATAAGTGTTTGTCTGTAGGTTGTGTCACTATTCCCCATGACATCATCGGGTACTCGACGACCTAAGAGTGTCATTGACTCCATTTCTTGCAGCAATGTACAAGACGACAATGCATATTGGTTGATGATGAAGTTCAAATGAATGATGTGGGTGACAATGCAGCCCAGCTTAAGAGGTGCACACAAGGTCTCAAGGAAACACATGGCTTCTCGAGCACACCATTGGAAGGGAAGAATCATGGAATTCAAGCAAACACAAGACTACAAGAGGCTTGCGAAGGTGCAACATGTCTATGTTGCTTCACAAATGAAGCTAGAGACAGCAATGGCTCCATTGAGGTTTCCTGCAAATTGTAATTTTAATCCTCTTTCAAGTTTTTGGTCGTCTATTTAGTATTTTTGCATTGTGTGTTGCTTTTGATGACTGTAAGATTTTTGTTGCTTGTTCATGCATGCAGATTTTTTTCCATCTGATTTTGTAGAGTAAGAGCCAATAGAGTCCTTCACAGGAATTTTTGAGGCCATCCACACTGAGCTTGGCAAGTTGCTCTATGCTGGCTGTCCATCCTTTGAGCTTGCCTCACGCGACATTTTTTTAATAATCATACTTATGTCACACCTAGGCGAAATGGATATGGTAATCTTTCTCCGGTTCACTCGCCAACTTTGGAGAGTTTGGAACGGCTTAAGCTAAACAGTGCCTTGATTGTAGCAACCAAAAGGAGAATCAAGGTGGATGTGCAAGCAGCAATGAAGTGCACCTATAGTTTCACAAAGCCACGGTTCCATGGTTTATGTCTCTTCATGTGTTTATGTTCATATTTTGACTTCAGAGTGTTTTAAGTTATTTTGACGTTAATTTTAAGTGCTTTTTAAAAAGTGACTTTGGGTATATAAGTGACTTTTTAGGTTTTAGACTTCATTTCTCACATTCACAAAACTCTAGCTCTAAGCTCTCTTCGCATCTTCTTTGCGAACGAACCCATGGCAACGTCTATTGATGCACTTCACACAATTAGAAAAGTTAAGACTTGCATATCGAGCACATGAACTACTCAGTGTGTTAGAGGGGACAATTGACATGCATGCCACTGTCAACCTTCATGCAGAGGCATTTGAGAGGAACATTCAAGGGTTAGTTGGCTAAGTATGGGCACCCAAGTGTGAATGGGGCAAGCTCATATAAAAGTCACCTAAACCTAAAAATCATTCATCCTCTCATTTGTGCAATGCAAGAAGAGTGCTCTTGCTCCATCTCCTTCTCCGTCTCCCTTGTGTACTAGTATGTGTATGTGTGTTTGCTTGAGAGAGAGAGAGAGAGAGAGAGAGAGAGAGAGAGAGAGAGAGAGAGAGCATTGCGGCGGCACGACAGCGGTGAGGCGGTTGAGCGCGGCACAACGACGGTAATTTTTTCTTCGCGGCGAGGAATCCTCCATGACAACAAGCGTAGACCGGTAAGTGACACACCATCCTCATCTTTGAGCTTACTAGTTTAGGCTAGTTGCGTGCTTGGAACCATCTGTGGCTCGCACAAAGTGCTAGGCAAGGGCCTTGCTTCGATACGTGCGGCAAAATCCCACATTTTTGGCGCCGTTGCCGGGGAATCGCACTGCACTAAGCTCAAGAGACACTCTGTGCTTCTTCTGTGAGTGTTTGTGTTAGTAAGAAAGAGGAAGAAGAAGAAGTTATTTTCTGTAAGCTTTAATTTCCTGCATAATCTTTGTTTTCTACCAATGTCTGCTTTTACACAGTTTTTTATAATTTGCACAGTTAGTAGTTAGTAGTGAATGAGTGTTTTCTGCCAATGCCTGCTTGCATACAATCTTTACATAGTTAGTGAATAGCTTGTTTTCTATCAATGTCTGTTTTTACACAATTTTTTATTTGCACACCTAGTAATTATTGTGCTAGGTAGTGAAAGAGTAAGCAGTTAGTAGTTAGCAGAGTAGATAAGCTTAGTTAGTAGAGTAGTTAGTTGCAGAAGAGATAAGGTTAGGTTAGTTAGGAGAGTAGGCAAAAAGTTTTGTGTGTGTGTGGCCCAAAAAGGCCACCGAAACCGCGCGCGGTGACTGGCAAAAAAAAAAAAAACCAAAAATAATGCATGAGGTGTGAGCGTGCTCTCCAAAAATTTTCGATTGGGATCGAGATCATTTCCCCAAGCCCAGGCCTAGGCTTCAGTCCCTAATCCTCTGATATATAGTAGACTCACTCTTATATATATACCCTACCTCCACAAGAGGGAATGAGGGCATGTGGGACAAGTTCCTCAAGTCCTCCACCATCCCCTTCACACTCACCCTTTGGACTTACTAATTCTAGTTCTCTCTCCACCTAAGAAAAGACTAGTTTTAGCATTTCGAGGGCTATACGCAACCGAAACGGGGGGCTGTAAAGCACCGTACGTCCCTCTAGCCAAGATGCTCATTTTGAGCTATTGTACGTCATATTCTGTGGCTCACTTAAAAAACGGGACCAAAAATACAAAACAATTGGGTTATAAACACCTAAAAAACTAGGTGAGCGGCCTCCATGGGCACTCACCAACACCTCTAGAGTGTCGAGGTCACATGCACCTACAATCTGGTTGTGTGCTAGAGGACAAGCACATCGAGAGTGTCTCCGTTTACACGGACACTCATTATTCCTCTACCTTAGGCTCTAGGCCCTCAGCGAGAACCCAAGGTAGTACCACTCAGGACCCGTATATAGCGTCTAGTGACTCTTCCTCTGACTACGACATCATGGAGGGTTACCCAATGCCTAATCTTGATAGCTGAAGCCAAGACATGCATGCCATGGACCCACAATCCGGGCCGAGCATGCTTAGCCACTTGAAGGAAACCTTTAGTATCGCCACTCACTCCGAACAGGGAGCTAACGATATAAATGGGGGGGGGGGGGGGGGGGAGGGGGGGAGTGGAAGTAAATTCTCCATTCATGACCAACATAGACCCTATGCCCTTAGAGAATGTGCATGTGAATACTCCATTTACTGCACCCTTTGACTCTTCAGAGCTATTCCCCTCCGAGGTTATATTACCTGATGGTAGAAGCCTTGCCGAAGTACAAGAAGTTGAGCTGTATATCATTGCGGCTAGGGAAAATAAAATTGAGAGCTTACGCAAGGCAGACCAACGAAGAGAGTTAAAAGTGAAAGCCCCTATGCCAATATCTTTGCTAGGAGAGCAATCAAGTGCTCCTGAATTAGCGTCCACGAAGGGTTCAACCCATAGAGAGCCACATTGCATCTAGTTCAAAGGACACCCCTAGTACCTCAAGCCTAGATGGAGCGTTCCTATATGAGAACTGGGAGTACGAACTACAAATTGGAAACTCTAACTGACCTATTCACAGGTCACAACTATCACATGGGTTGGTTAGATGTCCTACAATCCACAACGGGTGCTACTAGTGTGGAGGATCAACAACAAAGAATTTGTGAGGTCATCCATAGGGTTATTGAGCTAGAGAGGAAAAACAAGGGGATTCACATGCTTTCAACGGGTCTCATGAGATTCTTGGATACAGGGAAGGCTAGACAACCAACCTTATCGCAAATGGAGACTCCCTCGGTAAGTCCGATGGATCCTCCATATATTGTTTTGCTAGGGGTCTCAGTACAATCTGAGCCCACAAGTGATAGCTTTACTTTTCCAAGTCTAGCTCATCTTTCCCTTGATGACACCACGGCTACCATGCCTATCCCAATGATGGGCATGCCAAGAAACACGCCATGGACCTCATTTGTTAGTAAAGCACCACTATATCGTAGCTCAATGCCGACAACGGCCCCTACAAGTGTGTACCAATAGTATGCACCTATGGGTCATAACACTCACGTAGCCCCTACCCCTCCCATTGTTTCAACAACCTATGCTCCACAACCACAACACCCAAGCTCTTATTTCCATGGGACCATATCAGACGTCTGCTATGCATAGGGCCACACATATGAACTTTGGACTGTCACATGCACAACACCGTACCAAACGAGGAACCCAAGGGCTTTCTATGCGCCAAGCCCAATGCCAATACCTACTCCACATGTAGTCTCTGGATCACGTTCACCCACGGTGCCTGCTCACTTAGGTGACTTGGCAACGTTTGCTCAAGCTATCGGTTGATCTATTGCTGAGAATATGCGTAACACGCCTGATAGAGAACCTAGAAGTAAGGCAGTACAAATAGCCAAGCTCACACAAAAATTTAGTGGAGACGGGGATGTGAGAAAGCATATCGAAGTGTTAGTAGTGAATGAGTGTTTTCTTCCAATGTCTGCTTGCACACAATCTTTACATAGTTAGTGAATAGCTTGTTTTTTGTCAATGTCTGCTTTTACATAGTTTTTTATTTGCACAACTAGTAGTTATTGTGTTAGATAGTGAAAGAGTAAGCAGTTAGCAGAGTAGGAAGCTGTACTGTGAGTTAGTAGTTAGCAGAGTAGATAAGCTTAATTAGCAGAGTAGTTAGTTGCAGAAGAGATAAGGTTAGGTTAGTTAGGAGAGTAGGAAAAAAGTTTTGTGTGTGTGTGTGTGGCCCAAAAAGGCCACCGAAACCGCGCGTGGTGTGATTGGTAAAAAAAAAAAACCGAAAATATAATGCGTGAGGTGTGATCGTGCTCTATGAAAATTTTCGATTGGGATAGGGTTCGTTTTCCCAAGCCCAAGCCCAAGCCCAGGCCCAAGCCTCAGTCCCTAGTCCTTTGATATATACTAGACTCACTCTTATATATATACCCTACCCCCACAAGAGGGAATGAGGGCATGTGGGACAAGTTCCTTAAGTCCTCCACCATCCCCTTCACACTCACCCTTTGGACTTACTAATTCTAGCCCTCTCCCCACCTAGGAAAAGACTAGTTTTAGGATTCCAAGGGCTGTATGTAACTGAAACGGGGCCTGTAAAGCACCGCACGTACGTCTAGCCAAGACGCTCGTTTTGAGCTATCGCACGCCATATTCTATGGCTTGGTTAAAAAACGGTACTTAAAATACAAAAAAATTTGGTTTATAAACACCTAAAAAACTAGGTGAGAGGCCTCCACGGGCACTCACCAACACCTCTAGAGTGTCGAGGTCACATGCACCTACAATCTGGTCGTTTGCTAGAGGACGAGCACATCGAGAGTGTCTCCGTTTACACATTCACTCATTATTCCTCTACCTTAGGCTCTAGGCTCTCAGCAGGAACCCAAGGTAGTACCAGTAGGGACCCGCATATAGCGTCTAGTGACTCTTCCTTTGACTATGACGTCATGGAGGGTTACCCAATGCCTAATCCTAATAGCTCAAGCAAAGACATGCATGCCATGGGTCCACGGTCCGGGCCAAGCATGCTTACCCGCTTGAAGGAAACCTTTAGTAGAGCCACTCGCTTTGAACATGGAGCTAACGATGTAAATGAGGGGAGGGGGGGAGTAAATTCTCCATTCACGACCAATGTAGACCCTATGCCCTTAGAGTGAATACTCCATTTACTGCACCCCCTGACTCTTCAGAGCTATTATCCTCCGAGGTTATATTACCTGATGGTAGAAGCCTTGCTGAAGTACAAGAAGTTTAGCGGTATATCATTGCGGCTAGGGAAAAGAAAATGGAGAGCTTACGCAAGGTGGAGCAACGAAGAGAGTTAAAAGCAAAAGCCCCTATGCCAATATCTTTTCTAGGAGAGCAATCGAGTGCTCCTGAATTAGCGACCACTAAGGGTCAACCCATAGAGAGCCACATTGCATCTAGTTTAAAAGACACCTCTAGCACCTCAATCATAGATGAAGTGTTCTTAAATGAGAACTGGGAGTACGAAATACAAACGAAAATTCTAACCGACCTATACACAGGTCACACCTATCACATGGGTTGGTTAGATGTCCTACAATCCACAACGGGTGCTACTAGCGTGGAGGATCAACAACAAAGAGTTTTGAGGTCATCCATAGGGTTATTGAGCTAGAGAGACAAAACAAGGGTATCCACATGCCTTCCACGGTTCTCATGAGATTCTTGGATACAGGGAAGGCTAAACAACAAACCTTATCGCAAATGGAGACTCCCTCGATAAGTCCGATGGATCCTCCATATGTTGTTTTGCAAGGTGTCTCAGTGCAATTTGAGCCCACAAGTGATAGCTTTACTTTTCTAAGTCTAGCTCATATTTCCCTTTATGACACCACGGCTACCATGCCCACCTCAATCATGGGCATGCTAAGAAACACGCCATGGACCTCATTTGTTAGTAAAGCATCGCTACATGGTAGCTCAATGCCGACAACGGCCCCTACAAGTGTGTACCAATCGTATGTACCTATGGGTCATCTCATTCATGTAGCCCCTACCCCTCCCATTGTTTCAACAACCTATGCTCCACAACCACAACACCCAAGCTCTTATTTACATGCGACTATACTACCGGCTAGCATTAGCATGTCACATCCAGCGTCTGCTATGCCTAGGGCCACACATATGAACTTTGGACCGCCACATGGCACAACACCATACCAAACGTGGAACCTAAGGGCTTCCTATGCGCCAAGTCCAATGCCAATACTTACTCCACATGTAGTCTCTGGAGCACCTCCACCCACGGTTTCTGCTCACTTAGGTGACTTGGTAACATTTGCTTAAGATATTGGTCGATCTATTGCTGAGAATATGCTTAACACGCCTCATAGAGAACCTAGAAGTAAGGCAGTACAAATCGCAAAGCTCACACCAAAATTTAGTGGAGACGGGCGTGTGAGAAAGCATATCGAAGTGTTTGAACAAATATGCGATTCTCTAGGAGAACACAATGACTTGCATAAGAGTAATGCTTTAAGCCTAACCTTAAGTGGCAGGGCTGGGGATTGGTATAGAACCCTAAGGGTGAAAGAAAAAAAGATTTATCCTACTCTTAGGAGACTATTCTTAAAAGAATACATGCGAGAGGGAGTGCTTTGGGGTGTAGCCTCTCAGCTCCAGAAAGCCCAACGAGAGGAAGGAGAGTTAGTGAGAGACTTTATTAGTCGCTTTGAAGCATTTGAATTATCGTTGTAATCCAAATAAGTGCTTCAATAATAATCAATTGCTTGATAGATTCATTAGGGGACTACAACTAGAGGATATCTACAATGGCCTAGTCATTAGAGGTATCACCACTTGGGAAGCAGTCACCACCAATGCAATCCAATTGGAGGATAATTTAATGATTCAAGGAGAAAGAGTGTCTATTGAGTCTAGATCTATTCGGTCACAAGCATCGGGGCATCAACCAATGACCCTAAAGACTATTGCTAAGGAGCAAAAGATATATGAGATGAATTTAGCAGATCTCACCAAGGCCATTCAAGAGAGTCTTAGAGACAATCGTGCTCCACAAAAAAATCATATGTACCCAAGATGAGAGCAACAATGGTGCTCAGTATGCTATGGACCGCATAGCATACCAGTGAATGCCCTACTTTTAGAGTAAAATTCAATGGGAATTGCAACGCCTATGGGAGGTATGGTCATCGAGCTAAGGATTGCATAGTATTTAAGCACGCGATAGCCAATAGACCAACCTTAGCATGGATAGACACACCTCGACTGCCTGCATTGATGCCATCCTCACCTGCTGAACAAAAGTCACAACACATGGTCCCTAGGGCCGCAGATGTTGTTCAAACAACACCCTTACCACCTCCAGTGCTAGGACCGCAACCACCACATCCAAGAATCACTTCAGTGAATCAAGTGGATTGTGAATCAGCTACTGCTTGTTTGGAAGGCTGTGAGGAAGATATAGACCCTAATATTGCCTATGGGATTGATGCGCTTGAAGAAAGTCCACAATACTACATGGAGGACTATTGGGGACAAGTCAAACTTGTCTATCAAGTAGCTTCTCTTGCAGCAAGAGGCCAAAATATCAATAACACTGTTAAGAGACCGCCTCTTCAATGCTATGAGTGTGGATGTCCATATCGTGTGGCCAAGTGTCCTATTAGACTACAATAATGAAAACCAATCAAGCGAGAACTTCTACAATGCCGATTGATGTGGCATAGATCATTTGTATGCCCAATGTCCAAATAATCCAAATGCACCGAAGATCACGCCATTAAACTTGATTGAGGTTACCGAGGAGCCATCACAAAGTACACCTGTGGTACTTGGAAACGTACGCACACGATCGATTCTCCAAAAACAAAATTATATTGTTGAGGAAAGAGACACGCATCAATTTTCCAATCTCAGAAAAAGAAGAAAACACGAAGGAACAGATCGCAAAAAGCAGCGAAGTCAGACCCCAGTTCAAAGACCAACATAGAGACTGGTGACAACCCCGTATATATGAATGACGCTGAAGAAGATTCTGATTCAGTTCAAACCATGGAGACCAAAACGACCACCACGATAGAAACCAACAAGGAAGATCTTCATGAGCCACAAGGTCCAGGATCCAAGAAGAAGATAGGAACTTATCCAAACCCTATAGAGGAGATTGAGCGAGTCAAGCAATCAAGGAGTCTGGTAGAAGATACCCAATGGGATCTAGAGACAACACCTAGGCAGATCCAGAGTATAGACACAGTGTTATATACGCAACAACAACCTCACGAAGTCCATAGACCCTTAGCCATACCTAGTGTCATCCAAGAAGAAAGTAACTTAAAGTCATGGGAAAGAGGGCGTACGCACTTCTTGATGGAAAGAATGTTTACAGAGGGACTACCTGACCCTATGGAAGAAATGGAGATCCCATCTTCCTCACGTCAAGGGGATGAAGCCCAAAAGGTGCCGTTAAACATTGCCAAATTCATGGATTTCATGCCTTGAGAAGTTAGAACCACCATCATGTCCAAACTATATAAAGACCCTGAGCTAGTCTCAGCTCTTCGAGCTTTCCTCAATGGAGACTGAAGGTTGGGCTACCACAATTTGCATAGATGGATGGAGCTGAGGAGATGCCAATAGAGAAGGAACACTTAGATCCACAACCCAACCTAGATGAGAACCTTGTTGTAGAAATACCTGTTAACAAGTTGGGACAATACTTTGAGGGAGATGAATCCAATGCAACCATACCAATCACTACCAAGGGATTAATTGTGAAGGGGATCCTTGATGGTGGTGCTGGGTTAGCATTGTGACTAAAAATTGATGGAAAACTATGGGAAGACCTCACCTTGCGACCACAACCATAGTAGTGAAGATGGCCAATGGGTCTATTGTTAAACCTATTGGGATGGTAGAAGATCTCAAGATCAAGGTCTTTGGACATAAAATAAGAATTACCTTCATTGTTATGGATTTATCCAAGCACACTATGGTATCGGAGATGATCTAGGACGTCCTTTTATGAGGGAAGCAAAAATGGTGCATGACTGGTCTAAAAACCATGTCTACTTGCAGTTCCAAGATTCTGTCATTCGAGTAGATCTTGTAAGTGGTCTAGCACATCCCCTAGGAAAAAGATTTATAAAAGATCATAGATCTGACACCATAGTTCACTCAACCCCGTTGCAAAAATGTTACACGTGTATAGTGGACATTTATGTTGGGGAAGATTCTCCTTATATGGATGTACTACCTGGGATGACCGAGTCGGACAATGTGGATTGGGTCCACCTAGCAGCAACTATAAACACTTGGGAAAACAGGGAGACGACTTGGGTAACACCTGAGGGGGATGAAATGCCACCACTCGTACCCTTAAATATGCTAGAAGCAATGCATATAGCTTCTGAAGACCTACAATATGAAGGTTTGACTGGCATTGGAACCAGTAGCGTATCACAAGACTATAGCCCACACGATTTGGAGTTAGAATCATCGATTGAAATTGACTCTGAGGACGAAGAATCTGATTTAAATCTTAGTGTAAATGTGAGGAAAAACCATTCAGGGCCCAGTGGTACCCTAGATGACAATCTATCCCTAAGTTGCATTATTTGTTATTCGGGAGACGTATAATACGCGAATAATGTGTGTATTATTCGTTTATCTAAATTATACGGCCGTATTATACGGTGCCACATCAGTATAAACGGCCAAGCGTATAACTTCTTGGTTTTTCGAACGAAAAACTTTTCGAACGAAAAACTTTTCGAACGAAATTATTTTCGATCAAAAATTATAACGATCGAATATGTTAGTATATATAACAGCACGCGACAGGCCTCATACCATCTTTGACAGTCAGTGTTTTCCATGTGAGTACTCTCACCAAACGATCAAAAGAATAATTTGTAAAGAAATAAAACAATTTGAATTAAATAAAAATTAAAATTCAATAGAATTTAAGTTTTGTGATTCAAATTTATGAATTTGTTTCGAAAAAATTAGTAAATAGTTGAAAGTTTGTATTTTGTGAAGAGTTTAATCTCTCACCTAATACAAACTGTAATTATAAGAATCACTTGTCAATGTGTTCAATTAATTGACACTTGAAAGTGACTAATAAAAAAAAAGTGGGATATTATCGTTGTGTGTAGAGTGTACTCTCACATGAGATAATTAGTTTAAAAATATAATTACATAAAAATTAATTTTATGTAATTTAAAGTTCGATTTTGATGTGTAGAGATTTTCTCTCACTTCAAAATGAATATAATGAAACAAAATTATATTTTTACATTTTGTGTAGAGCTATTCACACTGCTATGCTCTCACTAGAGTAAAAATTTAGGAAAAACATGTCCAAAAATATTGATATTCTCTTATCTTTATTTGGACTGCAAAATCTACCGTACTGTGTGAGAGCATACACATGCTCGCATTGTAGATAGATAATCGCTTAAAAATCTATGGTAAAGTGTAATAACTTTTTGTTCGCACTTTGCATAGATACGATAATTATCAAGTATTGTAAGTGATTATCATTTAGACATTTAAAAATGTCACTTATAGCTCTTGTGTGTATAACAATTTATAATGATAATCATTTTAATACTTGATTTAATTGTAATTATTGATTATCGTAATGTGTTAAAGCTACAAGTTTGCACTTTAGATAAATCGATGCAATTTATATGTAATCCAATGGTATTGTTTTTTATTATTGTATTTTTGTTCAATCATTGTTTTTAATTATTTTAATTTCATTCAATCATTGTTAGTTAAATTAATTTAACGTTTTAATTGATTTTGATTATGAAAATGATCATTGACTTTGTTTTTACTAGCAAATTACTTTTGTGCATCATGATGAAAGGACAAGAGTGGAGTTATGTGCATGAGTTGAAAGTTGGGAGAAATACATCTCGACTTAAATGTAAATCTTGTGGCCAAGAGTTCAGTGGTAATGCAACCAGAATTAAAGAGCATTTATTTAAAGTCCCTGGCAATGTTGAAAAGTGCGGGGCACCACCAAAAAAATTTCATTAAAAATTTGCCATGTATTCTCGCAAAGTAAAGTTTATTCTTGCAGCTAAACATAAAGGTGATGTTTCTAAAGATATTCATGTGAATATTGAACCATCTGTATGCAATGAGGCAACAGAAGAGGTGTGTAACACTCAAGTAAACGATCAAAGCTCTCAATTGAACCCTCTTCATGGACATGCTTCTACATCAGGAGGAGTTCGTAGCACAAGAAAATCCGACAGAGCGTCATCCAATGGATAGACAATGCCTGAAGCATTAGGTAAACAATGGTTGCTTGAGTTGCATTTAAAATGGACACAAGCATTTGTTGCGTGTGGCATATCGTTCAATGCTGTGCGCAATCCAATATTTCAAGATGCTTTGATGAGTACAACCAAAAAAGGATTTGTGCTTCCTGACTATAACAAGATGCGAACTGAATATCTTGATAAATTCAAAGAGAGTACTGAAGCCATTCTCAAACGCAGAGTTCTAGAGTTTGTTCCAGCATATAGATGCACCATAGCATTGGATGGATGGACTAATTGTCAGAAAAAACCTTTAATCAATGTAATGCTTACTAACCCTAGAGGGGCTATGTTCGTGGAAGCAATTGATAGCTCATTGAAAGAGAAGACTATCACCTACCTAGCAGGGGTGTATGAGCGTGCAATTGCAAAGGCAGGTGGACCAAAGAATGTGACTGCTATTGTCACAGATAATGCGGCCAACTACAAAGGAGCAGGAAGATCTATTTAAGTCAAGTATCCGGAGATTTCTTGGGTACCATGTGCAGCTCACACTTTAAATTTGCTTTTAAAAGATATTGGTAAAATGGCATGTGTGAAGCAAACTTTATTGGATGCAAATCATGTGGTGAAATTCATTAGAGAGCATCAATTTTCGTATGCTCTTTTTCGAACCAAGTCACCAAATAAAGCTTTGCAAATATTTTGCGCGACAAGGTTTGCTACGGCATACTATGTTCTTGCTTCTTTGCAAGAGTTGAAGCCTGCATTGATGGAAACCTTAGCAGACAGAAGATGGGATGGATGGCTCAACAAGTATCCAAGTTATCAGGAAGCAGCTGGTCGATGTGCGCAAATAGTAAACTCGCCAGTCTTTTGGCGTAATGTAGAAAGAATAGTAACTGTGTCAAAGCCATTTGTAGATCTTTTGAGAGCAGTTGACACAGATTATTTTATTTTTGGTCGGGTCTACTAGTATATGTCAGAGGCTATACGCAAGCTAAGAGAAAATGTCAGTTTTGGTGCAAAGGATAAAGCTACCATGATTACAATTGTTAACAAGCATTGGGTGCAGTTGCATACGCCATTGTATGGTGCGGCTTTTGTATTGGATCCTAAGTTTCAAATGCATCAGCAATCTGCCAACAAAGAAGTTATGTCCGACTTCAAAACAGTGTGCTCCCAACTCTTAGGGCACGAAGATGAAAAAATAGCTTTTCATCAGCGAGTAGATTATGCCAACAGAACTGGTATGTTTTAGGATCCGTGGCATATAGATGCCATTGGCAAAACAAGTGCACCTTTATGGTGGAAGGAGTATGGTGGAGAGAAAGTGGAGTTGCAACACATTGCAGTTAGAGTTTTATCAGTAGCTGCATCAAGTGGAAGTTGTGAGCGAAACTGGTCAGCATTCGACTTTGTGCACACCAAAAAGCGAAACAGACTTCATACTAAACGGGTTGCTGATTTGGTGTATGTTTTTTGCAATATGAGACTTATTTATAAGCCTCAAAACATTGCAACTAGAGCAGCTCAAAAGCAATATGCAGTCTTTCAAACGCATGAAGCTATTTTTGCAGAAGTTGATGATGATGATGATATGGAATGGGAGATAGTTTCATAATGCTCAGATATGGATGAAGTAGATGATATGGTTGTAGTTTTTGAAGATGGAGATGATTTGTGAGAGTACCATTGTAATACTTAATCAACAAGTTTTTGTATATGATGAAAGAAAGTGTTATCTCGTTGTCGTTCACATCAAAACCTCTCTCTCTCTCTCTCTCTCTCTCTCTCTCTCTCTCTCTCTCTCTCTCTCTCTCTCTCTCTCTCTCTCTCTCTCTCTCTCTCTCTCTCAGACACACATATTCACTCACACTCAAATATAAACTGCCGATAATATCTTGTCGAATAAGAATTACATAAAGTCGATGTAGGTTTGAAATTACAACAAGATTCTGGGAAATTACTCAATCGAAAAGAGTTTGATATAATTTTGAGATTACAAAAAGCTTCTGAGTGACTTATGAATTTGATAGATTTGCTATACGTTTGTCTATGGTAAAATCTGTAATTCCTAGCTTAGGGGATGGTTGAGCAACATCTTTATGTGAAGTGGTAGTATCATCTGGCAAAGGTCCATACAATGATTCATATCGTTGAAGCTTTGCTTGTGCATCACTTAACTCTATTTCAAGCTCAAGAATATGGCCACGAAGCATGTCCGGTGTTTCTCCTTGGCTGGCAAGGTCCTGTCCTTGGCTGGCTAATTCAGTCAGTGTTTCTGACTCTTCAGGAAGTAAAACAATAGGACGCTTGCGAGGAGGCATTGGATTATTTGCATTGCGTGCTGCCACCTTTTTTGCAATGTGTCCACGTCCAACGCCAGCGGTGCCTGAACGATCTGACCAATCCACTCTCTTCAGCAAAACATATCGAACATAGCATTGCTGGATAAAGTAAATTGCTACTTGGTTGTTGTTTGGTAGGCATCTCTCTTGTCGTATAAACCTTTGCAGCAATACACGTGCCAGTCCTTTATGTTGCAAATCAAAGAGCTTTAACGGAGCTGTATCTTTTGCATTGCCACTTATTTGAAATAGTTGATGGCGTACAAAGTGATTAAGGAAAAGCTTTTTGCACTCTTTAAGGGTTAATGGTTCGCCCTGCAGCTCAGATTCATCTTCTTCAATGTTGGCAATAGAAAGATCTGCTTGTCCACATCTAACTTGTTCTTCATTAAAAATTGCCTAAGCTTCCGCGTGGTTAAGTTCTTCTTCCATATCTGCATATCACGTGAACATGTCATTACTTTTAAATACCCATTCAATTAATTTGACATTGGACAGTATATCGAATGACAAACATAGATTTTTTGTTCAATTAAACATACAATTAAATCTGACACCAAAAGTAAAACAATGATGAAATCATGAGACTGTGTTTTCATTAATCATTAGCTAGTCATAAGCTAGATGGCATTACAATGTTGTAACCCACTCTATGGGCACCATTTAAACATAAGGAGAGATCAAAAGCATTAGGACGGGTTTTGGGGTGAATGCGCTTGCCGGTTTCAAGATGAGCAAGTACATTACTCAAAAAATGTCTCTTGCTTTGCTCTTGGGGCTCTGGTAAGCACTTCAAAATGCATTTACATGTATGACACATGGAATAAATATCCATAGCTTTGGTCCAGGAGGGAGGATTACTAGATATACATTCGGGGGCTGCCCATGGATAATCTCTCTCATATTGTTTTCTAGTTTCTATCTGCATATCGCGTAGAGGAGGAAAACCGACTGTCATATTTTTTTTGGTGCATGAACCCCAATCCACAATGCCGGCGTAGACACCTTTTTCTCCAAAATGCAACATCATATTTCAAGAGTGTAGATCATTGTGGAGGTAGTTATGCGTATGTATATACTTCAGAGTTTGGAGGAGAGCATTGATGATCTGCAAAATATTCTCCTGGAATAGCTCTACAGTTCCTGCAGTGAGTACGTAATCGTGAATGACAGGCTGGCTTCCGTCTGCAGTGCATTCTTTGATCCATTGCTCCACATGGCCGCCATTCCAAAATCGTGAAATGAGCATTGGTCGCTCCACGTGGCGCACCATGGCAAGAGGGTAGATAATACCTCGATGTGAAATATCCAAAATTGTTGCTTCGTCTTTGACCTGTTGCTCCATGGTGGGCCCATGTAAGTGTACTTTGAACACTTTTGCAGCATACACTTGATCTTTGAAAGCGGGATGTGTGACACCCACACGCTTCACATGTGCCCATCTTCCCTCTCCCAGCTGTGGAGCTTGGATATTGAAGACAGCTGTGTCGGGTAAAAGGTATAAAATAGGTGGTAACTGAGAGAGGTCTAATGTAGCAACGGATGACGCTGCAGGTTCTGTTCTAAGAATGATTTCTGGTTCAACAGCAGCTTCAAAAGAGATGGCTTCCACTCTTGCACGCTTTGCTGCTCTTTCTCACTTTTCCTTGCTCTTGAACTCCGTGTAAAGCTGTTGCACAAGATGTATGCGCTCGGCTATGTTTGGCAAGGAAGTAATTGCAGGATTTTTCAGTTCTTGAAAGGTTTTCATGATCTGTCCAATGGTTTGTTTGACCATGTTTACTAAAGCACCTGATGTCAGGAGGGCTATGCCAAAAATAGCTGGTGCAAACTCTGCCTGGAGCTGCTCAAACACAGACTTGGTCAAAGTCTCTGTAAGCTGATAAAATGCTCCGGAGGGACAGGGTTTAAACAACGCCTAATCTCTGCCTCTGATGTGTAATGAAAGTGTCTCACAATCACTTCGGAGACGAACTTTCGTTGATGTTTCTCTAGCTTCATGTCTGCCATATCTGTATGACAAAATTATAAATTAAGAATCTTACGAAAAGATTGTACACCATAGTAACATAGTTATTATATAATGAGTGTTAACCCTATATATATTAAATGATGATACAAATTTATTAAACAATATTAAATTATTTCAAATTAAAGAGAATCTTATGATTACAAACCACATTGTGCGAATCGACCATGAAAATTAAATTAGAGAGAGAGAGAGAGAGAGAGAGAGAGAGAGAGAGAGAGAGAGAGAGAGAGAGAGAGAGAGAGAGAGAGAGAGAGGCCAGGAGTGTGAGATGCTCTCAACAAAAGAATTGGACCCTGCCATGTGCAGAAGTGTGAGATGATGAAAGAAATTACATCTAAAGGGTTGGAAAATCGTACATGTGAACAACTTAGCTAGTGTGAGATATTCTCAGCACAAGTCCTGGATGCTGTTGTAAAATAGATTGATAGTTTTTATCAATCTAATCCCTGATAAAGTGTGTGGAACTCACAACACAACTATCAGCGGATAAATTAACAATTGCAGATGTAAGTTACCTATCGTATGTGTTTACGTCCAAAACAACACCAAGTCATTTAATGATGAAAAATGATGTTCTTTGGAATATGAAACACACGAGTATGTCACATTAAGATGAAGAGGACATGAAAATATGCATCTCTTCACTCTTAATATAACGAGTGGTAACGCTTGTGTTTCTATGTAACACATATGACAGAAAAACTTAATCTAAAATTGTAAATTTTATAAGCTATTTCTAATGGAGTGTGTGGAACGCACAACACAACCATCACCAAACAGCTCAACAATCTCAAATGTAAATCAATTGTTGTATATATCTACGTTCAAAGTAACACCAAGTCATCTGCTGATGAACAATGATATTACTACAGAAATAGAAGCACAAAAATAACGAAAGTCGCATTAAGATGAAGAGGGCATAAAGTATGCATCTCTACACTCTTAAAACGACGAACGTTAATCTTTGTGCTTTTATGTAGAATAATCATTAATGATTTACTTTAACATTGTAAATTTTATAGGCCACTCTGAAGTGAGAGGTGTAGCATCATGCCTACTACACTCCACGAGTCGACCTCGAATCCTAACTCATCTCTATGGTGAGAGATATACTACTACACCATACGAGTGAGAATCTAAATTTACCCTAAAGCTTCCCTGGAGTGAGTTATATAACTACACACCACGGGAAAGGAAACTATATTCTACACACCTCTGGAGTGAGCCATATGGCTACACACCACGAAGTGGCCTACGACCTGCAAGCCAACTTTGTGGTGAGAGTCGAAACTACTGCACCACACAAGTCTGGCACAACACAAAAAAAGTTAGTATTTACTGAAAATTTAAAAAATATACATGAAAACCGCTGTAAACCGAAGAGGCTATCGCTATCTGCTAATCTCTCAAAAGCTCCAAGCTCTCCAAGCTCCAAAAAAGTCCACAATGCTTTTCAATCGAATACGGCGACGATTGTATATATATACAGTTTTTCGATCGAGATATTTTTCGATCGAAATAATTTTTGATCGAAAAATATCTCGATCAAAAACTGTTTTATACGGATATTCGGTAATTATTCAGAAATACGACGTATATTGACGTTTTATACGTATAATTTTTGTTATACGTGCATATAAATGCAACGCAAGGGAGCAGAAGACACAAGTAGCGATTCATCTGGTGCCTCTTCACTAGAGATCGACAGTAATAAAAAATTAGACAAGAAGAGTAAGAGATATAAGAGGCAACGATATCGAGCAAATATGCGTGTTAGAATAAATGAAAACAAATCTACCGCAGAATGGCTTAATTAAATAGGGGCATGTGGTGCTCATTGGAAGTTGGTAGATAACTAGGCTGAATACCTTCAAAGCGTTATGTGGTGTAGTCCACAACCCATTGACATCGCACAACTAGAGGCTACAGAGAAGTTAAAGTTGAGCCGTACCATAAGGAGACGATAAAATCAAGAGTTAGCTCAACAACAAAAGGAATCAACAGTGAAATCACAGTCCACAGAACAAGAGGACCCCACAGACTTACACCCTGCACATGAACATTTCAAATCCTACATCACAGAGGAACGTAAGGTTGTGTATACAAAGGCTCAAAGAAAACCTATCGATGGGAGCAATGGAGTCTATGACGTTCCAACAATAGTTAAGGAAATAGAGTTAGCAGACCCAGGAGAAGAGTCCAAACCATTAGGAAGAGAATGGGGTCTAGGAGGGCCTCTTTATTTGGTAGTTTAAGGGAGTCAAACCTCTCCTATTAAGAAAGCAATCAAAGGACAACGTTTGAATTCAAACATGCAAAAAGGCTAGTTTATTTGAATTCAAAATTTCCCCCCAAAATGAAATTTAAAATCTAGCGGGCAAAACCATATCATTAACATATCTATGGAAAGAGATGGGCATCAAGATTATAGATCTATAATCTCCGCTCAAATCGAAGATCGTATGTAAGTGTTATGGAGGGCCGAAAATCGTTAAGTTGTCCACCCTCTTTTTTGGGGGAAAAGTGCATCCTTTGACCACTCTTACACCTCTCTTACACACCCACCATTCTTGCACACATGGCGTACATCTATTTGTCAAAATTCTAATCATGCTCATAATCTCATGGCAAATAAAGAGGCCCTCGTAGACCCCATCCTCTTCCAAAAGCCTATTTTCATTGCCCAATATCTGACAAAGACTAAGGAGTGTGTACTAAAAGAACTTCTCAAGGAATTCAGGGATATATTTGCCTGGACATATCATGATATGAAATCTATTCCATCTTTCTTGGTGCAACACACAATCCCCATGAATAGCATGGCTAAACCACTTCAGCAACGACCCTACCCAATGAATCCTAAATATGCAAAGATCGTTCAAGAAGATATTGAAAAGCTTGTGAAATGCGGATTCAGATACCATATTGAGCACTCAGAATGGGTGTCTCCAATACTGATTGTGCCAAAAAAGAATGGGAAACTCAGAGTGTGCGTGGATCTCAAGAAGGTCAATGCCGCCACTAGGAGGGACCATTACCCCTTTCCATATTCAGAACATGTGCTTGAAAGAGTTGCAGGGAAGGAAGCTTATAGCTTTTTAGATGGGTACTCTGGCTACAATCAAATCACAATTGCGCTAGAGGACCAAGCTACAATAGCCTTTATAATCGAATTTGGAGTGTTCGCATTTTGTGTTATGGCTTTTGGCTTAACCAATGTCCCTGCTACCTTTCAAAGATTAATAAACACTGATTTTAGAGAATATTTGAGGGAGTTTTGTGAAGATTTCTTAGATGACCTTTGTGTTTATTCCCCTTGGAAAGAACATTTATCATGCTTACAAAAAGTGTTTGAGAAGTGCAGATTGTATTGCATCTCCTTAAACCCTTTCAAATACCAATTTTGGGTTAAACATGGAGTCATTTTAGAACATATAGTATCCAAAAATGGGATTTCCACAGATGAGAGTAAAATTAAAGCCATTGCTGAATTGCCACCACCTACAAACTATACAAGAATTCAAAGGTTCATGGTCCATGTTGGTTATTACCGACCGTTTATATTAAACTTTGCCAAGATATCTCGTCCTTTGTACAAGCTTCTTATTGAGTTCCACTGGACCGCGGAGTGTGACCATGCTAATGAGTCATTGTAAAAGACCTTGACTAGCGCTCCTATTCTACAAGTGCCCGATTGGAATGTAATTTTCCATGTGCATATTGATGCATCGAACTTTGCTATTAGGTGTGTTCTAGTTCAACCAAGAGAACATAAACTGGACTACCCCAGTAGCTTTGCAAGTCGTCAATTGAATGATGGCGAGAGAAACTACACCATTACAGAGCGAGAAGGTTTAGGTATTGATAGCCGTTTTTCGGCTCTCTGTGATTGCCATAGTGAGTTATCCCCCCCTATCAAATCACTCAAACACTGTGGTTACCCTCACCCTTTCACTGTATATAGGTGCGTGTGAGTTAGGGGACTTTTCCCATATCTCCTTACTGAAATAAAAAACCCTCAATTAGCTAGGCGTTGGGCTAGTTGAGCCAAAAAAATAAAAAATATAAGTATATTATGGTCCATGCGTATGTAAATATTTCTTTGTATATAGGGCCTAAATAAAAGATTTTTTCATAATTATTTTGGCATTTATTTAAATATTTTTACCTAGGTGTGTTTTATTTATGCTCTGTACATTGCCTCACCATTACCACAATTTTTCTTACCATTTTTCATACTCTTTATTCCATATAGAAATATTTTCATGTAAGCTTCTCTTATATTTGGTGTAACTCCACCCCAAAAAAAATCCAAAAAAACTAGTTTTATTTATGTGTATATTTTTTCACTATTGTGATTTTTCCCTTCCTACATCTATTTTGTTTTTTTTCTAAAAAATTAGAACACCAAAAATATTTATCTTTTTATGGTAGCCTCATAATGAGAGAGATTTCTTTTGACCCCTTTATATTTTTTTCACTTATATTATTTATATTTGACATGTACATATTTTTTAGACCCCTCAATATTTGATTTTCTTAGTTGTACTATTCACTTATATCATGATCTCAACAATATCTTCAATTATAGACCTACCAAATAAGGTCAAGGGTAGGTGGCATGCATACATGCACTATGGAGGGCTCACTCTTGGAGGTATTCAAAAGAATCATCCAAAGAAGGACCCCACAAGGACCTTGTGCAGTGGAAAAAAACGGTCGGTTTTGCTGAATTTTTAAAGTTCACTTGCTCTCCGAATTTGAAAAGGTGATACAAACAAAAGTTGTAGCTCGTGGGCTGAACTTTTGCCTCAAATTTTTTCATATTTTTTTGAGCTACGAGCTGTGAGCTATGATTTTATTAGTGGACCCCAGTTTTCCCATGCTATGCAGCCACACTCTCTCTTCCACTTTATCATTTTCCTCTTTCACACACAGTTCTCCACTCATCATCCCCACCTCTCTCACCACTCCTCTCTGCACCCTACTCACCTTCTCCTCAACCTTGAAGAATAAGAGAAACCATGGTGAACTCATACCTCCCACACACAATTCCATTCCAAAATTGACCACCTAGTCTCATTTTTCCTCCTCCAAATTACCCATATCTATCAAAAAAACCACAAAATTCAGCCTCTTCTCTTAAAAGACAGCATCATGGTGGTTGATTATTCAGCTTCAATTACCTTGTCTCTCAAGGAAGGTCAAGAGTGGAGAAAAAATGTACCGTCAAAGCTAGTGGACCGTCAACAAGCGTCAAAATTGGCCCTACTCAAGACACTTGGAACATAAACCTTGTAAGAAATCCACCTTTTCTTACCTCTTAAGAGTTTTTCTTCCTTATTTGTATCCTACATGGATACTCCCATTGTAAATATCCAATTCCATTTGTAAATTAATACTAACTCTACTAACACTAACCCACTATGAAAAGTCCTATCACCTCCATTTCTCTCCTCTCTCTTTCCCCACCAACTTCTTGATAATTCCAAGCAAAAGAAATTAGATAAATTGCTGAAAATCTAACCCAACCATGGTTAGAGGAGTAACCCTAGCCTTCAAAATTGCTATAAAAGGAGGGTGTAGCTAGCACAAAAAGGGGGGAGAAGAAAGAGCACTATGCTATAGCTTGAGAAGCCAAGCTCAACCTCTTGAGAAGGAGCTCTTGAGTGGAATCTCATTTGCATTAGGCATATGTATGTGTTGTATTAGGGGTGATTAGAAAGGGAATTCTATGCCATTGTAAGAGAGAGTGATCATTAAATTGAGAGTAGGAAATCTATCATTTCTCCTACTAGAGTAAGCCCAACATTTGTTGAATCAAGGAGGGTGAATTTGGACTAAGCATGGATACCTTGTCTCCCTTCCAACGTGAAGTCATGGACAATAATGATGTGTAAGTGTCTTGGTGTTTTATTTAAGTTCTTGATAGCTTGTCTCCGGGTATTGTTATCAATTTAGCCATAAATCCCACATGCTGTAAGAGGGCGACAGGGTGGAGAGGACTCCCCTGGCCTTAAGACAGTGATTGGGGTGGCTTTTTTCTTGTGATGTGTTGTGGTGTAATTTACTCAGGCTATGTTGAACAAATACTAATCTCATTTTGATTGATCATGACAGATTTGTAAGAAGGCATTAGTACAACAAGCACCCCCTTCGCCCTTCTCTCTCTTTCTTACATATATATCTTTATGTTTGCTTGATCATTAACGATACACTTCAAAGTAGCACGAGCACCATCTCTCTCTCTCTCTCTCTCTCTCTCTCTCTCTCTCTCTCGTGTTTTAGTGTGTGAGAGTGTTCCATTGGTGTTAGGGTTAGTGTAAATTCCTTGCTTGTTTGTGGGTTGCTCTAACGATTCTCCTCTTTTGCGTCCTAGTTCGCTCTTAAACTAGGTGGTGCCCCTTGTGTAGTTGGGATTTGGCTGTGGGTTTGTTGTTTTGGTTTGTGTTGTGTTGTGCCCTAGCCCCATTGAGCAGCACGGGAGCCTTGAAGGGTGTCTAGAGGTTTCTCTTCTTGTTGCCCGCCCCGGACCGCTTCAGTATGATTTATGCAGTGAAGAAATTTCGCTACTACCTTCTGGCCAACAAGTTTGTTTTCTATGTTGATCATCAAGTCTTGTTGTATCTAGTAAATAAACCTTGTTCCACAGAAAGAATTACATGATGGTTGTTAATTCTCCTTGAGTTTTGTTACCATATACATGTGGTAGTGATGTGTGTGAACACACTAGATCGTCGGGGCATTTTTTCCGTCTTTAGGAGGTTTTTTCCCCCATGCATTGTATATACGCCCATCAGCCTATGCCTATCTATCTTTCCATTGCACACTAAGTAACACACTCTCTATTGTGTGCCTTGAGCTTCCTTCGTCTTCTCCAAGCTGTGTGTGTTTCTCTGCAACCTTAATTCCAACAATTGGTATCAGAGCAGGTTGCGTCCTCCCGGGCTTAGTCGCCAACTGCTCCAGTACACGCCTGTTCACTTTCTCCGATTTCAGTGAGCTTTGGCGAGCGTTCGCGGGTTGACAAATATTTCGGGAGATCTCATAGAGCTCGGTCTGCTCAGATTTTTGATTTGGGCTCATTTTGGCCTCTGTTTCCACTACAAGCAGTACTGCATAGGCTATTTCGTCATTTTGCGCAAAATTTTTTTCAGTGTCGTTTTCTGCATAACAGGTGCCTTATAATCTTCTACGGTTTGTGCTATATAGCATGTGTTTTTCCCGCTCCGTTTCTCCTATTTTTGGGCAGTTTTCACATCAGGTGCAACATTTACCATGGTTGACAACAACAACACAGATGTGTTCAAGATGTTTGTTGCTGAGGACAGGTTGGATGGGGACAACTACCCTATGTGGGCTTATATGATGCAACATGTTCTTGTGTCAAAGGGCGTCTGGAACATTGTGCATGACATTGATGTACGTCCTGGTTCTGAGGATGTAGGTGATGTTGAGGATGTTGCAGGTCTTGCTGCAAGGATTGTTGCTGTTAGAGTTGTTTTGCCTACGTCAGAACAAGCTCGTTGGGATGTAAAGGATGCGCAGGCTCATGCACTGATTGCGTTGTCTGTGAAGCGCACCATTGTTCCTCACATCCGTTCAGCAAAATCTGCAAAATAGGCTTGGGATATTTTGGCTGATCTTTATGCAAGTCGCAATGAGGCTAAAATTGCTTTGCTGCGTAAAGAGATGGAGTCGAAGATTATGCATGAGGAAGATGATATGGACACTTTCCTTGCTAGTGTCAAGGATATCAACGAGCAGCTTATTTCTGTAGGTGAAGTCATTTCAGACAGTTCCCTTGTGCAGACTGTTCTTGATGCCTTACCAGATTCTTACCAGACTTTTGCTAGTACTTGGAGACTTATCCCCCAAGGAAATCTAGAAGTTGTCAAGTTTGATGTATTATGCACATTGCTGTTGCAAGAGTCACTTTCCATAAAAAATAGGACTAGAAAACGTGCAGTTGAACAGGCTTTTATTGCTTCTTAGAGAAAGGGTGGTAACAATAATGCAGCCACTTCTTATGGTTCTGTTGTGAGTGGCAAAAATTTTGTTCCTAATGCTTCTACTGGCAGCACTTCGTCTGGCAATTGTGGTGATAAGGGCAAAAAGAAGATACACTGCCATTATTGTAAAGCTGATGATCACTTGATCAAGTTGTGTCCTAAGTTGAAGGCCAAAGAGGCTAAGAAGAAAGAGGGTGGTTCCACTGCAAATGCTGGTTCCACTACAAATGCAGCCATTGTTGAGTCTTCTGTGAAAGGAGACTGTCATGCTGATGTTGATGCAGAATGGGCTTTTAGCGTAGAGTGCACTTACAATCCTGTTGTCCATGATGCATGCTTCTCAGTTGCTGCAGATTCACATGTGTGGTATTTCGACAGTGGTGCTACAAAGCACATTACCTCACATCGTGAATTGTTTACCTCTCTCGAGTCTGTCCCTCATGGGAATTCAGTCACTTGTGCCAACAATGCCTCTAATCTGGTTCAGAGAGTTGGAAAGATTGTGCTTACTGCTGCTAATGGCAGTTCTTTCACACTTGTTGATGCACTTTATGTACCTGGGATCAAGAAGAATCTCTTGTCTGTATCCGCACTTGCTAGACTTGGACTTGTAGTCAAATTTGTGGATGACAGATGTACAGTTCATGATCTCAGTTTTGGTGATGAAATTGTTGCATCTGGCCTTTTGTGTTGTGGGCTGTATAAGCTCACTTTGTAGGACAAGTGTGGACAAAATTTTGCAAATGCTGTTGCAGATTCAAGGGCTATTTCAGATGCAAAACTTTGGCATGCACGTTTTGGTCATTTGAATTTTGTCAGTTTGCTGCGTTTGCAAAAATCTGATATGGTTGCTTCTTTGCCACCTCTTGAAGCACCGATCAAACATGTTTGTGAAGGCTGTATTTTGGGTAAGATGTAGCGTTCTAAGTTTCCAAAGGATGGTTCAGTTCGGGCCACATGCAGGTTATAGCTTGTGCATAGTGATGTTATTGGGCCCATGCAAACTCCATCCCTGGGCAATTACCTGTACTTCGTGACTGTCATTGATGAGTGCCACAAACACAGCGCAGAAAATTGGATGATAAGGCTGTCAAATGTATTTTTGTTGGTTATAGTGCTGAAAGCAAATGTTACAGGTTGTATCATCGGCAAATAAAACGTATTCTGGTCTCACGGGATGTAGTGTTTGTGGAAGATTCTGTTCAACCCTTGCTGTCATGTACTAGAGACAGTAATGTAAGCTCACAGGACATTTATGACACTTTGTTGCCTCTTTTCAGTGCTGGTAATACAAATGGAAGTTCCAATGAGGCAAATGTACAGCCTATGGGGGTTTCTGAAAATGTTATAGATCAGCCTATTACTGATGCAGATGTACATGATGTACTTGATGAGGAAAGGGCTGAAAATGAGCAGGCTAGAGGTATGCCAAAATTGCTGGTGCACACTTTGCGTGACAGTAAATTGGATGCACCTTTGTCTAGTCGTACTCGTTCAGGCTCTCGCCATGCATCTTATGCATCAGATTGTTATGCTTTGGCTGTGTCTAGTTTACATGATGTTGAGGAGCCTTTGTCTTTTGATGAAGCACAAAATTCAAAAAATTGGATGGCTACCATGCAATCAGAATATGATGCACTTATAGAAAATGACACATGGACTTTATGTGATTTGCCTCCTGGCAAAAAGGACATTGGCATAAAGTGGGTTTACAAGTTAAAACGCAAGCCGAATGGTGAGATCGATCACCATAAGGCTCGACTTGTTGCAAAGGGTTATGCACAACAAAAAGGCATTGATTATGAAGAGACTTTTGCTCCCATTTGTCGTATGACTACTGTGCGTTTTGTATGTGCATTGGTAGCTCATTTTGGTTGGGATGTACATCAATCAGACATTGTTACTGCTTTCTTGAATGGTAACATATTTGAGGAAGTTTATGTAACGCACCCTCGCATTTTGACAAAGTGTGCAGATGTAAGATGGCTTTGAATGGGTTGAAGCAATCTCCTCGTGCTTGGTATGAGAAAGCTGACACTCATTTGGTTAAACGAGGCTTTCGTAACAGTCCTATAGAAAGCACATTGTATGTAAAGCGTGAGGATGATGTACTTCTCATTGTGGTTCTTTATGTCGATGATTTGTTGATCACTGGACCAAATGAGAGACATATTGCTGAATTTAAGGCTGATCTGAATGCTACTTTCAAGATGAAAGATTTGGGGCTGTCGCATCATTATTTGGGTATACAGTTTAAGCAGTGTGATGGTGGTATTGCCTTGTGTCAGAAAAATTACATAGAGACCTTGCTATGTAAGTTTGGACTTGAGGATTGCAAACCTATTGCCACTCCCATGGAAACAGGTTTGAAGTTGAGTCTACATGGTGTTGGCGATCCTGCTGATGTCACTATTTACCAAACTGCTGTTGGCTGCCTCATTTATGTATGCAACACGAGGCCAGATATTCAGTTTGCAGTCTCACAGGTCAGCAGATTTATGCATAGCCCAGGGTCTAAGCATTGGCAGGCTGTCAAGAGGATTTTCCGCTACCTTAGTGGCACTTTACATCTTGGCTTGTTTTATCCCAAGGGGGGATCATTGACGCCAGACTTACATGCTTTTTCGGACTCAGATTGGGCTGGTTGTTTTGACACGCAAGTGTCCACAAGTGGTTTTTGTTTCATACTTGGCAGTTCATGTATATCATGGTTGAGCAAGAAGCAACCTACTATGGCCACTTCGAGTTGTGAGGCTGAGTACAGGGCAGTCTTCATAGCTACGGTTGAGTGTGTATGGCTCTGACGCCTTATGGCTGATTTGGGTGTTGGACAGGACACTGCCAACACTATCTACACTGACAATCAGAGCGCATTGGTAGTTGCGAGAAACCCAATATTTCATGCTCGCACAAAGCACATTGAGGTGCATTACCACTATGTCAGGGAGAGGCTCTCAGCAGGAGAGATCATCTTGGCTTATGTGCTAACACAGGACAACCTTGCAGATCTTTTCACAAAGGCATTATCTCGTGAGAAGCTTGAAGCTTTCCGCAAAGCTTTGGGCTTACTCCCCTTTGTGGACTGATCATGTCCTGAGGGCATGGCACTTCCCTTTACTCATGTGCCAGCTCTCGTTCACCGCATCACTCCAGGGGGATTTGTTACCATATACATGTGGTAGTGATGTGTGTGAACACATTAGGACCGACGGGGCATTTTTTCTCTCTTTAGGAGGTTTTTTCCCCCGTGCATTGTATATATGCCCATCACTCTAGGGCTATCTATCTTTCCATTGCACACTAAGTAACACACTCTCTATTGTGTGCCTTGAGCTTCCTTCGTCTTCTCCAAGCTGTGTGTGTTTCTCTGCAACCCTAATTCCAACAAGTTTGATTTTACCGTTGTGGTGAGACCTAGTAAAAGACATGTCATGGCGGATCATTTGTCTCGGATACCCAATGGTGAAGCCCCTACTGGAGTCGATGATGAGTTGCCCGACACTCCTCTATTCCTAGTCGAGACCATACCTGCATGGAGTGAGAAGATTGTGAACTTTCTAGTTAATGGTTTTCCACCCAAAGAGATTTGTAAGGACATAGCGCAAAAACTGTTAAAAGAATCTCTCATTCCAGGAACTCTCTACAGGCTAGGAAAGGATGATATTCTTAGACGTTGTGCCCGTGAGGATGAGTATTTATACATACTGCAAGAAGCCCACATGGGTATAGCCGGAGATCATTTCTCAAGGGAACTAACATCTAGAAAGGTGTTGCAATCAGGCTATTGGTGGCCTACCTTATTCAAGGATGCATCAATTTTTGCAAAAGGATGTGATAAATGACAACCTTATAAGATCACACAATGAAAGGATAAGCTTCCCTTACATCTTGTTAAAGTGATCAACCATTTGAAAAATGGGGTTTGGACTTTGTAGGACCAATTAGTCTGGCAGCTCGTAGCACTCAATCTTGATATATTATCCTTGCCACACTGACTATGTGACAAAGTGGGCGGAAGCTAGGGCACCATGTAAGGCTGATGCAAGGTCAACTGCCAAGTTTCTCTTTGAGAACATTATTACAAGATTTGGTTGTCCCTTTGAGATTGTGAGTGACAATGGTACTCATTTTATAAATGGAGTAATAAAAGAACTCACTACCAACTTTATGATAGCTCACCATAAGTACACACCTTATTATCCAGAAGCAAATGGCCAAGCTAAGAGCACCAACAAGACCTTAATCTCTATCTTGACCAAAACAATGAAAGCTCATCGCACAAATTGGGATTTAAAGCTGACTTCAACTTTATGGGCTTATCGTACTGCGTACAAAGTTGTCATTAAGTGCACACCATTTAAGATGGTGTGTGGCCAAGAAGCGGTTATGCCATGGGAGTTTGTCGTTCCTAGTCTTCGAGTAGCTTCTCAAGAAGGTTGGGATGTAACCCCTTATTTGAGAAATTATACATCCTTGAAAGGCTAGATAAAGAGAGGCAATTAGCTGTGCAAAATGCACTTGTGGAGAAAGATAAGAGGAAGAAATGGTTTGACCGTCATCTAAAGAACAAAGATATAAATTTTGGTGATAAAGTCCTTATATATGGAGTGCGTAATGAAAAGAAAAAGTTGAAATATGAGGGAAAAGGACCATATAGAGTATGTGAAATCACCCCACAAGGGACCATTCGTGTGGAGACTCTAGATGGAGTTGAAACCATTGGATTCCTCAATGGGAGTAAATTCAAAAGGTACTATGATTCTTTAATCCAAGAGGAACTACGTGCCATCCATCAAAAAAAGGGATCCAAGGCACAAACAGAATTGAAAAAGATACAAGCTCAAACTGAGACAAAAGAGCGACAAAAACACATAAGACGTCAACGAGAGGCCAACCTTGGAGTTACACATGCATTCCACGTTGAAACCGACGAGGATTGGTTGAACTCTGACACACCTCTATGATAACCTATTGAGTTAAAAAGCGCCTATGGAAAAGTGCTATATAACGCCTTATTGGATACGGGTGCTAAGTAAAATCTATTATCATATGGGGTGTGGTGTCAATTAGGAAATCCACCTCTATCTGAGAGTATTATCCAAGTCATGGGTGTCAACAAGAAAAAAACTGCGATTTTTGGAATTTGGCAAACTTCTGTCAGTTATGAAAATGGGATTGTAGCTCAAGACTTTTCGGTCATGCGTGCTAGAACTATGGAGGGTAATATAAACCTAGGACGCATGTGGATGATAGTCACCAAGTGCACTGTTGATTGGGGGACAGGGGGTGTCACAACGCAGAAACCAACTCTTAGCCCTACCACTCAAGCCATAGTCCCTAAGATATTGCCTCTTAAGGAAATAAAATTCAAAACATTGCATGTCCAAGAGGTTGAACCATATGTCCGCATAGCCCAACTCTCTAGGGCTTCAATTGATGTAGTTGAATTAAAGCTTGAGACACACAAGACCCATCCCAATATAACAAATAAAACATACAAGTGGGTCCCTAAAGCTTCTTTAGCGACCATCACTAGTGCTAAAAGACAGGATCCTGGTAAGAGACGTCCCACTCGCCCCAATAAATGTAAAGAAACATTGTGTTGGATTCCTAAAAAACTATTGGAAGCCCAAAGCTACTATGAAATTGTGCTCTTACTTGTCACTTGGCCCATGTGAGCCCAATCCTGTGGCTCCAAAATGAATTAAAGATCGCAAAAAGCAAAAAATCACAGATGCTACAAACCTGCTCCAGAGATAGTTTGGGTACCAAAGAAAGAACAATTTGTTCCACCTAGCTCAGGAACAGGGAAGTTAAATAAAGCTTCTTGATCTTCATGTAAATCCTATACGAAAATAGAAGCTTCTAAACAACATCCACCTACTATTGTACATATCCATACAAACAAGGAAGAGTTTGCACCTCCCGTTCTAAGTTCACCACCTACAACAAGGTTGCAAATAAAATCATGGGAGAGTACCTTACCACCCTTGCAACTAGATGAAACGCATAGGGCGGTCGAAAACTATTTGTTAAAACCTTCACCCATAACAACTTGGAACAATTGGTTTCAAAAGGTGCCGACATCATTCCAAAAGGTATGATCTACCCAAGGAAGGAGGGAGTGTTTGCTGACATCCATCATTCACTTTCTTCCCTCTCTACCTTCCTCCCTAACCTCTCAATCTCCAATCCTAGGGAATGTACATATAAAGCTTTATAGTCACAAAAACAAGATAAAAAAGTAAAAGAGCAAGAGCCACCAAGCAATAATGTGGAAATTTACAAGCTCTATACATAACGCAAAATCATAAAAACACATTATCCACAAGAACACGACCCTTGTAATATTTGCACTCTAACCATCATCTATCTGTGTGTACAGATATGGCTAGTACGTTAGAGTCATCTAGTCCTGCCTTGGGTGAGAGGTGCCCTCGTTACTTCTCACAAGTGTTTCACATGGTCTTTCCGGTGCTTACCTGTGAATGGGATTTGGTAGGTACGCTAACATGTGAGAGGAATTTTGAGGACTTAGAATGGCTGATACGTCTCTTGAGAACTAGAGAACTTGAGAACAGTTGAGGACCGGATTTATGTGGAGCCGATCCCCCCTTCAAAAGGCTTTTGTATTATAATTTTTCCCATAAAGAGAGACGGTACAATACAAGCTTTGTGTTCCTTGAGACCTTGATGGTGCAATGACGATAGAGATCTTCATGCACCACAATTATGCCCGTGAATTACCTAAATGAAAGCATTAACTTGTCCCCGCGGCCTCATTCCCAAGACCTCAAACACCTTAGAAGGTGGAGAGAGCTAGTGGGGAATGAAGGTAGGGAAGAGGAAGAAGAAACATTTTTACGAGAAAGAAATAGTTCCTTACTTATCATCACTCTTGTTGCTTAGCATAGCATAATAGCATAGCAATGATGATGAAGAAGATGGAAAGCTTAAGCATTGAAGCATGGCTCTTGGTTGGATTTGCATTCCATAGACAAGAGTGTTGGTGTAGGCTCTCAACTTCTCAACAACTTGGAGAAGGAGATGAATTTCTTGCACTTAGCACTTTACACAATGAGAGTGTGAGAGTATACCCCTCAAGCAAGGCCTTAGCTTCTCATGCTCGACCCCTCTTCCATTGGACCCCCTAAAGCTTAGACAATCACATGCCTTGTACCTTTCAAGCAACATGGGTAGGCTTTGAAGAAGTGTCCATGTAATGGAAATGGCCTATTAACATTGAGAATAGCGGAATTAACAGAGATGTAGTGAGCACTTTTATGAGACTACTTGAGAAGACAGAGGGTGAACTTAAATAGCGGTAGCAACATAACCACTATACTTTATTAACTTGGCGTGAACAATACTTTGCAAGAGAGAGAATTAGAGAACTTGACAACAATTGTGGACTGGATTTATGTGGAGCCGGTCCCCCCTCCAAAAGGCTTTTGTATTATAATATCTCCCATGAAGAGAGGCTTGGTACAATACAAGCTTTGTGTTCCTTGAGACCTTGATGATGCAATGAAGATAGAGAGCTTCACGCACCACATTATGCCCGTAACTTAGCTAAATGAAATCATTAACTTGTCCCCGACCTAAGTCCCAAGATCTCAAACACCTTCAAAGGTGGAAAGAGCTAGCAGCAGGGAATGAGGGTAGGGAAGAGGAAGAAGAAACAGTCTTACGAGAAATAAATAGTTCCTCACTTATCATCACTCTTGTTTCATAGCATAGCATAATAGCAATAATAATGATGATGAAGAAGATGGAAAACTTAAGCATTGAAGCATGGCTCTTGATTGGATTTGCATTCCATAGCCAAGAGTGTTGGTGTAGGCTCTCAACTTCTCAACAAGCTTGGAGAAAAAGATGAAGCTCCCGCACTTAGAACTTCACACAATGAGTGTGTGTGTGTGTGTGTGTGTGTGTGTGTGTGTGTGTGTGTGTGTGTGTGTGTGTGTGTGTGTGTGTGTGTGTGTGTGTGTGTGTGTGTGTGTGTGTGTGTGTGTGGGAGAGTGTATATCTTGCATGCAAGTTCCCCTACATTCTTGGGTTCACCCCCTCTTGTAGCTCATGCCTTATGATCATTGGCTCCTTCAAGGCTAGCCAATCACAAGCCTTGGTCCATTCAAGCAATAGGGGTAGCCTTTGGACAAGTGTCCTCCTTTTCCCTTTGAGAAAGAGGGCTTGATAAATGCCTAAACAATTAATTTAATTAGCCAAGTTATCATTGGACCCCTCCCATGGCCAGCCAATAGGCTTTAGGCACACAATGGGGGCAACTTAGCTAGGGCCTTGGCATGTGTCCTGTTTGCATGTTTGAGAAAGGGGTGCCCGTTGGGTGAGGGTTGGGTCATTCTCTCTCATCCCCTACTTGTGTGGCTCGTCCCCTCCTTTGTAGGCATACATGTTGACTTTCAGGCACCTCAAGCATCCTAGCCCCCAAGTACCTTAAGCACCTTAGTCATCAAGAGCATGGGCTCTCTCTCTCTCATGCCCCTAGCTTCAAGGGCTCACCCCCTCCTTTTGTAGGGATTGGCTTTGACTTCAAGCACATGCCTAGCTTCAAGCATGCACCTTAGTTATCACACATCTCATGGACTTTAATCATCAAGAACATCAAGCAGAGGCCTATCTTTACCTAATGTCTAAGGACTTTTACGCTTACCCTTGGAGGTCTTTAATGAATCTAACCCTAAGGTCTTTCAAGCTCCATAGTTACCTTGTTCTTTGACAGGCCATCTCCCATTTGGACCCATTGACTTCGGTACCATGCTGAGATAGATCCATAAGCACATGTCTATATTCTAACTCTTGTTCCCGTTTATTCTCCCACATTAAATGATCATTTTCATATTAGAAAATCATTTCAGTTAGTTAGATATTAGATTTTATGACATTACCTCTCTCTTGAAATCATAGTCGTCCTTGACTATGAGGTAGAAGAGATAAAGCCTTAGTCATTAGTCCTTAGCAAGTAGGGGGCGGGTAGAGGATCCCTTTTTACCCTATGACATCATTCCAAGATGGATGAATAATCGATGTGGGGCTTGGGAGGTGTAGCTGCCCCGCAAGCATGTTTGCTCTTGAGTCCATTTCATTCTCCCAAAGTAGAGTGACAAATTCTACTTGGTGTTTGAGAGACGTCTCATCACAAACACGATTCTAAGCATGCATACTACTTAAATTTGTGCACTACAGAAAGAGAACTAGTCTTATAAGACAAAAACATTGATCATTTAAAAGAAACATTTACATTTGCTTACTCTAATGTAGCATTGTAAGCATTGACAAGGTTCATTATCCTTAAGATGTATTCCTTGCATCTATCTAGCATCTTCAAAAGCATAATTTTTGAACTTAATAAAATATCGTCGGATAATCTTACCATGTCATAGCACCTTGTCTTCATGTCGACGGATAGCTTCGGGTTGTAACACCTCTTCTTGATCTTCGATTTGAAGGGGGGCTTCAATAATTGGGTTTGTTGGTGACTCTCCTTTGTAAGGCTTGAGTAGGCTCACATGAAAAGCATTGTGTGTGAGCCAATGGTTGGGCAATTTGAGTTGATAAGCCATCATTGATTGGCTTCAAGATTTGAAAGGGACAATAGTATCTTTTTGCTAGTTTAGCATAATACTTTTGATGGCCCGCATGATTTTTTCCCGTTGTTTGTCTCAATCGAGCCTTGGGAAACTTGAGTAAGACCCAATCATTTTCTTTGAATGTTAAGGCCCTTTTGTGCTTATCAACAATAGTTTTTTTGCTTTTGTTGAGAGATGGATATAGCCTCCTTAATCTTTTGGAAAGATTCTTGTAGGTCATGGCTATACTTGTTATGGAATGGATATTCTACTATTTATTACAGCTAACAGGTGGAAAAGGATTAACCGATCTAGGCCTCTACAAACAAATATATATTATACATTTTATTATTCAAGTGCTCTTTTATGATCTTTGGCCATTTATGACTGGCCAGCCAGTTTGTACTCACTTTGACCATTCAAGAAATCTATAAATGAAATACATGCAAGAGGGAAATGGTCACTCTTGCACGGGGGGAGATTGCACCCAATGTCTGCGTAGTTCTTCTCTCCTCTCCTCTCTTTTCTCTCACCGTGTCGACGTAGCACTCAGCTCTAGGAGGTGCATTTGCACATGCTCTTTCTCTCTCTCCCGCTTTCTGTCTCTCTCTGTTCGTGTTGAGCTGGACTATGGATTTGTGCGAGTCGTCAAGTATGTAGATTTGTTTATTTATGGCTTGTTGTGTGCTATTTCGAGTATTTTGTAGGGCTCTCTGTGCTCTTGTTTGTAGCAGTGGTATCAAGAGCCAAGGCTATGCTCCAACGATTGTAAATTCGGACAACCAAAAGCTAAGTGCTCTTGTTTTCTTCTGGTCTTTAAAATGTATAGTTCTATTTTCTTGTTTTATATAATCTTTTTCATGAAAATCTGGCATTAATCCTTCATTAATTTGTAATTAGTGAAAGATATATGAATAAGATAGTAGAAATGACAATTTATACTATGAGCAAAGTTTACATGGTATTAACGTGTATATGTATATGTATATATATATATATATTAACAAACATGATAAATATCTTCATAGGATCTGCTACAAGAAGATAGACAAAAAAAATTCTTAACATTGGAACGGAGTGTAGTGTTATTGAGTTGGTGAAATTAAGTGGGGAAAAATCCTTGTAGATTTTCCAATCGGAGGGCACATGAGAAGATGAAGAGGAAAGATTCACCACGGCCGTTGTTGAACGAATGAAAATACGCTTCAAACCCTTCATGTCGTAGGAACAAACCCTTAATATATATATATGTGTGTGTGTGTGTGTGTGTGTGTGTGTGTGTGTGTGTGTGTGTGTGTGTGTGTGTATATATATATATATATATATATATATATATAGAGAGAGAGAGAGAGAGAGAGAGAGAGAGAGAATTTTGTCTCAAGCTTGAAGAATCGGGTGTTGTGCGAGAGAGGCTTCGTGCCATTGTCTCTGAAGTCGACAATGCTACTCGCCTGATGCATGCACAACTTCTTCTTATTCACCATTCTCGCCCTTCCCCATAGATTTTGAGTAAGATCAAGGCCCATACAAAGGGTATGCGCTCTATCTATGGCCAACTTGCGAAGGTTCTTAAATCTATTCCATCTCAATATTATAGATATCATGATCACTCGCGGAATCAGACCTACACAGTGGTCTTTTTACTTGCTTTCATTCATTGGCTAGATACTGGTGGGCTGCTTTCCCATAGTACGCACACCCTAACTGCATGCAATCGTGAGACCTACGACTGTTGTGTACCTACACACACTTTTCGTTCAAATCCTCAAATTTTGCATATGCGACCAACATCCTCAGTTGAGTTGGCTTCTGTCTACCACACACACAAACACAAATGGAAGTTGTCCAATTCCCTCTATAGTCTGGCTTGCTCTTTTTCTCTTAAAATTGCACACACACACACACCCTCCCCGTTGCCTACCATGCAGTCGTCCTCAACCACTAGATGCCATACCCAATAATTCTCATGCAGACCAACAACTGCCAACTTTATATTTTTTTTAAATGCAAACCACTCCTTTTCCGCTTCAGTTAGCACAGACCACCACCCACTACATCGTGTCACAATCTAACTTTCTCCCTCACTCCCTCCCTCCCTCCATGCATGCTTCCAACCCTCTCACTTTTGCCCCCACCCATCAACCCACCTTTGCATGGTAGTGCACAACAGTGCATGTTTACATGGCGGCGGGTGCCAACTACATAACCCTCCATGCAGATTTGGAATTGTGCCAACCCTTACGTTTCGGTGGCCCTCATGCTTGACCATTATCCACCACCTACACACTAACTCCAGCTGCTTGTTTTCGGCTTAAGTTAGCGCAGCCTACCCACTCAACTCCCTTGTCATGCCAGAGCACCCAAAAAATAATGCGCATTGCAATTGTTTTCAATCTCTCAACCACACGCTCACACACCTAGCAGCCACACGCACATGCCATTGTCATCAACTGCACGTGATGAACATATTTCATGTAATGTTTTGCGGTTGTTGCGGAAATACATCTAAGGTTACCTTTAGCAAGCAATGACTTGAACATGTTTGTTCCAATCATAAATCCCTATGTGCAACCTGCTCCTAGCACACGATGTATTTTATTGATAAAGAGAAGAAGTTTTTTGCCAGTTTGCTTTGATTCCTTTGAAAGAGCCCCGAATCGTCTTTCCATATCTCTTGCTGGGAGAAGAGGGGGAGATTGACTGCTTAAGCTGTTCAACACATGCTCCAAAACATGACCATCAACCTATCCACCTCTTTTCCCAATTTCCAAGCACACACACACACACACACACACCTAGACTATGACACACACACACACCTAGACTATGACACACACACAGAGAACATAGAATTGACATAGACATGCTTGTAAGAGAGTGTAAGAGAATTGTAAGAGATGGAGACTAGAATATGACACACACACATAGAATTGACATAGACATGCTTGTAAGAGAGTGTAAGAGAATTGTAAGAGATGGAGACTAGATTAGAGAGTACACAACAAATAGAGCATAGCATAAGAGAGTAGAGAAGAGAATCTGCAAGAGAAAGGCCTAAATCTAACCCCAAACTCCACGGCAGTTCTCTTGTGGAGTTGGTATTTAATATATTATTTTTGAGTTTAAGGTGCCAAAAATTGAGGCTCCTCATTTTACAACCACTTCACTTTTGTAAATGAGTGAAGCTCATTAGTTCTTGCATAACCCATAAGGGGAGTTCCCACTAGAATTATTTACAGAGCCATAGTGGCTTATTGAAATGAGATTCTAAAATAGTGTGAAAATATAAAATGGCCAAGAGTAATTGTCGACGCCTCTTCATCAACTCCCGCATTTCACTCTACAAAATCATCATCATCTAGAAAATAAATAGATAGCACATAATTGCAGCTAGCCACTACAGTAGGAGGATGCCCAGTCTCGTAACATCTCCATGTCGGGTTGCACTGGAACTAAAGCACCCACGTCCAAATCTTTTACTTTTATGTCAAAGAGAGTGCTTGGCACCTCTCTCCTGGCAATTTTCAGAGCAAGGCCTCTGACTACTGTAGCCTTTCTAACTCCTGGGTTCCCAACAAGCACCACATTCATCCAGGATCTCTTGATCAGGATGAAAATGATGCTACCAATCTCATCATCTCTGCCAATGACAAGATCAAATTTACAAGCGCCTTCCACAAGATCATTTTCAAAAGAAAATTGGAGAGAACATTGTCCCTTTGGCCCTTCTTGTTCATCTTCTCAAACACTACTTTCGCCTTGGATGAAGTGACGCAAGCCTCCTTGAGGAAATCACTAGTCTGTGGGGCAAGTTCCTCTGCAAGACTCTCCCAAAGGGTGCTTGAACACCGGAAGAGTGTGCAAGAGCTGGCGAAGAAGGACCCCCCGCATCCGACACAAGGGCTAGAGCCACGCGCAAGGAAGTGCATTGAACACAGCCTACGTTTACGACAAGCTTGAAGCTATCAGCTATTGGGGTATAAAGCCCAATGTGGTCGCCCAGGTAAGTGGACGGGCCGCCAGGTATGTACACATATTCTTTTGTAAAAACCTAATAAGAACTCACTATGCTCTACACATTACAGTAGAGCGAGTTCACCATATCGCCGCGCTTTTCTTCTCGCACTCTCTCTCGCGTCGCACTTCCGCTCGTACTCCTTCAACTGGTATCAGAGCTCAGATCGAGGCTCGGGGCAGCATTTGCAGGTAGCCAGAGTCACCTGCTCAGATTGGAGTGAGATTCGACAAGCAAAGACACGGCCCCAAATCTTGTGGGAAATCCTGAAGGGCTAGGTGTTCTCAGAATTTCATTCTGAGGTCATCTCGGCCACCGTACGGCCTTGACAAAGTTCTGCGCAGGCCATTTTCGGCTACATGGTCTCAGCGGGTGCAGATCCGAATCTGCAAATTTGGGGTTTCGGCCACGACTGCAGGTGTTAAGGATATCGGCACTCCCAGAGTGTTGGTTTGTGGCTGTCTACACATCAAAGGACGGCTCACAGTTCTCGGAGGCGTGTCACATACGAGACGGGTGCATCTACACACAGACTGTAGGCGACATCCACTAGTTCATCAGGTAGCTTGTGTTTGCTGCTTCATATTCCAGATTTCATCCTGACATTGCAGGTACTTCCACATGGGATGTATTGTCAAAGATGATGTATGTCTGTTGAGGGTTTGTTGGCTGTGAGTCACGCAACAAATAACTGTTGCAGTGGTTACAACATATAGTGGGAAATTTGTGGATGTATGATTTTGTGGGAAGTCTATGTATTGTCCGATTTACTGCAGCCTTTGTTGAGGGGCGAGTGAGGTTTTATTGAGCTGGGGGATTCTCAAATGTTGAGATCCTTTTGGTGATACAGGTCTTGGAGCGATCCCTCGAACACCCTTAGATAGGCAGCTAGGATGTATTGACTGTGAGTTAGACAGTTGGGATTGCATCTTTGCTTTATTGCCATTGAGGCATTGTCGCAGTCTATGCTTACAAGACAGTGACACGACAGTGAGAGACAGTACAGGTGCAGGACAGGTTTACCCACAGCTTACAGTGTTAGAGAGACAGTGGTTTTTTGAGTTGTTTTTGGTCTGTTTTGGCTTATCAAGCATGGTTAAAGCTGAGTGATCTTTATGAGAAGCAGAGTGCAGCTTCATAGGTATACTGGCTTAAGAAGCTTGTTGACTTGAAGATGAAAGAAGGGACACCTATGTCCAATCATCTGAATGAATTCAACACAATCTACAGTTAGTTGTCAGCTCAAGGTTTCAAGTTTGATGAACCTGTTAGAGCTATGTTCCTGTTGATCACATTGCCGAAAAGTTGGGACACTTTTCGCACAGCTTTGAGTAATTCTGCACCTCCAGATGGTTTGAACATAGCAGGTGTAGAAGGAAGGCTGCTTACTGAAGAAACCAATAGAAAGACAATGGAAAAAGGCAAAGGAACAGCCTTAGTTTTCAGGGGAAGGACCAAAGAAAAGTACAAAGGTGGAAAGAGGAATCAGTCTCTAGCAAGTCCCGTAGTGCTAAAGGCAAGAGTGACATAGAATGCTACCATTGTGGCAAGAAGGGTCACATGAAAAGAGACTGCAGAGAATGGAAAGCAGAAAAAGGCAAAGAGAAAGCTAAAGACCATGGTGAGAAGAACAAGTCATCAGTGAAGATTCAAGAAATAAATGTGACAAACATTGTTGCAGAGGATGACAGTCTAGTGTCAAGAGACATCTACTTCTTGAAGAATACAATGGACTCAGCTCTTCTTACAGCTTCTGATGGAAATGCAGAGTGACTGGATTATAGACTCAGGGGCATCACTTCATGTGTCTCCAAACAAGGAGTGGTTTACCACTTATGTGACCACTAAAGATCATGTTCGGCTAGGCAATGGGCAGACATGTGAGATCTTAGGTGTTGGAGATGTTCAATTGAAGTTTCAGAATGGCTCTTCTTTCACGCTGAAGAATGTGAGACATGTTCCCTCAATTACAAAGAGCTTGATCAGCACAGGTTTACTTGATGATGCTGGCTACGTCACCACTTTTGGACAGAACATGTGGAATATATCCAAGGGTTCTATGACAGTAGCACATGGAGTAAAGTCTAGAGTACTTTACATGATTTATGTATCAAATGTCTCTAAAAATGTAATCAATGTAACCGAGCAGTCAAACGTTTCTTTGTGGCATAGCCGGTTAGGACATATGTCCAAGAAGGGAATGGAAATCTTGTCTCATTCTGGTTATTTGTCTAGCTTGTCATTTAATGATTTTGAATTCTGTGAACATTGTCTGTATGGTAAGCAAACACAACAGCCACATAAGCATAGAAGCAGTAGAAGAGATACACAGTTGGCACTTGTTCATAGTGATTTGTGTGGACCTATGCCTAACCTATCTCTAGGGGGAGCTTCTTACTTTATGACATTTATAGATGATTACTCGAGGAAAGTATGGGTTTACTCTCTCAAGCACAAGGATGAAGCGTTTAGTGTTTTCAAAACATTTGTGACACTTGTGGAGAATCAGAGTGGCAAGAAGCTTAAATGCTTACGTACTGACAATGGTGGAGAGTATGTTTCAAAGGCCTTTCAGAACTTTTGTGAGTCAAAAGGTATAAAACGTGAACTTACTGCTCCTTACAATCCTCCTCAAAATGGTGTTGTTGAGAGGATGAATAGGACCATACAAGAGAAGGTCAGAAGTATGTTGTCTAATGCACAACTGCCAAATGGCTTTTGGGCTGAAGCTGTATCAACAGCTGTTCATCTTATCAATAGATCTCCTAGCAAGGTTTTGTAGAAGGATTTAGTGGCAGAGATGGTATGGTCAGGCAAGGTGCCCTCATAAAAGCATCTCAGAGTCTTTGGCTGTGAGGCATATACTCACATTGCAAAGGAATTTAGGAACAAACTTGAGCCAAAGAGTAGAAAGTGCATCTTTCTAGGCTATGGTAATTTTGGTGAGATGGGGTACAGACTTTGGGATCCCGAATCCAGAAAGGTTATCCACAGCAATGATGTTCACTTTAATGAAGCCAAATATCATTCTAAACCAGAGAGGGTTGAGGAGATTAGAAGAGTTGTCTTCCAAGAAGATGGACCTGCACGTGCAAGACAAAATGTCAGGGCTCAAGAGGAGCAAGGACATGATAGAGTGGAACCACAGGTTGTGGCTGAGCCTGAGCCACCTATTGCGCGTAGATCTGGACGTATCATGCTACCTCCTGATAGGTTTGTTCCATCTATGAACTATGTCATGTTGACTGATTGCAATGAGCCTTCATGTTACAAGGAAGCAGTGCAAATGAAGGACTCCTGGAATTGGCAATTGGCCATGCAGTCAGAGATGACAGCTCTACATAAAAACCAGACATGGAAGCTAGTTAAATTACCACAGGGCAAAAAGGCTCTACCTTGTAAATGGGTTTACAGGTATAAGATCACCGCTCATGATAGTCAACCAAAGTACAAAGCAAGGCTTGTTGCCAAGGGCTTTAAGCAAGAACAAGGCATTGACTTTGATGAAGTCTTCTCTCCGGTGGTCAAGATGACTACATTGAGATGCTTTCTTGCATTGGTTGCCATATTAGATTTGGTGTTGCACCAAATGGATGTCAAGACAGCATTCTTGCATGGTGATTTAGATGTGGAAATTTACATGCAGCAGCCAGAAGGGTTTGTTGAGAAAGGCAAGGAAGATTTGGTATGCCAGTTGTTAAAGAGTCTTTATGGCTAAAAACAATCACCAAGGGCATGGTACCATAAGTTCCACAAGTTTATGCTTTCTCAAGGCTACAAACGTAGTGAGTTCGATCACTATCTATATACAAAGAAAGCTAAGGATGGCAGTTGGCTGATTCTTATTTTGTATGTGCATGACATGTTGATTGCTGGCAAGCACTTGGAAGAAATTTCAGCTTTGAAGTCAAAGATGGCAAAATCGTTTGACATGAAAGACATGGGTGAGGCAAGTCATATACTTGGTATGCGCATTGAGAGAGACAGATGAAAGAAGTTGATTTGGTTATCTCAAACAGAGTATATTGACAAGGTTTTGCAATGTTTCAATATGGAGAAGGGAAAGGCATTGAGTGTTCCATTGCCACCATATGTGAAACTTAGCAAACAAGATTGTCCTTTGTCTATGGAAGAACAGGCTGAAATGGATAAGATTCCATATGCGTCTGTAGTGGGTAGTTTGATGTATGCAATGATTGCTACTCACCCAGACATTGCAACGTTTCAATATGGAGAAGGGAAAGGCATTGAGTTTTCCGTTGCCACCATATGTGAAACTTAGCAAACAAGATTGTCCTTTGTCTGAGGAAGAACAGGCTGAAATGGATAAGATTCCATATGCGTCTGCAATGGGTAGTTTGATGTATGCAATGATTGCTACTCGCCCAGACATTGCATTTGCAGTGGGATTAGTAAGTCGATACATGTCAAACCCAGGCAAGAAACATCGGGAGGTAGTGACAGGAATATTGAGATACCTGAAAGCTACAAAGAGTATGCGTATATGCTATGGGATTCAGGAGCTAAGTGTAAAGGGTTTTACAGACTCAGATTATGCAGGTGACTTAGACAACCGAAGGTCTACGTCAGGGTATGTCTTTACATTGGCTGGTGGAGCAGTATCAGGGCGTTCTAGATTACAAGATTGTGTTACTGAGTCTACTACAGAGGCTGAATATGTTGCAGCATCAGAGGCATGCAAAGAATCAATTTGGCTTAATCGACTAGTAACAGATTTGGGAATCAAAGAAGAGATGCCTATGTTATATTGTGATAGTCAAAGTGCTATACAATTGGCTCGCAATCCAGTTTATCACTCAAAGACAAAGCATTTGGATGTGAAGTATCATTTCATCAGGGAAATGCTCGAAGATAAGCAACTTCAGCTTGTCAAAGTTCACACCACAAAAAATCCTGCTAATCTACTTACAAAAGGACTTCCCTCAGAGAGCTTTGCGCATTTTCGCAAGCAATTAGGTGTAGGGTAGTACATCACTTCTCTACATCTCTTGTATATTAGCTTGTATAGTAGCTTCTCTCACACTTAAAGTACCACATTGGACTTTAAGTGGGAGGTTGTTGGGGTATAAAGCCCAATGTGGTCGCCCAGGTAAGTGGGCGGGCCGCCTTGTATGTACACATATTCTTTTGTAAAAACCTAATAAGAACTCACTATGCTCTACACATTACAGTAGAGCGAGTTCACCATATCGTCGTGCTCTTCTTCTCGCACTCTCTCTCGCGTCGCACTTTCGCTCGTACTCCTTCATCAGTCAGACCGTCTAAAATTTTTCTCATGTATATGTATCTATTTTAATATTTTGTTAATTATAATTTCAAGGAAAGCAAGTACTTAATGAAATTATTCATGTCTATAGTAGATGGTCAACCACAATAGTGTTGAAGTATATGTATATGTCTAACTGGAACCGCCTGTCCTAAATGGAGACTTCTAGGAATTAATATTGTATTGGTATTTATTTGTTGGCCCAATCTATTGTGTGTCCTCTGGCCTTTACATGATATACAAGATGTACCCTTGTGATATTATGACTAAACACTAGTCTATGCCCTTTACACATTAAAAAAAAAAAACCAAAAAATTAAAATTCAAGAGGACTGTATTTTAGAGACAACAATTTTTCAATATCAAGAGGACTACTACATTCATTCAAACAAAACAATTGACAATATATGGATTTCATCTCACTTTCTAATCGATGCAAGGCTAATCATAGTAGATGTCTATAAATAATCAGTGTAATTTTGGCTCTTACATTGAGCGAGACACTCAAATAACATCTGGTTCCTACTTTACTTTTTGTTTATGATTCTACTTTATCTATGCTATTAAGTTAGAACTGCAGAAATTTTCTTTTCGCTCAGTTGTCTCACATTTGTCCCAGTTGTATACTAATCCCCTCTGTAGTGGTCATTGTAAGTTTATGACTAATTATTAATCCCACAATAGCACATTTTGGATTTGTTAGCTATACTTTGGTGTAAGTTTGCTAGCTGCAGCACTTGTATCTCTCCCCATATGCCAACAAGGGTATATATATTTTCAAATACAGTACACCCTCCTAGTATGTACATCAAATATGTCATTCCTCTTTTCATATTTCATTTCTCTGCATTGTGTTCTCACCTGAATACTCAAACAATGCTAAGGTCATCACTTCTAATTATATTGAAAGGAATTTTTATTGAGACGATTTGTCTATAAGCTATGCAGCTACTCATTTGATCAACTAAGATGCTCTGGGATATTGAACAACAATTTGTAAGTACTTTGTTATACTGCACAATGGTGTCAAACACATAGTAACTATTTTTTCTCCTTTATGTCTTGTCTAGTCCATTGGTCACATGCACACAGATTCACCAATTTAGGCAGTGTGTCCATGCTTATCCGTGCCAAAAGCAAGGAACGTGGGGGCTCACGCAGTAAGTCTCGGGGTTCTATGTGTAATGTCGAGTGCTATCACTGCCATAAGAAAGGGCATGTGAAGAAGGATTGCACGAAATGGCAGCAAAGCAAGAAGGATAAACAATCCGGTGAAACTTCTAAGTCTGATGATTCAAACAAGGGCAAAGCAAAGTTAGAGGAGATCAATGTGCTACAGTCTTCAAATGCTCCTATTGTAGAGACTCTTCCAGCGGTTGTTATGCCACTTACCTCTGATGTATTGGTCTTCACAACAGATCTACTTGTCGAGGCTCTTGTTATAGAAGATGCGCAGTATGCACAGAATTGGATATTAGATTTTGGTGCGAGTTTCCATGTGACACCACATAGAGAGTGGTTCTCTACTTATTCTCACTCTTGTGGCAAAGTGAGACTTGGTGATGCTTATGAACTAGACATTGAGGGTGTTGGAAACATCAAATTGCATCTAAGGAATGGCACGCACTTTACTTTATGTAATGTCAGACATGTGCCCAAGTTGACTAAAAGCTTGAGTTCTATTGGTCAGCTTGATGATTTGGGCTACAACACCACATTTGGCAATGGTTCATGGATAGTACGCAAAGGTAATCTTGTTGCACTCAGAGGTCAGAAGCATGGTACCTTGTATTCCATGCATGTGTCAGATGTTGGTCATGATTACATATCTATAGCCGAGCTGCCGTCTACTGAGTTGTGGCATTGCTGGCTAGGTCATATTAGCCAAAAAGGAATGAGAACTCTGACTCGTTTTGGCTACTTACCTGTCTTGTCTTATGTTGACTTTCTTGTTTGTGAGCATTGTATATATGGAAAACAGACTAGGTCCGTGCACTTACCATTGGGTCAAAAGCGAGCTGAACCTCTAGATTTAGTACATAGTGATGTTTGTGGTCCTATGTCAACCAAATCTCTCGGGGGGGGGGGCAGCTACTTTGTGAGATGACTCTACTCGAAAGGTGTGGGCATATCCTTTGAAACATAAGGATAAAGTTCTTCCTGTGTTCTAGAAATTTTTAGCACTCGTTGAGAATCAGTTTGGCAAGAAACTCAAGAGGTTGCGGACTGACAACGGTGGAGAGTATGTCTCCAAGGAGTTTGACAATTTCTATGCCAAAAGGGGGATTAAAAGGCAGTTTAATGCACCATACACACCAGCTTAGAATGGACTTGCTGAGCACATGAATCGTACAATTCAGGAAAGAGTCAAGCCATGCTTTCTAGGGAAAATCTCACACAAGGCTTTTGGGGAGAATCCGTCTTGACTGCAGTGCACATTATAAATTGTTCGCCTAGTACGCCATTGAATTATGAGATTCGAGAAGAGTTATGTTCTAACCATAAGGCCCACTATGACCATCTACGTGTTTTTGGTTGTGAAGCTTATGCTCACGTGCCTAACCAACTTTGATGGAAATTAGAGCCAAAATCACACAAATGTATTTTCATTGGATATGGTGCAGATGGAGAGATGGGATATCATCTTTGGCACCCAAAATCCCATCGAGTCATCATAGTTCAGATGTGATCTTCAATGAATTAAAGATGCATAAACAACTGATCAAGGAAATAGAGATTCGGAGAGTCACTTTTGAGGATGTTGTCTCAGAGACAGTGAATCAACTCAGCGGGCTACTGATGTACCTTCCACTAGCAATAATCCAGAGGGAGCGGATAGCAATGTTCAAGGAGTGAGACGGTCTACTAGAGTCTCTCGTCCACTTGCGCGTTTCAAGCCAAGTCTTGATTACATCATGTTGACCTATTGCGGTGAGCCAAGATGCTACCAAGAAGCCATGATAATGGATGATGTGGTGAAGTGGGAGCAGGCTATGGAATCTGAGTATAACTCGATTCTGTCTAATGACACTTGGGACTTGGGAGAACTACCAACTGATGCGAAAGCTTTACCTTGCAAATGGGTTTACAAGAAGAAATTTACCTCAGGTGATCCAAATCCAAAGTAAAAGGCTAGACTTGTAGCCAAAGAATTCAAACAGCAAAAGGGAGTCGATTTTGATGAAATCTTCTCGCCTGTGGTCAAGATGTACACACTTAGAACCATACTTGGTCTTGTAGCGATTCAGGACGTGGAACTTGTCCAAATGGATGTGACGACAACATTTCTTCACGAGGATCTCTATGAGGATGTTTACATGCAGTATCCTGAAGGATTTGTTCAGGAGAACGCATCTCGTGAGGAGCTAGTATGTAAGCTCAAAAAGGCAATTTATGGCTTAAAGCAGGGTTCAAGGCAGTGGTATCATAAATTTGATAAATGTATGAGGTCTCAAGGATATAAAAGGAGCAAAGAGGATCACTGCTTGTACACAAGAAAGCTAGATAAATGTCTCAATGATCATTCTAGTTTTGTATGTTGATGACATGCTTATAGCTGGGAAATCCATTGTGGAAATTGCCAACTTGAAGAAAACACTTAGCAATAATTTTGCAATGAAAGATTTGGGGGATGCTACACACTTTCCTGGCATGCGAATCAAAAGCGATCACAAACGTCGTACTCTTGAGTTATCTCAGGAAACATACATTGAGAAAGTTTTGCAGCATTTCAATATGTAGGGGGGGGAAGCATTGAGTACCCCAATGCAGGCATTCTTGAAACTCGGCAAGAAAGATGCACCCAAATCTGATGCTGAGCGAGCTGAAATGGCTAAGGTACCATATTCTTCGGCAGTGGGTAGTCTCATGTATGCTATGGTGGCCACAGACCAGACATTTCTTTTGCAATGGGAGTGGTGAGTCAATATATGGAAAATCCTGGCATCAAGCATTGGGAAGTAGTGAAGCACATTCTTAGGTACCTCAAAGGTACAATTGGCAGGTGTTTACGCTTCCAGAATAGTGATTCATCCATCATGGGTTATGCAGATGTAGACTATGCGGGTTGTGTCGACAATAGGAGATCGACATCTAGTTATGTTTTCATATTTGTTGGAGCAGCAGTATCTTGGAGGTCATGTCTTCAAGATTGTATGTCGTCTTCCACTACGGAAGCAGAGTACGTTGCATTGTCGAATGCAAGTAAAGAGGTTGTATGGTTATCTCGCTTGGTCAAAAATATTGGCATTGATGAGACTCTAGTGATATATTGTGATAGTCAGAGTGCTCTTGCATTGGCAAGGAATCTCGTGTTTCACTCCAAATAAAAACACATTGAAGTCAGGTATCATGTCGTGAGAGATTTCGTGTCCAAAAAGCTCATTGATTTGGTCAAGGTACACATTGACGACAACCCAGTAGATGCTTTGACCAAAGGCTTAGCTTTGCAGCGGTTTACACATTGCAATGAGTTGATGGCTATAGGTTGAAGCCACTAGATTGCTTCACGGTTGTACATACCACGTCACTTGGGCTGCGTTGGCCTTCAAGTGGGAGTTTGTTGGGATTCAGGCCAACTGGCTAGACATTCCACTTACTACTAACCCATCTACTAACTTAACCATTATACACTTATTCTTTAATACAACAAAATAAGGAGTTGCAACAGGATAACGTTGTTGTGCGCTCCACCCAAAGCAGGTTTCTCTCTCTCTTTGCTCTCGCACTTGCACTCGCACACGCTTCCCGTAGCACCTTCAACTGGAGAATTTGTCAAACCAAAAGGCATGACCAGATATTCATAAAGACCAAACGTTGTACAAAACTTGGTCTTTACAATATCTTCATTCACTATCCTTATTTGATGATAGCTACTTTTAAGGTCAATACTACTGAAGTAGGTAGAGCCTTCTAGATTATCAAACAGATCTTCTACCCGTGGTACGAGAAATCTGTTTTTGATAGTAATATGATTTAGTGCTCGATAGTCCACACACATGCACTATGTAGGACTAGAGAACAAAAGGGAGAGGACTTAGGCCTCACCATCCCTTTGTTTACCAATTCTTGTACTTGGCTCATAATCTCCTCTTGTTGAGCTTGAGAAACTCTATAATGAGGTTTATTAGGTGGTGAGCGTCAGGGTAGAAGCTCTATCATACGGTCATCATCCCCTCGTTTTGGAGGTAACTCCATAGGGTGTCCTCGATAAACACATCTTGGAATCTATTTAGAAAATTAGACAAGTCTAATTCTTCTTGATTCCTACCACTTTGTTTTGTTAAAACATTAGTTTCATTTAGAGACTCTTTGACAAAAATCATGTACGAGAAAACTGAGCTTTTCATTGATTTGTCAAAAGCAAGAAAATTTATAAGGGGTATGGTATGACCAAGATCATTAGCATCTATGTACTTGAAAATCAAACTTCTTTCGTGGAACTTTACATTAACAGCCATACGATCAAACCATGGTGCCCCTAGGATGACATCTTTATGCTTGAGAGCAGAGATGAAAAAATCTTCTTTGTCAACATATCCTTGGACATGAAGCCTCAATTTCTCAATCAAGGGAGTAATTGTGGCTTCTTGCCCCTTGAAGGCTCCATCGGCTACAACAAACTCTCCCATCCCACGAGCTTGAATGCCTAACTCGATGGCCAACTCTCTTGATATGAAATTGTGAGTAGAGCCAGGGTCAAATAGGATGAAGGCATCATGCTCCGTTACCTTTCCCAAGCATAGGAGAGAGTTAATCCTTTGCAATGACCATCCTCTTTTGAAGCTTTGACTGTGGAAGCTCTAGGAGTTTCATTGCGGGCATTTCTTTTGGGGCAAGAACTATAGCCATGTCCTTGCTCCCACACTTAAATCATTTGTGGTCCTTACGAAAAGCTTCTAGCTCTTCAAGAGAGAGTTTATTTTTATCTTTGTAAACTCCCTTCTCCTTGGACCGATTGTTGTTGTTGTTGGAATTGCCTCGGGAAGAACTTTGAGCATTGTTCTTCCCCTTTGCATCATTTCAATCTTTGTTTTCCATGGGCTTGTCATTTCTTCCCCTTGTTGGAAATTGATGCACGAAGCAACCATAGTGTGGTGCATTACTTTGGTGATAGTAGCACACCGTTGCGAGTTGACATATGCAGCCATTTCTTTAGGTAATCCCGCACAAAATTGTTGCTTTTGCTCAGCAAAGTCTATCTTTTGAAAGACAGTAGCCTTGAGATGTAAATCCCAAAACTTGTCAACATATGTACGGATAGACTTGTTGGAGAGCAACTTCAAACTTTGCCATTCGTAAGCACTTTGTCCTTTGCATCGCTTGTAAAGAATTGCTTCATGATGGAGAATCATAGAGTTTTTCATGTCTTTGGGGCTTCGTTACCATGAAGGCTAGCCCATCATTGACTAGAAGATTTTTGGAAGTGCATAGCTATATGGCGTAGCTTGGAGGACTCCGAGAAGCCCTCGTGTCCAAAGGCGGTGTAATGAAAATGGCCTATAAACTTTGAGGATAGCGGAATTAGAAGAACTAGAGTGAGCATTTTTATGAGACTACTTTGAGAACATAGAGGGTGAACTTAATTAGCGGTAGCAACATAGCCATTATACTTAATTAACTTGGCATGAACAATACTTTTGCAAGAGAGAGAGTTTAGAGAACTTGACAATAGTTGAGGACCGGATTTATGTGGAGCCGGTCCTCCCTCCAATATCCTTTTGTATAATAGATTCTCCCATCAAGAGAGACTTGGTACAATACAATCTTTGTGTTCCTTATGACCTAGGTGATGCAATGAAGATGGAAAACTTCATGCATCACAAGCATAACATAATTCTTGGTAAAAGCATTAACCATCCCTGACCTCGGTCCCAAGGCCTCAAACACCTTCGAAGGTGGAGAGAGCTAGCGGGGAATGAGGGTAGGGAAGAAGAAGAATAAGTAACATACGAGAAATAGATAGTTCCTTACTTATCATCACTCTTCTTGGCTTAGCATAGCATAATAGCATAGTAATGAAGATGAAGAAGATGGAAAGGGAATCACTCAAGCATGGCTCTTGGTTGGATTTGCATTCCATAGCCAAGAGTGTTGGTGTAGGCTCTCAACTTCTCAACAATCTTGGAGAAGGAGATGGAGCTTTTGCACTTTGCACACACAATGGGAGTGTGTGTGTGTGTGTGTGTGTGTGTGTGTGTGTGTGTGTGTGTGTGTGTGTGAGAGTATACCCCCCAAGCTAGCCCCATCCTTGCTTGGCTCGACCCCCTCTTCTAGCTCATGGTGGAAGCTCATTGGACCCCTTCAAGCCTAGCCAATCACATGCAGAGTGCATATCAAGAAACCATGCTAGTCTTGGGACAAGTGTCCCCCTTTCCCCTTTGAGAGAGAGGACTTGATAAATGCATACACAATTAATTTAATTAGATTAATTATCATTGGACCCCTTGACAGGCCAATCAATAGGCTTTAGGCACCTTATGAGGGAAACATGGAGAGGAACTTGACATGTGTCCCCGTTGCTTCATTAGGCAAGTCTTGACTTGGGTGAGGGTGTGTGTGTTCTCTCTCTAGCTCTTACAATGAGGGCTCCCCCCCCCCCCCTTGAGTAGGGATCTTGCTGACTTTTGGGATCACCTTGAACCCTTAAGCACCTTAGTCATGGAGCACATTAGCACCTTAGTCATTAAGCACCTCAAGCACCCTAGTCAGCAAGCACGCCAAGCACCTCGAGCTTGGGCCAAGTTCCCACCTCAAGTACAATTCAAGATTGCCTAAGTTCAAAGTAATTTTAACCCTAACCTTTGTAGGTCTTTAATGAAGCTAACTCTAAGGTCTTTAAGCTCCATTAGGTAGCCTTGCTCTTTGACAAACCCTCTTTCATTGACCCCTTTAACCTTGGCCCCGTGTTGAGATAGATCCATAAGCACATGTCTATATTCTAACCCTTGTTCTCGTTTATTCTCCCACATTAAATGATTAGTTTAATATGAGAAAATCATTTGGGTTGGTTAAATATTATATTTTATGAAATTACCTCTTTCTTGAAATCATAGTCGTCCTCGACTATGAGGTAGAAGAGATAAAGTCTTAGTCATTAGTCTATATTTCTTAGCGGGTAGAGGATCCCTTTTTACCCTACGACATCATTCCAAGATGGATGACTAATCCATTTGGTACTTGGGAGACTAATCTGTTGCAAGCATGTCTGCTCTCTTAGTCCATTTCATTCTCCCAAAGTAGAGTGGCAAATTCTACTTGGTGTTTGAGAGACCTCGTCGTCCCAAACATGATTCTAAGCATGTATACTACTTAAATTGTGCACAAGAAAAAGAGAATTAGGCTTATAAGAAAAAAACATTGATCATTTAAAAGAAGCATGTACATTTTCTTACTCTAATGTAGCGTTGTAAGCATTGACAAGGTTCATAGTATCCTTAAGTTGTATTCCTTGCATCCATCTAGCATCTTCAAAAGGATAATTTTTGAAAATAATAAGATACCGTCAGATAATCTTACCATGTCGTAGTACCTTGTCTTCATGCCGAAGGATAGGTTCGGGTTGTAGCACCTCTTCTTGGTCTTCCATTTTTGGGGGGTCTTCAATAATTGGTTCTATTGATGCCTCTCCTTTGTAAGGCTTAAGTAGGCTCACATGAAAAGCATTGTGTATGAGCCAATCGTTGGGAAATTTGAGTTGATAAGCCATGTCATTGATTGGATTCAACATTTGAAAAGGACCATAGTATCTTTTTGCTAATTTAGCATAATACTTTTGGTGGCTCGTAGGATTTTTGCCAATCGTTTGCCATCATAATCCTAGTCAAGGCTCCTACTCGTGCTACATTAAAAAAAAGCATTACTAAAGAATATTCCCCCTAAAACCATTCGTAATCTGTGATTCAGCTCGTGTTTGCCATCTACGTCCTCTCCCTTCATCATATGTGCCTCAGCTTGCCTTTGCCAATCTGTGCCCTCGTCTGCAGCACCACCCACCTTCCCCATCCCCCCCTCTCCTTTCGCTTAGTGGCACCCTCCCCTGCACCTTGCCCACCTTCTCCACCTTCTCTACTTGAAGACCTCTGCTTCTCCTATCTCCGTTGGTATGTGCAACCTCCTCCCCTGCACCTCACCCACCTTCTACGTCTCTGCACGAAGATGGTATTTTCCTGATTTCTAATTTCGTACGGGAAGGAGTTACCACACACACACACACACACACAGATTATCATGCAAAAGAAGGGAGAGACTCCAGATGTCAACTGCATATAAATATTATATATATATATATATATATATATATATATATATATATATATAGAGAGAGAGAGAGAGAGAGAGAGAGAGAGAGAGTCGAGTTCGCCTTCTCCTCCTAATCTACTCGAAGGTGCCTCACGTCAGGCGTCTCATTTTATTCTCCTCTTCATTTCTTTTACAAAAATTGTATCACCTACTCAAGCCTTGGGAAACTTGATTAAGACCCAATCATTTTCTTTGAAAGTTAAGGCCCTTTTGTGCTTATCAGTAGCAACCTTTTGCCTTTGTTGGAGAGATGGATATAGCCTCCTTAATCTTTTGGAAATATTCTTGTAGGTCACAACTATACTCATCGGCGAGCGAAGATCTTCACATGTACTTTAAAAGTAGCAAGGGACTTTCAGGTCTTCCCTCTATGATCTCAAAAGGTGCCTTTCCCGTAGTAGCATGGACAATATTATTGTATGCATACTCTACAAGGGGTAAGTACTTTTTCTATTGTGAATGTTGATCTACTTTTGTATCATAAGTCTTTAGTAGATCAGGAATCATAAGGTTGGCTATCTCCCTTTGGCCATCCATGTGTGGGTGATAGGCCAAAGAAAAATTCAATCTTGTACCTAGCTTTTCAAAGAGACCTTTTCAAAAATTACTGGTCATTCTAGGATCTCTATCTGACATGATGGATGTTGGCAATCTATGGTGTTTGAAAATCTGAGATAAGAAGAGAGTTGCCATTTTGTGTGCATTAATAGTCTTTTTGACATGAATAAATTGTGCTTGCTTGCTAAACCTATCGACTATTGTCCATATTCTTGTATTCCCATGGATAGACTTGGGTAATCCAAAGATAAAATCCATGGATATACTCTCCCATGGTGAATTAGGAATTGGCAATGGCTGGAGTAATCCACATTGCTTCCCTCCATCATACTTGGTCTTTTGGCATACCACACATTTTGAAACATACTCTTGTATGTCTACTTTCATGGTAGGCTAATAGAAGTACATCTCTACTCCTCAAAGACTAGGTTGAATGACTCTATGCCCCACATAGGGAGGAGCATGTGATTCATACATGACTTTCTCACGAAGGGAGTGGATAACGCATAACCTATTTCCATGGACAAGATAACCATCCTTCAAGGTGAATGGTTCATCTTTCTTCCCCAATGCAAGGGCTGCCATTATGTCTCTAAATTGAGTATCAATAGCATACTCATATATCATAGATGATAGATTATTGGGAGTTGCTATAGACACCGCATTAACTCTTGGTCATCGTGAAAGTGCATCTGCCACTTGATTATGCTTGCCAGCAAGGTGAGCAATATGAAAATAAAATTGCGAAAGAAAATTTTCCCTCCTCATTTGTTTGTCAAAAAGCTTAGTTTGCATCATGAAGTACTTGAGACTTTGGTGGCACGTTTGCAAAATAAATGGAGTCCCTAATAGTAGGTAGTGCTTCCATGTGTCTAGGGCATGTAGAACAACTAATAGCTCTTTTTCATATATGCCCAAGATCTTCTCATCGGCATTGAGCCTTCGGCTCTCATATGCTACGGCAAGCCCTTTTCAAAGTAAAATGGCTCCAAGGCAATCACCACAAGCATCACATTGGACCTCAAATGGCTTTGAGAGATCCGATAGCATGAGCATTGGTTGGGAGGTAAGCTTCTCTTTGATCTTGTCAAAAGTATTTTTCTCTTTAGCAGTCCATGAGTACTTAATGTTCTTCTTTGTTACGTCATGTAATGGTCGTGCTATTTTTCTATTTTAGAGTTTAGTGATTAGCAAAGTTCTTTTTTTCCACTGATGTGCCTCTGGAAGGTGGATGTTTGGTGGTGACTATTGTGCAGTTTGTGACTACATAAGGATGCCTTCGAAGGACAACCACAATGGATGTTTACATGTTACAACGGATGTTCTCCACTATATCAGGTGTACTACTTCCTTTTATCTATGATTTCCACAATTACATGTTTGCATCTTGTCATTTGAGTTTCTAACAACAATGCATAAAATTTATGAAGTTGTGACATTGCCAATTTAGATACTATAATTTTTCAAACTTCTAGTACCTTGTTCTTCTCTTTGAGTTTGGTCTATTAGTTGGCTTTAAGTAGGTATCAGGACCTTAGGCTAAACTAGGCCACTTAATTGCTGACTTTAATTCCTAAATAGTCTATTAATTATACTAACTTTAGTAATGTTTTAGGCTATGAGTATATAGTTCTCTCTAGATTATTCCACCTAAGTGTGAGTTGTGTTGTGGAAGTCCATGTGTTAAGCTGGTATTTGAGACCTAGAGTCTCTCGGCTAGTTTATGCTCAAGCTGGTATTTGAGACCTCAAGTCCCCCAGCTACTTGTAGCAACTATGACAACAACAGAAAAGAATTAAAAAAAAGAGAAAAGAGAAAGAAAATAGCACAAAATTCCTTGTATTTTATGTTGGTCACACTTAAGTGGTATAAGTGACAAGATCACTAGTCTTTAGGACCCAACGAGCATTCCTAGGGTTAACTACTCTTTAGTCCACATTTTTTAATTGACGTTGGTCAATCTAGTACTTACTGTAGCCCTAGCTCTTGTGTACTTCTCCTAGAGTCAACCTAACAGACCTTAACTCAATTGCATAATATTCAGGTACTATGCTTGTTCTAGTTGGCAATGTTACAATTCATGATTTTTTTTTGCATTTCCTAGAATATCATGTATGCATCTCACTTGCATGCCTGCACATGCTGCCTTTGAGCTTTCACAATGTTGTTTTTCTTTTGTTACAGGTACTCCTATCATGGATCTCGATGCTATACTGTTATATTCCAAGGGCGAAATCTACATCAAGAAGGGGTGCATGTTAACCACCGGTGTCCACTTCTGATAGTATTCATGGGCCGGGCTTGTCGGTCCAATAGGAAAAGGGTAAGAGTGATCGCCGATAAGAGGTGTACTCTAACTGGAACTTTCAAGGGTTAGTTGGCTAAGCATGGGCACCCAAGTGTGAATGGGCGAGCTCATATAAAAGTCACCTAGACCTAAAAATCACTCATTCTCTCATTTGTGTAATTGAAGAGTGCTCTTGCTCCATCTCCATCTCCATCTTCTTCTTTATCTCCGTGTGTGTGTGTATGTGTGTGTGTATGCGTGAGAGAGAGAGAGACAGAGAGAGAGAGAGAGAGAGAGAGAGATTGAGCATTGCGATAGCACAGCAGCACAGTGAGGAGATTGAGTGCGGCATGATGGTAGCTCCCTCTTCTTCGTGGCGAGGAATCCTCCACGAAGGCGAGCGTAGGGCAGTGAGTGACACACCCTTTCTCTTTTGAGCTTGCTACATTAATCTGGTTGTGTGCTTGCAGCCATTTGTGGCTCTCACACAGTGTACGGCAAGTCCCTTGCTTTGACACGTGTGACAGATGTGCACACGAGTCTACTTCACCTATAGGGAAAAGAGCATGCATATAGATGTTAGTGAGTCCGTTTGTACTATACCACTTGTAAATTCATCTGCTTTTGATAAGTCAATAAAAAGCTTAGTTTTTTTGCGTACATGATTTTTGTCAAAGAGTCTCTAAATGATGTTAATATTTTAACAAAGCAAAATGTAAGGAATCAAGAAGAATTAGACTTGTCTAATTTTCTAAACGGATTCCAAGATGTGTTCATCGATGATATCCCTATAGACTTACCTCCAAAACAAGGGGATGATGACCAATCGAATTGGGCTCCTACCAGGAGGCTCACTACCTAACAAGCCTCCTTATCGAGTTTCCCAAGCTCAACAAGAAGAGATCATGAGGCGAGTACAAGAATTGGTAGACAAAGCGATGGTGAGATCTAGCTCCTCTCCCTTTTGTTCTCCGGTCCTTTTAGTGCAAAAGAAAGATGGTACATACCGCATGTGTGTGGACTATCGATCACTAGACCATATCACTATCAAAAATAGATTTCCCGTACCACGGGTAGAAGATCTGTTTGATAAGCTACAAGGATCTACCTACTTCAATAGGAATGACCTTAAAAGCGGCTACCATCAAATAAGGATAGTGAATGAAGATATTGTAAAGACAACCTTCCATACAACGTTTGGTCTTTATGAATATCTAGTAATACCTTTTGGCTTGACTAATGCACCAGCCACGTTCAATCATTTAATAGAGAACATCTTTAGACCCTACCACAAATTCACTGGAGTGTTCTTTGATTATATCATCATCTACTCCAAGTCCTTGGAAGAACACAAGAAACACCTCCAAGTAATTTTTCAAGACTTGAGGGAGAACAAGCTCTTTATCAATCAAAAGAAGAGTGAATTTTTCCTTCGAGAGATTCAGTACCTAGGTTATATTATCTGTCAAGATGGTATCCATATGGATTTAGCAAAGTTGGAGGTAATAAAAGCATGGCCTAATCCAAGGAATCTACATGAGCTACAAAGCTTTATTGGTATGTGTACATACTATAGACGCTTCATAGCCAAATTCTCACACTCCTATCGTACTAATCCTACTTACCCTCCATCACTTGAGTGATGAGGACCAAAGTAAGTGGAGGTTGGAGAGCTCGATCAATAGCTCTAAGGCCAAACCGCTATCCCCATCATCAAGGTAGGTGTAATCCTCTTCGGTAAGGCAGTGTGTCTCATATGCCCAATCACCATTATCGTCCTCGTCCTCTTCCGTGCAAAATAGTATTAGGAAATTTCATGAGGCGTGCATACTCAGCCTGGGCACAAGGGTAAACTTGGGCAATTGGGCGAACTTTCTGGATAGAATAGGGATCCATCGTAGTCAAGAGGCAGACCATCCACTCTAACCCCTCAACATTTCTCTCACAAGTGAGTGTTCAACCAAATCCCATTTAGAGGAAATATGAGGATAACATAAATGCATTACTTGGGACAGGTAAAAAGAATATTTATAAGAATCAACCATATCTGTGAGCACAATTAGAGGATGGTTAGGTGTTTGATGACATAGGTTTCTGTTTTGGTGTACCTGATGTGACATGTGTAGGTTTGGGTTAATGATTTTGACTAGTATTGTGCACACTCGTTTGCTAATTGCTCTTGCTCTTTACTATTTTTATTTTATTTTATTTTTAAAACTAGGATGGTTAGTTACTATATATACAAGGGTGGTTAGTTATTTTTTGTTTTAAACTAGGGTGGTTACTATATATCTATATATATACAATCCCTAAAATCAAAAAGCTCAAGTGTCTGGGAAAGAAGGGTAAGAGGGAAATAATTCAATAGGCTGACGTGAATGAAGACTCCCCCCTTCCTTGGGTAGATCATACTTTAAAAGGATGTCATCACCTTGTGGAACCAGTTATTTCAATTGGTAATAGGTAAGGATTTTTTTCCAATAGTTCTCTACTACCTTGGGTGCCTCATCGAGTTGCAAGGGTGGTAAGGTACTCTCCCATGAACGAACTTGAAGTAGTGCATCAGGTGATAATTGAACAATCAAAGGTGTTGTTGGGGTTCTTCAACACACACAGAACTTAGGTGTTGACAACATGTCACACACACTAAAGATAGAGTTAAACAAAGGCAAACATATCCAACTCATCAGCATTTCACCATTCACCAAATTCCGACACAATAGACTGAAGAACAAAACATGAATCATAAAGGCAAGAGACTAAACAGTTTGATTCATCTTGGTCCAAAGATAACTTCCATTTCAACCAAAAATTACATCCTCGCGTGAACCAGCATGACCTTTAAAAAGGAACTTCTGACAGTTATAACTTTTACATCCAATTGACCAAAATCTAACTTATCAAGACTCCGACTTGTTAAGATCAGATTAACTAAGAGTTGATTGATTAAACATAAGTACAAGTACTGATCTGGTGCAGGGTCAACACCTGGCACAACCCGGTGGTGGATTCCTTGAAATCCGACTTAAATCCACAATCCCTTGATCGGCATATTCTGCACCATCAACATTACTCTCTACATTGGTTCAGCTTCAGTCTGAGCCTGCACATCTGGCTCAGCCATACCCTGCTCTTCACCTACTGACTCAGGTGCCACTATCCCAACAGATACAGTTTCCACTGCTTCAAGCACTTCAACCTGCTGATCAACCTACTGCTTCATCTCTGCATCATCCTTCAAATCTTGACCTTCCTCAATAGGTTCCTCCAACTGAACATCAGCCATATCCCCTTGCAATTCTTTCATCTTTAAATCGTGAGCTATTTTGAACCACATATCTCTGTCCTTTTTCACATCCTCTAACTCCTGCAATAATTCACCCTCATGCTCACTTACAAATCCCTGCTTCATCATCTCATATGGATGCTTTATTGCTAGAGCAAGTCTGTTCTTCATAGACTTCCAAACTTCCTGAACTGCTTGCAACATCTGATCTTTCAAGACAGAAATTTCTCCCTATGACATAAGCACTGCATTGACATCCACATCCTCACCTTTTACTTGCTTCTCCAATTCTTGTAAAGGAATCAACCTCTGATGTAGCATTTGAACCTGAACCTGCAAATCAGCATTAGTCTTTGACAAATGCTCCATTTCCTCATTCAATTTGGCATCTAACTTCATTGTCCAATCTCTAAACAGTTCCAAATACATTTTTATTCTTGAAACTTCTGCATGATGCTTTTTCATCATATCCTCCAACTCTTTCTGATGTACTTCCTGAATCTGACCCAGCTGCAAAGTCATAGCTTCCAACTCCATGTCCTTCTGCTTTACTTTCACTTTACCTACTGCTAAATCTGCAACCTGTTTAAGTTGCTCCTCCATTTGTACTTGCTGACCCAGCACAAATTCTTGCACCAACTTAAGCATCCTTATAGCACTGTTAGCATCTTCACATCTGCCTTCAGCTTTAAAAGATGTACTTGGAGTAGCAAATGCAAAATCTAAAGCTTTAGCAACACCTTGCTCACCAGCACTTTCCTTTCTCTTCTTGGACAAAGTAAATGTTTTACCCAACCTTACTGGTGTTTGAACATCTGCAAGGACTTTTTGTGAGAAGACAGATAACTCACCAAAGTCTTGGAAGAAATCTCGGCTAGCCACAGCTTCTCTAGCCTCCTCCTCTGTGTAACCAGCCTCCATCAAATCTTGAAACTGCTTTCTCTTTTCTGGTTCTCCATCAAAAATCTTGTCTAGTTCATCAACCTACTCTTTACTTTTGTTCTTGTGAAGTTCCGACTCAGCAACACTAGCAGAGATATTTAGCACCACTGTTTCTCCTGCTTTCACCATCCCAACATACTTGAATAATGCAGCTAGGAATGGAGCCAATCTATTGCTACATTGACGCTTCCTCTTATCTGGAGTAAACACCTCTACATGAATTTTGTCATGGACCCAATGGGCCCAACCGAAACAGCCTCCCTGCTTTGCAAATGCCAATGGAGCATAATTTTCTTTTGACATATAGTCAAATTTAGCCAGAAAACACACCCTCTCAAGATACCACTTTAATTTTTCCCTACGGCCATACTCCACATTTTTAAGCATGTAATACAACCTTGTCCCTTCTATAGACCCAAACTCCTTCTTCAAACAATCATCTGAACAGTTACTGTTGTGAATGGTAACTTGAAAATTGCAGCAATCACCTGTGGGCACAACATGACCTTGTCAGATATTGCTCCTCTGGTCTACCTCAGCAACTCTGCTTATGACTTTGCATAAAAATTTCCTTTCCATTCTTTACATGGCAACATTGCATACCATAAAGCCCCAACTGTCTGAGCCACTTCTTATTCTTCTCTGTATCAGCTTCCTTCCATCTCAATCTTGAGATCTGTGTACGGGTCCATCAAACTCTGCAGCATTTTGTTTGCCGACAAAGGTGGCAGTTCCTCCTCTGAGAACTCCTCTTCTTCCTCATCACTTGCATCCACCCTCAAGTTGAGTCCCTTTCTCCTCAGCTTGGTTGCGACAGGCTCTGCCGACTCAGTTTCAGTCTTGGGTCTCATGGCTACTGCAGGCTTTGCTTTAGGGGCCATAGTGCTTGGTGAAGGAGTAGATGAAGAAGGCGACTGCAAGAAGTAATCAGCAGATAAGTACTTGCACGGCGAAGAGACGAACATTTCATAAGAATTGTGATGCATGCATCCGCTGAGTGACCTCCTTGACAGCTCCCGCGCCCCAATGATTTCAGCTAGTGGCGAATAATTTTCCCACAAACCCAAATATTTTTGAACGTTAAACCCTTTACTTTTAGGTTTAAAAATTCCGATCCAGTTAATTCCGATGCACCAAATTCCGATCAACCAACATCCGATGCACCAAACTAGATGATTGCATACTGTATCATGTTTATCTGAAGTGAATTTCCACCCGTCAGAACCTTGCCAAGCACTCCTCCTACCTTCCTTCATCACATGTTCTCTGCTGAAACCCTTATCAACATTGCTTCTAATACCATGCCCACTTGATAGCACTGCTTGCTGACTCTGAAAACTGGTAATTCAACTGCCTCACACAAAGCACCACCTACCACTTTTGGTGTCAACCAATCAAGGTGAGGTGGTTTACCTTGAAATTTCTTCAGCCTAAATCCATTAATTGGTTTGTCCAATCTGGTTCCAAATACATCAGCAACTATAAATGTGCCTTGGCCTAAATCTTCAACAATCTGGTAAGGACCCTTGTACCTCAAGGTCAATTTCCCTGGGAATGGACCAAGCCTATAATTATACAGCATCACCCAATCTCCCACTTTGAATAGTTTGTACTTGACATTCATAGCTACCCAGGCTTGTCTTCTCCTCTGGATGATCTCAGTGATGTAAGAACTCACCAGCCTATCCTCTTCTAGCTGCATCAAATACTTACATCTGTGCTTTACTGACAATGCAGGAGACATTTTCTAAGCAGATACTCTCAAGCTAGGTACCACAAATTCCATCGGTACTATAGCCTCCAACCCATAGACCAACCTGAAAGGTGCCATCCCTGTGGTAACTTTGAAAGCAGTCCTGAATGACCATAGAGCTGAATCCAACTTCAGGTCCCAATCCTTATGATCATCGTGCACAATCTTTTTCAGAATTTTAAACAGAATTTTGTTGCTGCTTTCTGCCTATCCATTGGCCTAGGGATGATATGGGGTAGACTTCTTGTGTAATATCATATGAATTTTAGTCAGCTCCTGTATGACCTCATTCAAAAAATGTGTCCCCCTATCACTCACCAACTCAACTGGACACCCAAATCTTGTCATAATGTTATGATACAAAAACTTTGCAACACTGGCTGCTTTGTTATCCTTCAGTGCCACAGCTTCCACCCACTTAGTACAATAATCTGTAGCAACCAAAATGTACATGTTTCCCCTAGAGCTAGTGGGCTTCACTGGTCCTACAAAGTCCATACCCCATTTTTGAAAAGGTTCCACGGATAGAATAGGATGATCTGACATCCTGTCCCTATTGTCTGGCTGACCAAGCTTCTGACACACCACACATCTTTTAGCATACTCATGTGCATCTTTTAACAAAGTAGGCCACCACAAACCTGCCTCTAAAATTTTCTTTCCTGTAATGTCTTCTGAAAAATGTCCACCAGCTTGTCCATAATGAGCTTCCTGTAGAACTGCTGACTGTTCAAATTCTTGAACACACCTTCTTATCACTTGATCAATACCCTTCTTGTATAATGCTCCTGCAATCACCAGAAATGGTCTGCTTTTCAATGCAAATTTCTTCCTTTGATCAGGTGAAAACCCTCCTGGCATAACCCCATCAATTAGGTACACCAACATCTGATCATCCCAAGAATGGAACATCCTACTGAACCGAAAATAAACTTGCATCAGGTAACCGATCATCCACACCTGTTGGAGATTCCCCTGTTTCTAGTCTGCTCAAATAATCTGGCACAGCATGCTCTTTCCCAAAAGTATGAATAATCACAAACTCAAATTCCTGTGAAAGCAACATCCACCTTGCCAATCTTCCTGTAAGCATGGGCTTCTTAACCAAGTACAACAAAGCTTGGTGATCAACATGAAACATAACCCTGTTACTGAGTAAGTAATGCCTGAACTTATTCAATGAATATACCATGCCCAAAGCCTCTCTCTCAGTCACAGTATAATTCTTTTCTGCTGGAGTCAGCATCCTACTTGCATAATACAATGGTCTATACCATCCTCTAACCTTTTCCTGCATCAACACAACTCCAATTGCAATATCCGATGCATCAACAAAAACATGAAAAGGCAATGTCCAATCAAGAGGCTGCAATATTGGTGCTACTGATAGCATTTTCTTTAACATCTGAAAGGATGTGTCCTGTGGTTCATCCCATTTAAAGGCAACATCTTTCTTTGTAAGATGAGTCAAAGGTGCACATATATTAGCCAAATATCTAATATACCTTGAGTGCCACTTCACCTGTCCCACAAACCTGCTAAGCTCCTTTACATTCTGAGGTGATTTGGCTGCCTGAATTGCTTCAATCTTTTTGGAATCAATGGCCATCCCATCAACAGATACTACATGTCCCAATAAAATACCACTCTTGACTGCAAGTACACTTTTATATGGATTCAAGGCCATGTGAAACAGACTGCATCTTTCCAAACATAACTTCAAGTGAACCAAATGCTGATCCTTCTTTCCAAATACTGAAAAGTCATCTACAAAAACCCTCATAAAATCCTGAAGATAAGATTCAAATGTCTTATGAGCCACAAAGTTGAAGGAAGGTGGACCATTCTTCAAACCAAAACTCATCACTATATACACAAATGCTCCCACTCAGTGATGAAGGCTGTCTTGTGTTGGTCTTCTAGAGCTACCTTGATCTGATTGTAACCTGAAAAACCATCAAGAAATCTATACATCTCATGTCCAGCTACTGCATCCAACACAGCATCACAAAATGGCATAGGGAATGGATGAGTAATAGTTGCAGCATTTAACTTCTTGTAATCCACACACACCCTCAACTTCCCATTCTTCTTTGGCACAACAATAATTGGTGACAACCATGAAAATTCATTAACTGTCTTGATGAATCCAACTGCCAATAACTTATCTATTTTCTGCTTTACCTGCTTTGCAAAATTGGGGTTCATTCTGTATCTCTGTTGTATGATTGGTTTAGCATCCTCTCTGAGATTAATGTGATGTTGATGTAGTTAAGGATCAATGCCCTTTACCTTTGAATAATCCCAAGTAAATACATCTTTATACTCCTGTAACAGCTGAACCAAACCTTTCAAAAATTCACCTTCAGCATGGATGTTGATTGTAACCATCTTGGGATCTTCTTCAGTTCCCAAATTAACTCTTTGACTTCATCCTCTTTTACCCTAGTGGAGGTACCAAACCTTTTATCATAGATCTTTTCTGCCATTACTCTTGCTTCCTTCTCCTCTTGATCAATCTGCTCTTTCTGAGGCACCTCTGAATTCTGATCCATTATCTGCAACACTTCAGATCCAGCAATCTCCTGGCCTGGAACTATTTCTACTTCATCCTCACCCTGATCTTCATCCTTCTGTATTATCCCTTCTACATCAACCTCAAAGAGAGGCACAATAGTGGGATTAGCCCTCAAAAATTCCTTCTCTTCATCATCTTCCACTGCATCTGCCAAGTTTATGGTCTGAGCACATAATGGTTTAGTCTTTGGAGGGATTTGTTTTCTTCCCTGCATTGATATGGTTACTGACTGCTTCCCCTTTTTCATCATGACAACATTTTCTCCCCAATCCTGCTTAACTCTAGCTTGTCTAAACTAGGGTCTTCCCAACAGCATCTTGTAGGAAGAATCTGAATCCTTCATTCTAAGTACCACAAAGTTCACAAAAAAACCATACCTGCAATTTCAATTGCTTGCTGCTTGAGAATGCCTAAAGGTTGGACTCTTCTCTGGTTTGCCATCTTCACTTGATATGGTGCTGGAGCTAATGTTCCTCCTAACTTCAGTCTTCTATAAACCTCCTCAGGAAGTATATTCACCCCTGATCCTCCATCCAAAGGCACTTCTTTGAATAGCATGCCTTGAAACATTACTTCCACAACAGGTACGACAAAATCCACATCTGATGGATCAATCTGCTACAGCATTACTTCAGGATATTGGTTTGCCAACACTTGGTCTTGCTGACCCTGAAGCTTCTTCAACAATTTCTCCTTAAAGGCTGGAACTATACATAATAATTGATCCAATGACAATTGCAAGGGAGAGTTCACAAGTACCTCAAACCAATCTTTGTCTTCTTTTGCTGGCATCAAACTTGGCTTGTCAATCTTATGTTGCTTCTTGGATACCTCCAACTCTTCATTCTTCTCCTCTGCATACTGAACCTGCTCCTTCTGCACTTTCTCATGAACCTTATCCCTCACATCTTTCTGCTCTCTCCAATTAATTGGTTCCTTAGCTTTTGCTCTTGTGACTGCCAATGCTTCAGCTTCTTCCACCTGACCACATTGGTACCAATCGCAATACCATCCTTCTTCATGTTCCTTATGCTCAGTTTGATATACTATGGCTGGCTGTGGTTCCTGCTGCTCCTGAATGTCCACCAAAATAACATTAGCCTGAGCTTGTTGATTATGTTGTGGTTGCTGCTGCACTCCCTGTTGGTCTGCCTGACCAGGCCTCACAATGGGCATCCCTCTTTCTCCCCTGTGTCTAACCCATAGTTCACAATTGAGACCAACCCAATGGTCTAGTGATCCACAATAGACACAAGGAATCACTATGTATCCTCTTCTCTGATTATTGTTTTTCTCTCTCCAAGGAGGTCTTGGAGGTCTTGGTGGTCTATTAAATGGTTTTCTTTCTCTAAATGGAGCTACCTGATTTGTTGCAGCTTCACCTCTACCTCTTCTTGCATTGGGCTACTCCCTATTCCTGGGGTTAAACCAACACCTAGACATTGCATGTCCTTCTTTGTCACATATTTCAAAATACAACTTAGATTTGGGTGCCAATACTGAATAACCAATGCTCTTTAATTTACTCACCAATTCGCCTTTCTGAGTTGCTTTATCCTTTTTGGACTTCTTCTTTGTGCTTTTCTTCTTCTTCTTTGTCTTTTCTTCAACATCACTTGACTCAGTGTCATCATTTGAATCAGCATCTTCATCAGTTTCATGGGCATCAATGGAGTCTGATTGATCATCAGAATCATCATCTTCTTTGGACCTGCTCTTCATTTTGGGTATGTCAAGTCTTTTCTCCACTCTGACTGCTGCATCAACTAGTGCAGCGAAACCTGGACCTATATCCATACTTTCCACGGCATTCTTTAAATCTTTCCTCAAACCTGTCAAAAAATATCCTGCCAACATCTCATCAGTGGGCCTCTCATTGCCCTGATGTCTCTCAACCAAAACTCTGAACTTTTGAGCAAAATCTTCAACCACCATATCCTTTTGTCTGATCACCCTGAGTTTCTTCAGAATGTCTGTAGGAGTCTTCTCCTTTCTGAATCTCTGTAAAAAGGCTTCTGTCAAAGCAATATAGGTAGCAAAATGGACTATACCATATTGGCTAAACCAACTCATGGCTTTGCCTTCTAATGTAGCTGCAAATTGCTCCATCTTTGTTTGGTCATTATGCAAGGCCTGATAACCACTAGCCTGGCACTTTGTTTCAAACTGGGCAGCATGACAGTCTGCATCTTCTTTCAACTTTCCTCTAAATTTGGCTGCTTTCACTGTAGGGTTTGGATGGGCCATGGGAGGATTTATGGGTGGTCTTCTAGGTTTTTGCCTGGTAGCCCCCTGTAGTGGGTCAAACTGAAGCCTTCTTCTTGTCCCTGCAAGTCTTCCTGTCAAGGCAAGTGCTCCAACAAATTGCCTCACGTGCCTCCCATATGCTCTCACAGAACCCTCATCCCCTTGGTTCAATAATTCATGTTCACTGTCACCGAACTCCTCCTCTCCATTAGAGGCATCATCATAATGAAAAGGGTCAATATCAAGGTTTCCTGCTCGCGCCCGTGCCCTCGTATAATAAACTCTTCCTACTCTCCTCTCTTGTTGTGACATACATGATTCTCCATAGATTCACAACAGCAGGATCGCCAAAGTGTTGGGGTTCTTCAACACACACAGAACTTAGATGTTGACAACATGTCACACACACTAAAGACAGAGTTAAACAAAGGCAAACATATCGAACTCATCAACATTTCACCATTCACCAAATTCCGACACAGCAGACTGAAGAACAAAACATGAATCATAAAGGCAAGAGACTACACAGTTTGATTCATCTTGGTCCAAAGATAACTTCCATTTCAATCAAAAATTACATCCTCGCGTAAACCAGCATGACCTTTAAATAGGAACTTCTGACAGTTATAACTGTTACATCCGATTGACCAAAATATGACTTATCAAGACTCCGACTTACTAAGATCCGATCCGACTAACTAAGAGTTGATTGATTAAACATAAGTACAAGTACTGATCTGGTACAGGGTCAACAGGAGTCGAATCTTTTGAAGCTTCATGGAGGCTACCTATGGTAGGTGGAGGTTTTGTAGAAGCTTTTACCTCTATGGATGCATTACATGAGGAGCTAGAAGATGGAACTCCCCCTTTCCTGAGCTAAGCCGAATAGATTGATTTTGCCTTGGAACCCAAACTAGCTCTGGAATAGGTGTGTAGAATTCTGTGATCTTTCCCTTCCCACAGTCTTCCATCAGCTTCCCACAGTCTTCCATCGGCTTTGGAATCAAAAGGTTTGACTCACATGGTTTCTTAGTGGATAGGGAAGGACATGATTTACATTTAGGTACCCAAATTCAATGATTTCCATCATAGTAGCCTTGGGCTTCTAATAGTTGTTTGTTGGGAATCTAACATGATTTGGATTTCACCTTCTTAACCTGAGTGGACGCCTTCCTTTATGAATTAACTTGAACCATAGGGGGGTCCGATAACGATACCTTGGGGACCCATTGATATGTACCCTTGGTCAGACCACTTAGAGCCTTTCATGTAGCACTGTCTATCGTAGCCATGGAAGTTGAAGCTTTAGAGGGTTGTGCTACTGGCAAGGATGTTGAGACTTTTTGGATTGGCAATATTTTTTTGTTTTCTGTGTTATGAAGAGGTGAGATTTCAGGTGTTATTCCTTGAGCCACAGGGCCATGAGTTGGTTTCTGCATCGTGATACTCTCAGTCTCCCAGTCGATATTACATTTGACTCTTAACATCCATTTGCACCCCAGGTTTATATTACCCTCTATATTACCAACATGAATGACCAAAAAGCTTTGAACCACGGTTCCATTGTCATAAAAAACATGAGTGTGTAGGATTACAAAAACAGTAGTCTTCTTCTTGTTGACACACTTGACTTGGATGATGCTTGTGGATAGAGGTGGTTTTCCTAGCTGACACCAAACTCCATAGGATAACAAATTATGTTGAGATCCTGTATCCAATAATGTGTTATACAGTACTCTCCCATAGAGGCTATTTAGTTCAAGTGGATATTGTAGAGGTGACTCAGATAAGTGTCTTCAAAAAATGCTTTCATGATTCCCAGATTAGCCTCTCATTGGCATCTAAGATGCTGCTGTCTTTCAAGCCTCAACTTTTGCTTGGGTCTTTTTAAGTTCTACCTGTTCTTTGGATGCTTTGTTTTCATGTATTCTAGCATGCACATTTGCTCAATATCGTCGCCTCTTATATCTCTTCCTCTTCTTGTCTAATTTTTTGATTACGGCCGATGTCTAGTGAAGGGTCACTAGATGAATCGCTACTTGTGTCTTCCGCTCCCTTGGATAGATTGTCATCTAGGGTACCACTAGGCCCTGAATGGTTTGTCCCCACATTTGCACTAAGATTTAACTCAGATTCTTTGTCCTCAAAGTCAATTTCAATTGATGATTCTGACCCCAGATCGTGTGGGCTATAGTCTTGTGAGACGCTACTGGTTCCAATGCCAATCAAACCTTCATCTTACAGGTCATCATGCACTGCTTCTAGCATATTTAAGGGTACGAGTGGTGGCATTTTATCCTCCTCAGGTGTTACCCAGGTCGTCCCCCTATTTCCCCAAGTGTTTATGGTTGCTGCTAAGTGGTCCCAATCCACATTGTCAGACTCAATCATCCCAGGTAGAACATACATATAAGGAGAATCTTCCCCAACATCACTGTCCACTTTACATGTGTAACAATACTGCAATGGGACTAAGTGAACTGTGGTGTCAGATCTATGATCAATTATAAGTTTGTTTCCTAGAGGATGTGCTCAACCAGTTACAAGATCCACTCGAATGACAGAATCTTGGAACTGCAAGTAGACATGGTTTTTAAACCAGTCATGCACCATTTTTGCTTCTATCATGACAAGACGTCCTAAGATCATCTCAGATGCCATAGTGTGCTTGGAGAAATCCATAACAATGAAGGTATCTCTTATTTTATGTCCAAAGACCTTGACCTTGAGATCTTTTAGCATCCCAATTGGTTTAACAATAAACCCATTGGCCATCTTTACTACTATGGTTGTGGTCCCAAGGTGAGGTCTTCCCATAGTTTCCCATCAATTTTTAGTCACAATGCTAATCCCAGGGCCATCATCGAGGATTCTCTTCGCAGTTAATCCCTTGGTAGTATTGGTATGGTCGCATTGGATTCATTGCCCTCAAAGTATTGCCCAACTTGTTAACATATATTTCTACAACAAGGTTCTCATCTAGGTTGGGTTGTGGATCTAAGTGTTCCTCCTCTATTGGCATCTCCCTAGCTCCATCCATCTGTGAAAATTGTGGTAGCTCGACCTTCAGTTCTCCATTGAGGAAAACTCAAAGAGCTAAGAATAGCTAGGGTCTTCATATAGTTTGGACATGTAATGGAATTAGCCTTTTAACTTGAGTTGGAGCTAAAAGTGAATAACATATTGAGCATTCTTTTGTGTGTAGATTTATAGTGAGAAAGAAAGTGCTCAATATCTTATTCACTTTCCGCTCCAACTCAAGTTAAAAGGCTAATTCCATTACATTGGTATCAGAGCATTTGGTTTCTCTTTTTTTGCTTAAGAAGAGAGGTCCTTAAGTAGCCTATAAATGGTTGATGTTGTTAATTATATTAGGGTAAGTGGAATTGGGTTCTATTATCGATTTTGTTGAGCCCACTATGTGGGGTACGGTGCACACCTTGGGAGCTTTGGATTTAATAATGGATTCTTTTTAGACTTGCCTACGGCTTTACCATTATTGAGCCATAAGAAGTCCGAAAGGAGCTAGCCCTCGTCAACTCTGCTATGTTAGACCTCTACTCTCTATAATTAACCACTTTGAGCCATGGGTGTACATACTTAAGAGCCAATTTTCAAAGGCTAAGAGGAGTGGCAACTAAGGTTTGAATTACCAAATCATACACTAAGTACATACATAAATTTTGTTAACATGGCTAATAATAATCAAGAGAGTAGAATGAACATTGATAGATTTGATTTTACACATGAAGGTGCTAATGATGATGCTCCCATATTTGTGAATTATCTAGTCACTAGGTTGTAGCAAGCTATGGGCAACCTTGCTTTGCAAGCCGAAGTTACTCAACAACTTCGTGCTTATGGAATTTCCCTTCCTCTCCAAGAGGAGAGAGAGCTTAGGAGGCCTCTTGAAGAGACCCCCAAAAGAAGACTCTCTCCCATACGAGAGGAGGAGTCCAAAGAGAAAGAAAGCAATGAAAATTTAAGTTCCTCTGAAGATGTGGCTCCTCGAAGACAGCGGTCTCGACGATTGCCTACTCCTCCCAAGAGGAAAAGATCAACACACAGGCCTTCTCCTCATCATTCCGAAAGAGAATAGAGGAAAAAAAGGAAGAAAAGGGCTAGGAAGAGGTCACCCTCTTCTCCTTCATCTTCACCTTCCTCCTCTTTTGATGAAAGCTATGGATATTCTCCTAGAGAATACAAGAGGGGAGGGCATCACAAATCATTCTGTGCATGGAGAAGGTCCCAAAAGTTAAAGAAATTCAAGGAGGGAGGAAAGAGTATCTCTTTTGTCACTTACAATGGCACCTTTCGTGCTACTGACAAAGTGTTGGCCTTCATCTAGCAATTTGATGCGGCTTTTGGAGACGAGGGCTTTACAGAATCCTCCAAGCTACGCTATGTAGCTATGCACTTTCAAAAATCATCTCGTCAATGGTGGGCTAGCCTTCGTGGCAACGGCGAAGCCCCAAAGACATGGACAACTCTACGAGTTTCCATCATGAAGCAATTCCTTTCAAGCGATGCAAAGGACAAAGTGCTTACCGAATGGCGCAACTTGAAGCTTCTCCCTCATGAGTCTATCCACAAGTATGTAGACAAGTTTTGGGATTTACATCTCAAGGATACTATCTTTCAAAAGATAGACTTTGTCGAGCAAAGGTAGTAATTTTTTGTTGGATTACCTGAAGAGATGGCCAAATACATCAACTCTCAACGACCTGGTACTATTAGCAAAGTAATCCATCACACCATGGTTGCTTCACTTATCAATTTCCATCAAGGGGCTGGACGTAATGTCAAACCCATGGACAACAAAGGCAAAAATGATGCAAAGGGGAAGACCAATGCTCAAAATTCTTCCCAAGGCACTTCCAACAACAACAACAATCGGTCCAAGGAGAAGGGAGTTTACAAAGGTAAAAACAAACTCTCTCTTGAAGAGCTTGAAGCTTTTCGCAAGGACTATAAGTGTTTCAAGTGTGGGGAGCAAGGAAGGACACGGCTATCATTCTTGCCCCAAGAAGAATACTCGCAATGAGACTCCTAGGGCTTCCACCATCAAAGCTCCAAAAGAGGATTCTTATTTCAAAGGCTCATCACTCTCCTATGCTTGGGGAAAGGTAAGAGAGCATGATGCATTCATCTTGTTTGACCCTGGCTCTACTCACAACTTCATATCTATGGTGTTGGCCACCAAATTGGGCATTCAAGATTTCAAGATGGGAGATATGGTAACGGTTGATGCAGCTTTCAAGGGACAGCAAGCCTCTGTTACTCCCTTGACTGGGAAGTTGAGGCTTCATGTCTCTCCTCTCCAACATGAGGATGCTATCCTAGGGGCACCATGGTTTGATCACATGGCTGCCAATATGAAGTTCCCTGAAAGGAGAATTTACTTCAGTTACAGGGGAAAGAATATGTATATGATGCTAGTGAGCGTGGTCGCACTATTCCACTTGTAAATTCTCTTGCTTTTGATAAATCAATGAAGAGCTCAATTTCTGTGTATATGATTTTTGTCAAAGAGTCTCCAAAAGATCCTAATGTTTCATCAAATGTAAATGTTAGGAATCATGAAGAGTTAGACTTGTCTAATTTTCCAAAAGGATTCCAAGATGTTTTCATCGATGATATCCCTATGGACTTACCTCCAAAACGAGGGGATGATGACCATTGTATTGAGCTCCTTCCAGGAAGCTCACCGCCTAACAAGCCTCCTTATCGAGTCTCTCAAGCTCAACAAGAGGAGATCATGAGGCAAGTACAAGAATTGGTAGACAAAGCGATGGTGAGGCCTAGTTCCTCTCCCTTTTGTTCTCCAGTCCTTTTAGTGCAAAAGAAAAATGGTACATACCGCATGTGTGTGGACTATCAAGCATTAAACCATATCACTATCAAAAACAAATTTCCCGTGCCTTGGGTAGAAGATCTGTTTGATAAGCTACAAGGCTTTACCTACTTTAGTAGGATTGACCTTAAGAGTGGCTATCATCAAATAAGGATAGTAGATGAAGATATCTTAAAGACCGCGAGCGTTTCGCACAATGTTTGGTCTTTATGAATATCTAGTCATGCCTTTTGGTTTGACTAATGCACCGGCTACATTCAATTGTCTAATGGAGAAATTTTTAGACCGTACCATAAATTCACTAGAGTGTTCTTTGATGATATCATCTTCTCCAAGTCTTTGGAGGAACATAAGCAACATCTCCAAGTGATTTCTCAAGCATTGAAGGAGAATAAACTTTTTCTCAACCAAAAGAAAAGTGAATTCTTCCTTCAAGAGATTCAATACTTAGGTCATATTATCTCTTAAGATGGTATCCGTATGGATCCATCGAAGTTAGAGGTAATAAAAGCATGGCCTAATCCAAGGAATCTACATGAGCTAAGAAGATTTATTGGGCATACTATAGATTCTTCATAGCAAAATTCATCGAAGTTAGAGGTAATAAAAGCATGGCCTAATCCAAGAAATCTACATGAGCTAAGAAGCTTTATTGGGCATACTATAGACGCTTCATAGCAAAATTCTCTCAAATAGCAGGACCACTACATGACTTAACTAAGAAGAACGTTAAGTACGTATGGACTGCTAAAGAGAAAAATGCTTTTGATAAGCTCAAGGAGAAGCTTACCTCCCAACCAGTCCTCATGCTTCTAGATCTCTCAAAACCATTTGAGGTCCAATGTGATGCTTGTGGTGATTGCCTTGGAGCAATTTTGCTTCAAGAAGGGCATGCCATAGCATATGAGAGCCAACGACTCCATTTATTTTGCGAACCGACCACCAAAGTCTCAAGTATTTCATGACGCGAACCAAGCTCTCCGACAAACAAATGAGGTGGAAAAATTTTCTTTCGCAATTTAATTTTTATATTTCTCACATTGCTGGTAAGCAGAATCAAGTGGTTGATGCACTTTCATGACGACCCAAAGTTGATGCAGTGTCTATTGCTACTCACAATGACGTATCTTCTATGATAGATGATTATGCTAATGACCCTGACTTTAGAGACATAATGTCAGCCCTTGCTTTGGGGAAGAAAGAGGAACCATTCACCTTGCAGGATGGTTATCTTCTCCACAAAAATAGGCTATGTGTTACCCATTCCCCTCGTGAGAAAGTTATGTATGAATCCCATGCTCCTCCCTAAGCGGGGCATAGAGGTATTCAACCTACTCTTCGAGGAGTAGAAACGTATTTCTATTGGCCTACCATGAAAGTGGACATACAAGAGTATGTTTCAAAATGTGTACTATGCCAAAAGACTAAATATGATAGAGGGAAGCAACCTGGATTACTCCAACCATTGTCTATCCCAAATTCAGCGTGGGAGAGTATATTCATGGATTTCATCTTCGGATTACCCAAGTCTATCCATGGGAATAAGAGAATATGGACAATAGTCGACAAGTTTAGCAAACAAGCACACTTTATTCCTGTCAAAAAGACTATTAAGGCACATCAAATGGAAACTCTCTTCCTATCACAGATTTTTTCAAACACCATGGATTACCCACATCCATTGTGTCAGATAAAGATCCTAGAATGACCAGTAATTTCTGGAAGGGTCTCTTTGAAAATCTAGGAACAAGATTGAACTTCTCTTCGGCCTATCACCCACAAACGGATGGCCAAAGTGAGATAGCCAATCTTATGATACTCGATCTACTAAAGACTTATGTTACAGAAGTAGATCAACGCTCACAATGGGAAAAGTACTTACCACTTGTAGAGTATGCTTACAATAATACTATACATACATCTACAGGAAAGGCGCCTTTTGAGATCATTGAGGGAAGACCTAAAAGTCCCTTTCTACTCAAAGTACATGGGAAGATCTTCGTCGTCGATGAGTATAGCTGTGACCTACAAGAATCTTTTCAAAAGATTAAGGCGGCTATATCCATCTCTCAACAAAGGCAAAAAACTGTTGTTGATAAGCGCAGAAGGACCTTAACATTCAAAGAAAACTATTGGGTCTTACTCAAGTTTCCTAAGGCTCGATTAAGGCAAACGACGGGCAAAAATCCTACTGGCCATCAGAAGTATTATGCTAAACTAGCAAAAAGATACTATGGTCCTTTCCAAATCTTGAAGCCCATCAATGAGACGGCTTATCAACTTAAATTGCCCAACCATTGGCTCATACACAATGCCTTTCATGTAAGCCTACTTAAGCCCTACAAAGGAGAGCCACCAAGTGAACCAATTATTGAAGACCCTCCTGAAGTTGAAGACCAAGAAGAGATACTACAACCCGAAGCTATCCTTCGGCATGAAGACAAGGTACTAAGACATGGTAAAATTATCCGACGGTATCTTATTAAGTTCAAAAATTATCCTTTTGAAGATGTTACATGGATGCAAGGAATACAACTTAAGGATAGTATGAACCTTGTCAATGCTTACAATGCTACATTAGAGTAAGCAAATGTACAAATCTCTTTTAAATGACTCATGTTTTTGTCTTATAAGACTAATTCTCTTTTTATTGTGCACAAATTTAAATAGTATGCATGCTTAGAATCATGTTTGTGATGACGAGTCTCTCAAACACCAAGTAGAAATTGCCACTCTACTTTGGGAGAATGAAATGGACTAAAGGGTAGACATGCTTGCGGCAGCTATGTCTCCCAAGCACCAAATGGATTAGTCATCCATCTTGGAAAGATGTCGTAGGGGTAAAAAGGGATCCTCTGCCTGCTAAGTAAAATTGACTAATGACTACGACTTTATCTCTTCTATCTCATAGTTGTGATACCAATGTAATGGAATTAGCCTTTTAACTTGAGTTGGAGCAGAAAGTGAATAACATATTGAGCATTTCTTTGAGTATTCTTTTGTGTGTAGATTTATAGTGAGAAAGAAAGTGCTTGGATGGAGAGAGCAACACTAACACGTTACTTCATTAATATGGCATGATCAATACTTGTACAAGAGAATGAGAGTTTAGAGAAATTGACACCAATAGAGGACCGGATTAGTTGGAACCGGTCCCCCCTCTAATAGGCATTTGTATTATAGATTCTTCCATGATGGAAGACTTGTTTACAATACAATCATTTGTGTTCCTTGAGACCTTCTTGATGAGATGAAGATGGTAAGCTTCACTCACCAAGTATAACAACAATAAACATGATTAGCATGAACTTTGGAAAATGCCCAAACTGAATCCCAAGACCTCAAACACCATGAAAGGTGAGGAGAGCTGGCAGGGAGTGAGGAAGAAAAGAGAAGTAGAAGTATCTCTACAAGAAAGCAATAACCCCTTGCACATAATCACTCATAGCTCTTGTAGCATAGCTTAGCATAGTGTTAATGGAGATTAGAGAGGTTGATAAGCAAGCATAATCATTCTCTTGTGTGGATTTGCATCCATAGCCAAGAGCTTGTGGTAGTAGGCACTCAACTTCTCAAGCTTGGAGAAGGAGATGGAGTTCTTGCTTCACAACAGTGTGTGAAGGGAAGAATGAGAGTGAGAGAACTTGTGGGATACTCAAATGAGAGAGAGAGAGAGAGAGAGAGAGAGAGAGAGAGAGCTAGCTAGGTCGACCCCCCTTTCCTAGGCTTTCCTTGAAGCTTATTGGGCCATGTAGCCCTCTAGCCATTGGCTCCCTTTGGGGCAAGATGTGTAGTCTCTTGACAAGCGTCCTTCTTTTCCTCTTGTGAGGTTAAGCTAGCACCCCCCTTGCTTAAGCAAGTTAAGCTAGCACCCCCCTTGCTTAAGCAAGTTTCCCCCTTGCCTGCTTGAGCAATGTGCCTCTACACTTAATATGTGGCCCCTATCCTTTCATAAGAGTATGGGTCCTTGGTGAGGTGCATACTTACTACACACATCCCTCCTTTGTAGGGCTCGCCCCCTCTTTGTAGCAAGATATTTGATCTTGTTAAGCAGGCAGGCCCCTGCTTAAGTACAGCCCTAGCTTAATCAAGCTGCCCCCTTGCCTGCTTGGACCTTAGTGGACTAAAGTGTAAAAATTAAAGACGATGTCTTAAGGATTTTACCACCTACCTTTGGAGGCTTTAATGAAGACAACCCTAAGGTCTTTTGCTCCATTGGTTAACCTTGCTCTTTGATAGACCATTTCTCATTTGGGCCCCTTTACCATTGGCCCCGTGTTGAAATAGATCTATACTCACATCTATATCTTAACCCTTGTTCCCGTTTATTCTCCCACATTAAGTGATCAGTTTAATATGAGAAAATCATTTGGGTGAGTTAGATATTAGATTTTGTAACAGGACATGATGGTGGTTCTAACTTCTGAAGCCATGAAATCCATCAATTTGGCAATGTTTAACGACGTCTTTTGGGCTTCAGTCCCTTGACGTGGGGAAGATGGGATCTCCTTTTTTTCAATAGAGTCAGTTAGTCCCTCTGTAAATATTCTTCCCAACAAGAAGTGTGTACGCCCATTTTCCCATGAGTTTAAGTCACTTTTTTCTTGGATGACACTAGGTATGGCTAGGGATCTATGGACTTTGTGAGATTGTTGTTGTGTAGGGAACAATGTGTCTGTAATCTGGATCTGCCTAGGTACTGGCTCTAGATCCCTTTGGGTATCTTATATCAAACTCATTAATTGCTTGACTCGCTCGATTTCCTCTATAGGGTTTGGATAAGTTCCTATCTTCTTCTTGAATCCTAGCCATTGTGGCTCATGAAGATCTTCCTTGCTGGTTTCTTTCTTAGTGGTTGTTTTGGTCTCCATGGTTTCACCTGAATCAGAATCCTCTTCAGTGTCGTTCATATATATGGGGTCGTCACCAATCCCTATGTTGGTCTTTGAACTGGGGCCTGACTTTGCTGCTTTTTGCGATCTCTTCCTTCGTGTTTTCTTCTTCTTCTGAAATTGGGCAATTGATGTCGTGTCTCTTTCTTCAAGAATATAATTTTGTTTTTGGATCATCGATCGTGTTAGTACATTTACTGATACCATAGGTGTACTTTGTGATGGCTCCTTGGTAACCTCAATCAAGTTGAATGGCATGATCTTTGGTGCATTTGGATTATTCGGACATTGAGCAATCAAATGATCTATGCCATATCGATTACACATGAGTATCGACATTGTAGACGTGCTCGCTTGATCCGTTTGCATTAGCGTGGCGTTCTTTTGTAGCCTAATAGGACACTCGGCCACATCATGTGGACCTCCATGCTCATAGTATTGAAGAGGTGGTCTCTTGGCAATGTAATTGATCCTTTGATCTCTTGCAGCAAGAGCAGCTACTTGATAGACAGGTTTGACTTGTCCCCAATAGTCCTCCATTTAGTATTGTGGACTTTCTTCAAGCGCATCAATCCCATAGGAAATATTAGGGTCTATATCTTCCTCACAGCCTTTCAAACAAGCAATAGATGACTCACAACCCACTTGATTCACAGAAGTGATTCTCGGATGTGGTGGTTGCGGTCCTAGCACTCAAGGTGGTAAGGGTGTTGTTTGAACAACATTTTGGACCCTAGGGACCATGTGTTGTGACGGTTGTTCAAGAGGAGGGGCCAGCATCAATGCAGGCACTCGAGGTGTGTCTGTCCATGCTAAGGTTGGTCTATTGGTCATCACGCGCTTAAATACTATACAATCCTTAGCTTGACGACCATACCTCCCTCAGACATTGCAATTTCCATTGAATTTTACTCTAAAAGTAGGGCATTCACTAGTACTATGTGGACCATAGCATACTGAGCACCATTGTTGCTCCCTTCTTGGATACATATGATTGTTTTGCGGAGCACGATTGTCTCTAAGACTCTCCCGAATGGCCTTGGTGAGATGTGCTAAAGTCATCTCTGATATCTTTGGCTCCTTAGCAATAGGCTTTAGGGTCATTGACTCCTATTTTCTCGGATAAACTCTGTAATTAATGAGCCAGGGCTACAAGCTTCTAGATTGTATCAACCTGTCATTACCCATCTTTAGTAGAACTCCCAGATTATTAGTTTTGACTACCAAAAACCTTGGCTAAGGTATAAAAACCAATTTTTGTAAGTTATTATTAAGTTTTGGATAATAAAATACACAGCGTGAGCTAACGGCGCTCACTCCTCTCCTTCTTGCACTTCCTACTCCCTCCCCGGTTGTCACATTACATTCGCATTTGTTGCATTGCAACTGCAGGTAAGAGCTCTACGCATTGACGTAAACACATCACAGTATTTCGTAGCTTTTGGCATCGCCGACCGGCGGCCTAATTTCATCATAACTATGAATTTACACTTTCAAATAAAAAACGAAGCATATGCCGGGTATTAGGGCATCATTACTAAGCATTTAGATGCATTATGGGTCGTAAATAACTAGGTCAAAAATCCACTGCTATTAATAATCGCAATTTTGAAACTTGACCTAAAGTGGGATTTGAGACCATAAGCATGTATGCTTAGGTCTTATAAACATGTCCTAGAAGTTTCATTACGCTCGGATGTCATTCGATGCTGTAACCGATGTGATTTGTTTACTGATGAGCGATTGGCTTTGGGTGATTTCAGTCGCTTGAGTGTAGCTTGAGTAAGATGCGAGTTGTTAATTGTTTCCGGAGATATTGACAACCTCTTGTAGCCTCTATGCACTAGTCGAGTCAGCTTCGTCCCATCGATTGACAATTTAATCGTGGTTCTCGCTAATACTGCAATAAGATAGGATGGTGAGGTTAGACATGCGTCCCACATTTGGCACCGTTGCCGGGGATCGAAGAGACCTAAACTAAGAAAAAACACGAGCGTCTTGTGAAGTTATCCTTTAACTTCCTCTAGGATTGCGTAGAGTTCAAAACTTTCTTTTAGAAACTGCATAGCCTAAGATTGTTGTCTTTTGCTGTGTAGAGGTAGCTTGGAAGTAATCGTACTTGTTGAGTGCCTTTAGGGCTATAGGATTGTAGAAATAGATTAGGATTTTGAGGATGATTGGTAGATGAGACAAGTCTTAAGATCAATGCTCACAAAACCATAAAAGACAAGAAAACGAGTGTTTGTGGACACTTTCCACAACCCCATTGCATGAGAATCTAGGAGTAGGGTAAGTAGGATCCGAGGTGGATTTCAGAACATTGCTCTCTCTAAAAAAGTCAAGTGTGAGTTGTTATTGAAAGTTGGAGAATTTCAGGTCTACGGCTAGAAATAGCACGAAAAGACTCGAAACCACTCAATCCGATTGGAGAGTAAGCATAAAAGTTGTATGAACCAGTGGGTAAGCTCAAGAACACTTCAAGGTAAAAATTTCAAAAGTTGGCCAAAACTCAGATTACTTACTTTTTTTATATATTTTAGGCCAAAGTAAGTTTTGACTTGATTCATATGCTTAAAAAAGCTCATAAAAAGACTGTCCATTGAAAAATTGCAAAAATTGGTTCATTTCAAGCCTGAAGTTAATAATCGCGATTATTAATATTTAGCTCAGATTTGACCAAGGTTCATACCATTAACTCATTGCATGTGTACAAACAAATTTTGTAAAGGCACAAAAGATTTGGATCACCAAACTGGCAAAAAACTGGGTAAAAACTAAAGTTTGTACTGACTTTCTGAATCTTGAGTGTAAATTTGGGAAAAAATTGACCAAACTTGTTGAAATTTGATTCATAGGCTTATATTGATGTGATAAACATGTGTACATGCTCAGTTGACCAAAAAGATTCAAAAAGTTGTTAGTTATAAATAATCGTGATTATTTACATCTGTTCCATTTTTCAACTTTTTTGACCAAGTCAGCATACCACTAGTTTTACCAGGTTGTAATAAGCCCACAAACCAAATTTGATACGATTTGGATCACTGGATTGAAAATTGTGATCAAATTTGTAAAGTTAGTCTGTGGACAAAAAATTGTGACGATTTGACCAAAAATTGTCCAAACTTGATGAAACTTGGCTAGGGACCTTAACTTGAGGTGCTTAACATATCTGTGCTTCAAAATTTGAAAATATCAAGGTCAAGCATATCAAGTAGACCCCACAAATCAATTTTGGTGAAATTTGGATCACAAAAGTGAGACTTAAGCCAGATTCTTGAAAACAGAGTCTGCGAACACAAAACAGTTGATAAACTTGATTAGATTTTGTCAAAACTTGTTGAAACTTGTCCAGCGACTTTAACAGGTTGTATACTTGCCAAACCAAGCTAAAAAGTGCAAAAAACCTAGCAAAAGTAAATAATTGTAATTATTCACTACTGCTATCCAGGGACATCAATTTTGACTTTTGAACTTGTAAAGTGTTAGATGAGCATAATACAAAGCCACCGGAAAATTTTGGGTTCAATCGGATCCATATTGGTACATGTTCACTCAGTTTCCAAGTTGGAGATTAATCCTTTGATTTTTTGCTAAAGTCGAATCTGAAAGTCAATTGCTGACTCCCATAGCTCGATTTGAAGTGATACACATAGACCAATCACGAGAGTTAGCAAAAACTCTACTGTCTTTATAAAAGAATAGCTAACTTGATTAAATTTGTACATGAATCAGGTTGTAGACGAGGAATTAGTAGCTTGACAGAAAGTTGCAATCGAATCAAGTGGAAATTGACAACAAGTCAATCCAAAGGTAAGTACTCTATCCAGGGCTTCATAAGTCTATATGAACCTTAGATTTGGTCATGTACTAGGAAATCAGGGCATACTCAGAGAAAACTCCAGTAAAGTATTCAGCGAAGAAAGCGTGAATCAAGGCAATTCCTTGCACACAATTCTTGAAGAAGTCTCAGATACTTTTTCAGATTCAACATCTGAAATGTCTTCTTACTCGACTCACTTGAAAATCGGAACGACAATGTGGTATAAGCATATACTCTCTTTTTATAAGACTAACCGCCATGGAGCCCAAGTTTACTTGGACCCTAACGAGGAGTATGCTATTCGCATTGATGACCATGGTATTAAGTTCAAAGAAGAGATTAGGACAAACAAACAAGGAAAAATGTACATGGACAGAAACGGAACTCAAAATGTACAAGTCAAAAACCTTGATGTGATAGAAAAATGGGGGTTAGAAGTAAACACCATAATCCCAGATATGTCAGCAAAAGAAGGACCACCAACCTTAGAATTTGAGGGATACGATCAAGTAGATTTGAAGCCTTTGAAACGGCTTAGTACGGATAATCCTAGGATCGGAGTCTATTGCTGGGAGGATAGAAACGTAAAAGATCTTCTATGAACTTCGTATGCCAAATCATGACAACTAACAGCCATGAAGATCATCTATATCTTCAAGATCAAAGATAAGGGATCAGCAGACCTACCAACCTACTTGTTTAGGGATTGTTATAACAACAGCTTTTTTTATGATGACTGCTGAGGAGGTAGAACAAACCAAATACAAAGGGTATTCCATAAGGGATTGGATATTGGAACAAGGACCAGAAACAATTCCAAGAGATGACCGTCATGAGAGATCATCTGAGAGTAATGTTAAGAAACTAGAAACCACCTCATCATGTAAAAAACCGGGTGACACTAAGGCCAATCCAGGGTTACATGAGTCACTATTTCCAACAAACTGGTTTGAAGGACTCCCAACAGGACCAACTACCAAGAGACCGGGAGTTGAACCAAACAAATGCATCAGACCAACTGATTTTAAGAAATGGGTCAGAAAATACAGTGGATTAGAGATCCATACAACCACTTAGCAAGCTTTAAGCAAGTGCTAAGAGCAGAATGTATATTCGATTTCCATACTCAATTCGAGGGGTTTGGAATCATTAGAAGGAAAATCATTGACATAGTTCCAAAACATTCCACAAAGGTCAATCATGGACTTGAGCACATTAGCTCAAGGATTTGTAGCTGCTTGTTTTAAAACGAGGATCAAACAGAATACGATACCTCAAATCTACAGCTTTAAATAGAAACATGGTGAGTCTGTTAGGGATTCTGCAACTCGAATGAAACAATACATTGACAGATGCCCAAGGCTAGAGATACTTGCAGAAGAACGACTCGTATCTTTGTTTCTAAAGGGACTGCTAAACAAAGAACTTCATGCTATACTCTATAGTAAAAAGCATACAACCCTAGAAGACTGTGTGTCAGATGCTATTGACTTAGGAGACAAATATGTGATATTTTTAACGAAGAAGATGTTCCTAAGGATAACCAAAGCGAGAAAACAGCATCCACTAAACCAGCACAAGTGGGATTGGCTGTTGCAGCACCACTTTCAACCATAAAAGATATGCTCAAAAGGATGAGCGACATGATGAACAATATGCAAAAAGCACCTACGAGGCGACCAAGACAAGGGATACCTCAACAGGGACAACCAATTAGGCCACAAAAATGGTGTGCAATTGAGGGTAAATGAACCAACCATGAGACCCATGAGTGCTACTTCCGACCAAAGTATGACGGGAATGTTCAGTACGTGCCTATGAGGCCACAAGGACAACCCATGTACAGATATCAACTTAATATGGCCCAAGCTCAAAGACCACCAATGGATATGGAAAGAACTCAATCTGTGTTGGATCAACAACATCCGTACCCAGGACATAATGCAGTGCCTATAAAGTACATGCCTCCGAAGGAGTCATAGATGAACAAGCATTAGTGCCTGTTACACCCTACGCGGAGCCTAGTCCATCAACAGTAATGGTAGAAGGAGATTGGTATAATTCACATCCACCACGAATGGAAGAAACTGTGACTTATTCTCCACCATAGCTCGCACCAATGTATTATGTAGCTAATCAAGGTGTCAGACCTCCCATAGTAAGACCCATGATTAAGCCAAAAACGGGAAACTGTCACAACTGTGGTGCAGATGATCATTGGAAAAATGAATGTCCAAAGACTGACAAAAACCTCAAGTCAGTTGAAGCCTATTGCATACAATGTTGCAAAAAGGGAGGACACTTTCCGGAAGATTCTCCTAAAAATCCTTTAAACAAGGGTACAACAGTACTAAACGTAGTCCAAGTGATACCTAGTAGCTCATCAGAGAGTGAACCGATTGTTCCAATCAAGGTAATCACTAGAGCCCAGGCTAAGAAAAAGAAACACAACTCCTCTAATGATTCAGAAAATACAAAAGTTTTTTCTCAAAGGATCAAAAGAAACAGAAGCAAAAGATATGAGATGAGAAAATAAAAACAATGGATTGAAATCGAGGAGAAAACAAAAAAGCTATTCCAGGAAAAGGTGAAAGAAATTGGAAGTGAAATCAAGGAAACAACCGTGAAATCTCGAGGATCCATTTTGGTTGATAAAATTTTTGAGCCTATTAATGAAGCCTTGGAAGCCTACCAAGCAGAGTTAAAGCATGCCAAAACATGGAAAACAAATGGAGAAACTATCCTTCTCCAAACATGAAAGTAGCTAAGCTGGAAGCTTATCAAAATTTGGTAAGAATCATGCAAGAAATGCTGGAAAAACAAAAACCTAAGCTTGAAAGTATCGCAAAACTTGAAGAGCTTGTGGTAAGAGACACTAAAGAAAAACCCGATATGGTGGCAGGACCCCACCTACCAGAACTTATAGTGCCGAACAACGAAGATACCTTAGACGAAATTCCATTTGTAGAGGAAGACTGGACAGGACACTTATGGAAAAAAGTTAGAGAGATCAATGATGGGATCCTAACTCTAAAGTCAACTCCTATAGAGGAAGTTTGGTTGGATAACCTACCTTCTGATATGAATATGGATGTACAATCCTTGTATGGGGATTGCGGATCAGAAGCTTCAAGAATGTCGAAACCATTGACCTTGAAAACATTACCCTCTTACTTGGGAGATATCGAAGATGAATCCATAGTGTGTAAGACCACTCAAGTAAAAAGAGCTGAACAGACCCTAGAAGTAGACAACATTCATTCAATCATGTCTACACCCATCCAATGAACTCTTACCTTGGGAGAACTATTAAAACTCAGACCATATTTATGGAATGATCTACAGAAAACACTAGAGAAGGTGGGGATAACGGGGCTAATCTCAAAAAAATTAAGAAAATTGAAAAATGAAATGAAAAATGAAGAGATTCGATCTGTTCCAATGAGCAAAGTTGGAGAATATTACGAAGGGGAAGAAGGAAACACCACCCTTCTAGTGAAATATAATGACATAGAAACCATGGAAATACTGGATAGTGGAGCAGGCATAGCCATAGCCATGAAAGCAGTATGGGAATCTTGGGGACAACCAGCTATTAGACAAACTCGAATGAAATTGCAATTGGCTGACGGACACATTGAGAGACCATTAGGGTTGCTTGAAAAAGTGATAGTCAATTCCTGTGGAGTTGAATATCAACACACTTTTGCCATAGTAGACTTTGGGAAAAAACTCAAATTATAAAATCATATTGGGAAGACCTTTCATGCGACAGGTACAACTTATCCAAGATTGGGAAAACAATTATCTGTACTTGAAGCAAGTGGGATCTATAACAAGGGTAAATCTAAAAGATCACACTTATAGAGATGTCTTGAAAACACCCATACAGGAGTTTGATTCAATCTCTTCGGCTGAAACTAAGCTTCCATCCTGGTTAAACAAAGACACTCCTATTTGGATGTGTGGAGCTCCAGAAAATGGGAGTTTAAAACGAGAAGAATGTATACTAGAAAGGGATTGCACAGACAAAGCCTATGTACCTGAACCCTTTCCAGAGCATTTTTTTGAGCCATTCGAGTAGACTCAAATTTTAGCGACAACGGATGTATGTGTGAATATGTCTATGCCTACTCAATTTTGCAATGAGGAAGGCTATGACATAATTCCCATCCAATTGATTTCAACCCTCAACATTGATGATGAAAATGAGGAACCCAAGGACTTTATGAAAGCTCAACAAGTCTTTTCAGACCTCTACTACGATGCAACAGATGAGTTAGATGAACACTTAGCTACTTCAGAAGATTCGAGGTCCGAAAGAGAACATGTGAGAGCTAAGCTACTCTTGAAAGGAGGGGAGGAAAATTTTTTTGACTTTCCCAACCAGAAATCAAGAAGACAAAAATGGTATAGACTAAAAAGAGACAACAAAAACGCAAAAACACGACCTATGCCATCAGTCTCCAGTAGAACACAATTCCTGATGCAGGTAGATGCAAATGATTGTGTCAAGGACAAAATCACTGGCAGATATCCTTCAAATAAAAATCCAAAAATTTCTAAAACATCGAGAAAATCAAGGAAGGATACTCAAGCAAACCAACAGGATAAGAAGCCAATCATGACACGAGTTGAGCGAAAAAAGAAATATCAAGAGTTGAAAAAATCTCTAAAGGAGATATATACGACCAAAATGGAAACCATGGAAGAGGATGGTAAGGATGTAATGAGTGTTCCATCCCGTTACAAAAAATATACTCTCCAAGATCAAAAAATCATAGTCGAACAACCTGTTAGCGAACTACAAAAACAGGGCGAGTCCTACGACGAGCCTAAAAACGCTAAAAAGATAGACCTGGCTGAACCAGGAGAAGAGCCTAGACCTACTTACATTGCAAACGACCTAACAGAGAAAGAAGAAGATCTCTTTCTAAGCTTGCTAAAAGAATACCGAGATATCTTTGCTTGGTCTTACAAGGATCTCAAGGGTATTGATCCAGAATCTGTCAACATACCATACCCATGAGAGATAATGCGAAACCAAGTAGACAAAGGCCATACATGTATAATGAAACATTTGCCACGAAGATAAAAGAAGAGATTGAAAAACTAAAGGAAGCCGAATTCAGTTACGAAATTGAACACACAGATTGGGTGTCTCCAATTGTGGTAGTACCCAAGAAGAATGGAAAATTACGAGTGTGTGTCAATCTCAAAAAAGTGAATGCAGCTACCATTAGAGACAACTTTTCTCTTCCAATCACTGAGCATGTTTTGGAACGAGTTACAGGAAAAGAAGCTTACAGCTTCTTAGATGGCTTTTCGGGATACAATCAAATTTTGGTTGACCCAAAAGATTAGCAAAAAACTGCTGTTGCAACAAAATGGGGTATTTTTGCCTATCGGATTATGCCGTTTGGGTTAACTAATGCTCCAGCCACATTTCAAAGGTTGATGAGCCATGCTTTTAAAGAATATCTTAAGAATTTCTTAGCACTATATATGGATGATCTGTACGTACATTCATCAATCCGGCCTAATCATTTTGAACATCTCAAAAAGGTATTTGAAAAATATAGACTTTATAGGATTTGCTTACACCTAAAAAGTGCACATTCATGGATAGACAAGGAAAAATTCTTGTATATATAGTGTCTAAAAATGGCATAGCTACTGATATTGAAAAAATGCATGTCATTACTGATTTGCCTACACCAACAACAGTCAAGGGGGTATAAGCCTTCATGGGGCATTGTGGATATTACCGACGGTTCATCTACATGTACGCTATAATTGCAAAACCCATGTATAGCTTGATTACACACTTTGAGTGGATTGAGGCATGTGAAGAATCCTTCATGAAGCTTAAGCAAGCTCTCACCTCAGCTCCAATATTGAAAGCACCATATTGGAATAAGATATTCCACATACATGTAGATGCTTCCAATTTTGCTATCGGTTGTATACTAGCTCAACCAAAAGACGAGAAAATTGACTTTCCTATTTCTTATGCTAGTCGATAGTTGACCATGGCGGAAAAGAATTACACCACCACCGAAAGGGAAGGATTAGGAATGATCTATCTCGTTAAAAAGTATAGACATTACCTATTAGCCAACAAGTTTGTGTTCTTTGTGGACCACCAAGCTTTGTTGTACTTGGTCAACAAGCCATGCAACACAAGAAGAATAGTGAGATGGTTCATCATTCTTCTGGAATTTAATTTCATTGTGGTTGTAAAAAGGGCACTACACATCAACGAGCAGATCATTTGTCAAGGATTGTTTCAGGAGAATCACCTAAAGGGGTAGACGATGATCTATCAGATACCTATTTGTTCTCCATGGAAATGATACCTTGATGGTCGAAAAACATGGTGTCATTGATGATAATAGCTCAAGTGGATTCACAAATACCACTTCCTATTACGATCGGATTAATTGAGCAATCGGCTATGTATCAATTACTAGCTGGTAGGCTATACAAAAGAAATCAAGATGGAATATTGCTCTTATGTATTAATCCTGAAGAAAAAAAATAGTACCTAAGTCAAGCACATCTTACCATAGTAGGACTTCACTTTCCGAAAGACCAAACTATGCAACGAATCTTGAGACTTGAAGTATTTTGGCCGACTATGAGGAATGATGTTCGATCTTTTGTAAAGGATTGTCCTCAATGTCAAAAGCAAACACCCATACCTCATGTAACATTGTTTCAAATGTCACCTGTTTCTAAGTGGAGTAACTATCTAGTTACTTACTTATCAAGCCAAACATTTCCTAAGGATATGAGTAAACGCCGTCAAAGAGCAATTGAAACTGAAGCAAGAGACTATGCTCTTATTGGGAACCAATTGTATCATAGAGGTAAAGATCAACATCTGCGTCTTTGTGCAAATGAAGGCGAGTAGATTTTGATTATAGAACAAGCACATGTTGGATTAACTGGAGGTCACTTTTCTAGTGAAACCACCGCAAGAGCAATCTTGATGGCAGGCATGGTAGCCAACACTTTTTGCAGATACCAAAGAATATGTTCGAAGGTGTGATGCTTATCAACAAGCAAAAATGCCAACACGTGTAGATAGCATGCCCTTAAGACCAATGATGGGGGCTAGAGCTTTTGCAAAATGGGGTAGAGATTTTAATGGGCCCGATACAGCCACCTGCTTATAGAACCCAGGCTCAATATATCATTGTAGCTACGGACTATTTGACCAAGTGGCCAAGGCTAAAGCAACTCAAAAGAATGATGCCAAAACCACTGCTGCATTCTTATATAAGTATGTATTCATGAGATATGGACTGCCAATAGAAATTGTCAATGATCGGAAACTCATTTCCTCAATGAGGTAATCGAGTATTTGCTTAATGAGTTTATGGTCATCCATAACAAATCAGCTCCCTATCACCCACAAGCAAATGGACAAGTTGAGCATACGAACAAAATTCTTAGCTCGGTGCTGACTAAAGTGGTTAGTTCAGGAAGGGCAGACTGGGAAATGAATCTCCATGCTGCTCTATGGGCTTATCGAGTTTCATTCAAAACAGCTTTAAATTCTACACCCTTCAATCTTGTTTATGGTCGTGATGCCATACTCCTAATAGGATTTCTATTGCCAACATTAAGGGTGGCAAGGAATCTTGAGTGGACTGGACATGAATTGTCAGAAAGACTTGAAGATTTGGAAAAGCTAGATGAGCAAAGGGTAATTGCTGTAGCTCACATCTATGCACAAAAGCAGAAACAAAAACAGTTTTTTGATTCCCACTTAATCACAAAAACCTTCAAGAAAGGGGACTTAGTTTTAATCTATTCCCTTAAGCAACACATTCCCAAGTTTAAGAAAAAGGAAAACGGACCGTTTATCATTGAAGATGTATCTCTAAGTGGAGCAGTAAAATTATCCACCCTAGATGGTGAACCAATGGTTAATTGGATTAGTGGATGTCGTTTAAAGAAATATAATTTGCCGCTAACCAATGAATTGCTAGAAAGAATGCATGCAGCCACGCAAAGGAGGATTAAACAACAACAGATTATTGATGAAGCCCAAGAGGAAGCTCGGCTTTGGGTACTCAAACGGAAAGATGCTCTCAGGAATCAACAGATACTGATTCCCATCAACACTCTGGAAATAGATGACCGACAATGGGAATTACCTAACAATGCAGTTTCAACAGATGATGACTGGTTAGACGGAATGGACCTGCGCATCAAAGTACAACTCAACAATCATATCATCAATGCTTTGGTCGCACAAGAGCTAGAGTAAATGCAGTCAGTTATTCCACGTACAAGAAGGCAACAAGTCAAGCATTGATAGCAGGAATAACGACAATCAAATAATGCAACAGAACCCAACCCCAACATTGGGAGTAGTCAACTTGAATGTGATAGTACATGGATGTTCATATCCTCATCAGTTTGTATGCTTACCAGATGAATACATGAATGAGACGACGATTCTTGGAATTCCCTGGATGCGGATATACAAAGCAATACCAGATTGGGATACAAACCAGCTCAAGCTATCACCTAAAGGCTGGCAACTCATTGTTCCAATTGCACCAAGCAAGGAGGAATGGAAAGGAAGCAATTAGCAAACCAAACCACAAAGTAATCAATCTTCTCCATCCCCTCGACAAGCAAATGCTACAAGTAGCATGCAAGGAGTCGGGCAAATTTGGGTACCAAAAGCACAGCTTAAGGATAAACCAATTCAAATCTGGGTGCCCAAAACATCACCGACAAAACAAAAGAAGGTTTCAAGGGTAAAAACACAGAGATGAGCATCTTTGAGCAAGGAACCTAGCTTGAAATGGATCTGGAAGAAAAAGGATCACTTTACTTCTCCACAAACCGTAAAACGAATCAAGAAATGGCGAATTAAGTCTCAAAAGACTCCACCACACCATACAGCACCAAGCAAACCAAGCTACCAATGGCGAGAAAAATCTCGACAAAAGTCAAAAGTGCTACCAACAGCTCAAGCAATCAGCGTGATGAAGCATCCTGATGGTACAATCAAACAGAGATCACACAAGCTACAAGATTTGCTCTTTTTGAGACAGCATCAGAAAGCCTTGACATAAAAAACCCTTGAGTTAATTACTCAAGACCCAGCTCTTGCACAACATAGTGTTTTGAATTGCATTGATCTTCAAAGCATGGTAGAGCCAACCACGGCTATGCATAGACACAATTGTTCAACCCATGCACACCGTCGTCCCGGAGTATGCCATCTAGGAGGGGTGGAAGGGCACTAAGTAATTAAGGGCAATGTTTAAAGAGGGAGGAAAAAGTTCGATGTTAACGTGTGATTTTTTGCAAAATTACCTAATAATGCCCTTATAATTCATCATCAAGGAAAAATTCAAGAGCCCGCTGAAGTACTAGAACAGATGTACCAAGAAGCAGAATATTTAAAGCTAAAGGAAGCCGAAGAAGCGGCAAAGAAAAAAGAGGTAGAAGAACATCAAGAACGTGCAGAGGAAACTACTGCACAAGGAGAAGCACAACATACCCAAGGTGATGTGTCTCCTTGCATCTCTTCTCCTGTCTCTGAACACCAGATCAACCAATGTCGAGTCCACCACCATCATCGGCAGTTAAAGACACCACAAATGAGCCAACAAAAGAAGTAGGAGTTAAACAGGAAAAAACAGATGAAGCTACACAAGAATTCGAACACCAAGAAGCAGCGAAAACAACACAACAAGAAAATGTCTCTAATCAAGAGAAGCAAATAGAGAAAGAGCCAGAGACCAAAAGGCAGCCAGTCCTACACCAGAAGAGGACTCCCAATTTGAACACACAAGAGAACAGGAGGCCGAGGAAACACCTTCTACCTCAACACAATAAGATAAGGTTGAGATACAACACTCTACCTCCACGGAAAAAGAACAACCACAGCTACAAGAACGACAGTAACCAGCCGTCCTGACACAGCCAAAAGACACACAAGAGGCTGTAGAAACATCAACTCAGTTGGCACGCAATGAAGACTGCAATCCAATGACGAAGTGATCCTGTGGGTTAACGAATATGCTAAGCAAATGGAGGAGATGACAGAAAGGCTTCGCTCAACAACACTTGGCCGTAGCACACGGGCCAAAGAGTTAGAGATGGTGATCGACGCACTCCAAGGGGAGTTAGACGGCAGACTTAATGTCATCACTGATCTTCAGAGGCAAGTGCAGGAGTTAAGAGCGGAAGCTGAACAATATCAACTCGCTAGAGATAATCAACAAAAAGAAAAGGAGGAGCTGGGTGAGCTGCTTACCAAACTATCAAATGCATGCAAAGCCAAGGATGATCAGCTGACGGAAGTTACAAAATGAACTTCTCACTACCACCCTATCAGCTCAAAAAATCCAAGTACATTTAGATGTAGCCAATGCTTCTCTACAGTACTCAGATAAAGAATCAATGATCAGGCGATATTCTTACGATGGAAAATACGAGAAAATCCAGTCGTCGCCTCAATCAAAGGTACAGACGAGGTCTACAAGAAACTACAAAAGAAAAATAAAGACCTCGAGCTGGAGCTGAAGTTAGAACAGTCTCAGTGCATGGACCTGGCCTTGATGCGGGTTCAAAGAGAAGATGAAATGCTGAAGGAAATAGCTGAACTCAAAAGAGTCAACCAGCTACTGAGAGAGGGAAAGCCGGAAATGCAAGGAGAGGCAGGCACTTCGGATCAGCCTCAGATAGAAATACCCTTAGTATCATTTACTGAAAATGGAGACACAGTCCGCAGTAGAGCTGAGTGGCACGAATATTTTCAGGTACCCATTACAGAAGAAGACACAGTGCCCATAGTCCAGCTCTCAAAGGCTGAAGAAGATGCACTAAAAGAAAAAGTTACACAAGAGGTAGATGAGCAATGGAAGGCAACAATGGATTGGGAGCTGAGAGTACTTCATTCCGTCAATGTCACACAACTCACTCCCAATCAAATCAATGTGCAATGGCACCAACAGTCTCTGCCATACCCTCTAATTAAAGTTGAGTTGCTGCAAGTAAAAGAAAGACTTTACACAGACATGCAAGTCGAGGGCGCCGATAAAGACCACTCGAAAAAGGAGGTTGAGCTGGCTGAACAAAAACACAAGATACTTGATTCTGTTCACGAGACCACCTACGGCCCTGCAAAAAGATCCGACTTTCTCTCATGTACCAAGGATAAGGACCTGGATAGCATATGAGGCACTACTCAAGAAGCGGCCAACTTGGCTAAACTACCCCAGATTGCCTGCTCCAGAAAAGGGACCAGCGACGACTAAAGAATACATGGAGAAAACCCTAAAGGGTGCCATGTCATTCTTTAAAATTCTACCAGATTTGTCATGTGCTATGCTATATAAGATCTATCGAATGCTGCTCACATGCATTGAAGTGTTCAATGAGCCAGACCAAGCAGGCACCCCTTGGATGTCATTCCTCGAGGGTAATAAAGGTTTGTGCTATAATCTCAGTGGCCAACCTTCCGAAGAGGTCCTCTATGGCTTTTATGCCTGATGCATATTTCTACCTTCACACAATATGCTGGCATTTGAGGAAGCGTTCTACACAGGATTCTTCACTTGGCAAACAAAGATATTTGTGCCGGTGATCAGTAATCTCACATCAAGATTTGTAGGCTACTCACCGGTGGAGCTCAAAAATAGAGTAAGTATGCAGTTTTTGCAAGTGCCAGATAAAGAAAGGAAGACCAGATACCAAAAGGCACTAAGTGCGCTTAAAGACCGCCTCACCAACCGCCAGCCCGAAGACTACTTCAACCCATAAAGTTGTGTCAAGGGACGACACAGACGAGAAGGGGGGGAATGTTAGCAGCAAGCTCACACAGATACCATTTTTTGGAGTTCTCATTGTAAAACACTTATTATTTTGATAAATCGAGAATATTATAACTCCTATTTTCTCTGATAAACTCTCTAATTAATGAGCCGGGACTACAAGCATCCAGATTGTATCAACCTATCATTACCCATCTTTGGTAGAACTCCCAGAATATTAGTTTTGACCACAAAAAACCTTGGCTAAGGTATAAAAGCCAATTTTTGTAAGTTATTATTAAGTTTTGGATAATGAAATACACAGCATGAGCTACTGGCGCTCACTCCTCTCCTTCTCGCGCTTCCTACTCCCTCCTCGGTTGTCACATTGCAGTCGTGTTTGTTGCATTGCAACCCCAGGTAAGATCTCTACGCATTGACGTAAACACATCAAAGTATTTCGTAGCTTTTGGGGTCGTCGACCCGTAGCCTAATTTCATCATAACTAGGAATTTACACTTTCAAATCAAAAACTAAGCATAGGCGGGGTATTGGGGCATCATTGCTAAGCATTTAGATGCATTCTGGGTCGAAAACGACTAGGTCAAAAATCCACTACTGTTAATAATCGCGATTTTGGAACTTGACCTAAAGTGGGGTTTGAGACCATAAACATGTGTGCTTATGTTTTATAAACATATCCTAAAAGTCTCGTTACGTTTGGATGTCATTGATGCTGTAACGGATGTGATTTGTTTGTCGATGAGCGATTGGCTTTTGGTGATTTCAGTCACTTGAGTGTAGCTTGAGTTAGATGCGAGTTGTTAGTTGTTTCTCGAGAGATTGACAACCTCTTGTAGCCTCTATGCACTAGTCAAGTCAGCTTCATCCCATGGATTGACAATTTAATCATAGTTCTTGTTAATACTGCAATAAGATAGGATGGTGAGGTTAGACATGCGTCCCACAGGATGTGACATGCTAATGCTAGCCGGTATGGTCCCACGGAAATCAGAGCTTGGGTATTGTGGTTGTGGAGCATAGGTTATTGAAACAATGGGAGGGGTAGGAACTACATGAGGAGTTAGAGGACCTATAGGTGTATACGATTGGTACACACTTGTAGGTACTGTTGTAGGCATTGAGTTACCATGTAGCAGTGCTTTACTAACAAATGAGGTCCATGGAGTGTTTCTTGGCATGCCCATCATTGGGGTAGGCATGGTAACCATGGTGTCATCAAGGGAAAGATGAGCTAGACTTGGAAAGGTAAATATATCACTTGTGGGCTTAAAGTGCATTGAGACCCCTGGCGAAACAACATATGGAGGATCCATCGGACTTACCTAGGGAGTCTCCATTTGCGATAAGGTCGGTTGCCTAGCCTTCCTCGTATCCAAGGATCTGATGAGACCCGTTGAAGGCATGTGGATCTCTCTGTTCTGCCTTTCGAGCTCAATAACCCATGGATAATATCACAAACTCTTTGTTGTTGATCCTCTACACTAGTAGCACCCGTTGTGGATTGTAGGAAATCTAACCAACACATGATAGGTGTGATCTGTGTATAGGTCGGTTAGAGTCTTCGTTTGTAGTTCATACTCCCAGTTCTCATTTAGAAACGCTCCATATAGGATTGAGGTGCTAGGGGTGTCCTTTGAGCTAGCTGCAATGTGGCTCTCTATAGGTTGGCCCTTAGTGGTTGCTAAGTCAGGAGCACTCGATTGCTCGACTAGCATGGTTGGTGACATAAGGACCTTTGCCTTAAGTTCTCTCCGTTGCTCCGCCTTGCGTAAGCTCTCGATTTCTTTTTCCCTCGCAGCAAGGATATACCACTCAACCTCTTGAACTTCGGCAAGGCTTCTACCATTAGGTAATATAACCTCGAAGGGGAATAGCTATGAAGAGTCGGAGGGTGCATTGACCGGAGTAGTCACTTGCACACTTTCCAGGAGCATGGAATTTACATTGGTCAAAAATGGCGAATTTACCTCCCCACCCCCCTCATTTGCATCATTAGCTCTATGTTCGGAGCAAGTGGCTCTACTAAAGGTTTCCTTCAAGCGGCTAAGCACGCTCGGCCCGGCCCGTGGGCCCATAGAATGCATGTCTTGGCTTGATCTATCAGGATTAGGCATTGGGTAACCCTCCATGATGTCGTAATTAAAGGAAGAGTCAGTGGACGCTATATGCGGGTCCTGAGTGGTACTAACTTGGGTCCCCGCCGAGGACTCGGAACCTATGGTAGGTGGGTATTGAGAACCCACATAAGTTGAAGTGCTCGCTAGTTGCTCGGCCTGTAGCACACAACCAGAGCGTAGATGCATGTGCCTTTGGCACCCTACAAGCATCGGAAAATACCCTCAAATGTTAACCGCTTGATTTTTTGGGCGTTTTGCACCCCGTTTTCACTCGTTTTTTGATGTTTTTTAATGTCTTTTTACGATTTTTGGATTAGAGCGTGTGATAGCTCGAAACGAGCGTATCGCTGAGGGATTCATGGTGTGCTTTACAGCATAGCATTCGGTTACCCAAAGCTCCGGTGGTCCTCAAAAGGCTCGATTTTTACTTAGGCATGAGGCTAAAATAAGTAATTCCAAAGGGTGACTGAGGCCTAAGCCTGAGCATGGACTTGGGCCTGGGGAATATTCCCGATCCCGGTCCTACCTTTAAAATTTTAAAAAAACTTTAAAAATTTTAAATTACTATTATTATTTTTTAATTTTTTGGATAAGATCGCCGCAGTCGCACCTTGCACGCGAGCACACACACACCTAACCTACCTACTTGCAACTAATAGAGCTATTACACTAACATAGTACTACAACAACTAATTAACTAACAGATCTACTTACTATACCTTACAAATCTAACATTATAGATCTAATACCTTAAAGCTAACACCTTATCAACAGAAAACAGTACCTTACAACAAAATAGTTAACACCTTATTAACAGAAAATAGTACACTGCAACAAAAACAAAGGTCACAAATCTTCCTCAACAAGACACACACCTTCTTTCTCTACCTTTCCTACATTTCATAATGCAACACAAAGCAGCATAGAGTGCTATTCGAGCTTAGTGCAAGGCATTTCCCCTGCAACAGCGCCAAAAATGTGCATGTCTGTCGCACGTGTCAAAGCAAGGGACTTGCCGTACACTGTGTGCAAACCACAAATGGCTGCAAGTACACAACCAGATTAATCTAGCAAGCTCAAGAGAGCAAGGGTGTGTCACTCACCGCCCTACGCTCACCTTCATGGAGGATTCCTCGCCACGAAGAAGAGGGAGCTACCGTCGTGCCGTGCTCAACCACCTCATCGCCGCCGTGCCGTCTCTCTCTCTCTCTCTCTCTCACACACACACACACACACACACACACACACACACACGCATACACACACACAAGGAGATGATGAAAAAGATGGAGATGGAGATGGAGCAAGAGCACTCTTCAATTGCACAAATGAGAGAATGAGTGATTTTTAGGTTTAGGTGACTTTTATATGAGCTCGCCCATTCACACTTGGGTGCCCATGCTTAGCCAACTAACCCTTGAATGTTCCAGTTAGAGTGCACCTCTCATCGGCGATCACTCTTACCCTTTTCCTATTGGACCGACAAGCTCGGCTCATGAATACTAGAAATGGACGTCGGTGGTTAACAATTCTCCTTTCATGGAACTTCGTGTTGAAAGCCATGCGGTTGAACCATGGTGCCCCTAGGATAACATCCTCATGTTGAAGAGGAGATATGAAAAATTCTTCTTTGTTGACCTATCTTTGGACATGAAGCCTCAACTTCCCAATCAAGGGAACGGAGGCTTGCTGTCCCTTGAAAGCTCCATCGGCATTTACAGTCTCTCCCATCTTGAAAGCTTGAATGCCCAATTAGTGGCCAACTCTGTTGATATGAAATTGTGAGTAGAGCCAATGTCAAACAAGATGAGCATCATGCTCCCTTACCTTTTCCCAAGCATATGAGAGAGGTGATCCTTTGTAATGAGCATCCTCTTTTGGAGCTTCGATCGTGGAAGCTCTAGGAGTCTCATTGCGGGCATTTCTCTTGGGGCAATTTTGATAGCCATTTCCTTGCTCCCCACACTTAAAACATTTGTGGTCCTTATGAAAAGCTTCAAGCTCTTCAGGAAATAGTTTATTTTACCTTTATAAACTCCCTTCTCCTTGGATGGATTGTTGTTGTTGTTGGAATTTCCTTAGGAAGAATTTTGGGCATTGTTTTTCTCTTTGCATCACTTTTGTCTTTGCTTTCCATGGGCTTGGCATTCCTTCTAGCCCCTTGTTGGAAATTGAAGCGTGAAGCAACCATAGTGTGGTGGATTACTTCGGTGATAGAACCATGCCGTTGGGAGTTGACATAGCTTGTATTCTCTAGCCCCTTGTTGGAAATTGAAGTGTGAAGCAACCATAGTGTGGTGGATTACTTAGGTGATAGAACTCATAGCTTCTATTCTCTTCTCATAGACGCACTAACAAAGTTTGGCTTGATTTGAACTTGTATTTGGCTTTACAAGCTAACTTTTTTGGATGTCAATCTCAAAAATGACCGATGGACATCGTTGGCACCTTATGGCTACCAAACACATGTAGAACCAATGATGATGACCAAAATTTGTCTTGACCCTTGATTTCTCTTGTAAATCTACCACAATAGAAGACTAAACTGTCATCTTTGCCCCTTTTGTTCTTGTCAATATTGTTAGTTCCTTTTGTTTGTTAGGCTTCATTAAGTTACATAAAAGATAGAAGATTACAGTATAAAGATCTACATCCTATATGTGGCCTTCTAGTCCCATGAAGTGTTTGATAGGCAACTTTACACTTGATGGGCTGCTTTCATTTAGTCACATCACCAACTTCCTTCATCCTTGTAGTCCATCCCAGATTTTTATGGCCATTTATTTACAGTGGAAGGTTGATCAATATTCTTTTCTTTCCTTTGACATTACCCATTGTGCATATGGCTTTTGAGACATGCTTCGTGAAGTTTCGTCATTTTCTTGGACCTTCTTTGCTTTGTACGGCTCAACATCTCTTCACTCTTTTCTTCATATGGATTATGTATTTTTCTTACCTTTTTTTTCTTTTTTTTAAAAATCTCAAAAATAACAAAATAAAACCAAAAATCAATTGAACTCAAAAAGAAAAATCATTCTAATAGAATTCTAAACGCTATGTACATTATGCACATGTCCCTAGGGGCTCATATATGGCTTTTGTCCCTGTACTCCACTTGTAACTCTACTATGAGGGCATATACTCTAACTTTTGTCAAAAAATTATCACAATCAAAACATAAAATTCAATACAACTCACAAAACATCGCCCTCTAGTATTATGATAATATTCATAATACTAGGTCCGCATTTAGAATGCCTCCCCCCCTCCTATTTGGAGTCCTCCTTGATGATAGGGTATGGCCAAGGGTATGTGTTGTGCTTGGGCAATAAAAAATTATGCCTATGCAGGCCTTGTAAGTAGACCTATTATGAATACACAGTCAATGCATGGAAAAATTTATGTGGTGCAAGATAATTTGCTTATTGCCATTTGCTGGCGAGGCTTACCTATTTGTTTGATGCTTCTTTGGGATCCATTTTAGCCTTGTGGTTGGTTGTCATAATTGCATTGTTCCTCAGAGTGGTTCTCTTCTAACTATACCATATCCATAGAAGGAATTGAAAGAATTCAAGCGGCGGTGTAGTAACAATAGTTTTATTGGTTTCCTTTGGGACCCACTTCTTTGTGATTACTGGCTGCTTTGTTGATGCTGCTCGTTTGGGAACCCAAACTTTTCCCTGTTTTGTTTGTGTTTGAAGATACTTCTTTAGGATCCACCTTGTCTTTGTGTAAATCTTCAGCGGTCTTTGCTCCAGCTCTTGTACTCTAGGTTGGCAACAAGATTCAGACTTTGGAAGTTGACAACTTAACCGTTTCGAAATCCAAATGAACTCATGACCTCTTTGTGCTTGAGTCTACTTCTTTGAAACCCAAATCTGAGTTGCGGAAGCTTGCGACTTTAGGATTTTTTGTTGGGGTATAAAGCCCAATGTGGTCGCCCAGGTAAGTGGGCGGGCCGCCAGGTATGTACACATATTCTTTTGTAAAAACCTAATAAGAACTCACTATGCTCTACACATTACAGTAGAGCGAGTTCACCATATCGTCGTGCTCTTCTTCTCGCACTCTCTCTCGCGTCGCACTTCCACTCGTACTCCTTCAACTGGTATCAGAGCTCAGATCGAGGCTCGGGGCAGCACTGCAAGAGGCTAGAGTCACCAGCTCAGATTGGAGTGAAATTCGACAGGCGAAGACACGGCCCCAAATTCTGAGGTCATCTCGGCCATCGTTCGGCTTCGACAAAGGTCTGCGCATGCCATTTTCGACTACGTGGTCTCGACGGGTGCATATCCGACTCTGCAAATTTGGGGTTTTTGGCATACGACTGCAGGTGCTGAGGATATCAACACTCCCAGAGTGTTGATTTGTGGTTGTCTACACATCGAAGGACGGCTCACAGTTCTTGGAGGCGTGTCACATACGACACGGGCACATCTACACACAGACTGTAGGCGACATCCACTAGTTCATCAGGTAGCTTGTGTTTGCTGCTTGATATTCCAGATTTCATCCTGACATTGCAGGTACTTCCACATGGGATGTATTGTCAGAGATGATGTATGTTTGTTGAGGGTTTGCTGGCTGTGAGTCACGTAGCAAACAACCGCCGCAGTGGTTACAACATATAGTGGGAAATTTGAGGATGTATGACTTTGTGGGAAGTCTATGTACTGTCAGATTTACTGCAGCCTTTGTTGAGGGTCGAGTGAGGTTTTATTGAGCTGGGGGATTCTCGAATGTTGAGATCCTTTCGGTGATATAGGTCTTGGAGCGATCCCTCGAGCACCCTTAGATAGGCAGCTAGGATGTATTGACTGTGAGTTAGACAGTTGGGATTGCATCTTTGCTTTACTGCCGTTGAGGCATTGTCACAGTCTATGCTTACAGGACAGTGAGAGACAGTACAGGTGCAGGACAGGTTTACCCGCAGCTTACAGTGTCAGAGAGATAGTGTTTTTTGAGCTGTTTTTTGGTCTGTTTTTTGAGTACACCAGAGCCATTTTACAAAGGAGACTCTGCCAAAATTTATGCAGAATCTGAAGCTTTCTTGGTTCATTTGACAGGTTGATATTGGTTCAGAGGTCAGTTTACAGGGGAAACTCTGCCGAATTTTTCCCAGGAAAGTAAACTACTGTGAAGCGTAGCTATGGCTGGATCACAGGACACTGCTCTTTACAATATCAAGAAGCTGGATGGAACCAATTTCCCATTGTGGAAGAAGCAGATTTGGCACGTGTTGGTACAAAAGAAGCAGATAAAACCTATAAAGCTCAAGGGGATAAAACCAGAAGATATGGACGAAGATGAATGGAGCGAAATGGATGAATTGGCACTTTCTACCATTATGCTAACTTTGGCAGAAAGCGTTTACTTCAATGTAGCAGACGAGATGTCGGCTTATCAAGCATGGTTAAAGCTGAGTGATCTTTATGAGAAGCAAAGTGCAGCTTCACATGTATACTGGCTTAAGAAGCTTGTTGACTTGAAGATGAAAGAAGGGACACCTATGTCCAATCATCTGAATGAATTCAACACAATCTATAGTCAGTTGTCAGCTCAAGGTGTCAAGTTTGATGAACCTATTAGAGCTATGTTCCTGTTGATCACATTGCCGGAAAGTCGGGACACTTTTCGCACAGCTTTGAGTAATTCTGCACCTCCAGATGGTTTGAACATAGCAGGTGTAGAAGGAAGTCTGCTTACTAAAGAACAAGTTGAGAAGAACAAGTCCTCAATGAAGATTCAAGAAATAAATGTGACAAACACTGTTGCAGAGGATGACAGTCTAGTGTCAAGAGACATCTACTTCTTGAAGAATACAATGGACTCAGCTCTTCTTACAGCATCTGATGGAAATGCACTGAGTGACTGGATTATAGACTCAGGGGCATCACTTCATGTGTCTCCAAACAAGGAGTGGTTTACCTCTTATGTGACCACTAAAGATCATGTTCGGCTAGGCAATGGGCAGACATGTGAGATCTTAGGTGTTGGAGATGTTCAATTGAAGTTTCAGAATGGCTCTTCTTTCACGCTCAAGAATGTGAGACATGTTCTCGCAATTACCAAGAGCTTGATCAGCACACGTTTACTTGATGATGCGGCTACGTCACCACTTTTGGACAGAACATGTGGAAGATATCCAAGGGTTCTATGACAGTAGCACATGGAGTAAAGTCTGGAGGACTTTACATGATTTATGTATCAAATGTCTCTAAAAATGTAATCAATGTAACCGAGCAACCGAACGTTTCTTTGTGGCATAGCCGGTTAGGACATATGTCCAAGAAGGGAATGGAAATCTTGTCTCGTTCTGGTTATTTGCCTGGCTTTTCATTTAATGATTTTGAATTCTGTGAACATTGTCTGTATGGTAAGCAAACACAGCAGCCACATAAGCATAGAAGTGGTAGAAGAGATACACAATTGGCACTTGTTCATAGTGATTTGTGTGGATCTATGCCTAACCTATCTCTAGGGGGAGCTTCTTACTTTATGACATTTATAGATGATTACTCGAGGAAAGTATGGGTTTACTTTCTCAAGCACAAGGATGAAGCGTTTAGTGTTTTCAAAACGTTTGTGACACTTGTGGAGAATCAGAGTGGCAAGAAGCTTAAATGCTTACGCACTGACAATGGTGGAGAGTATGTTTCAAAGGCCTTTCAAGACTTTTGTGAGTCAAAAGGTATAAAACGTGAACTTACTGCTCCTTACAATCCTCCTCAAAATGGTGTTGCTGAGAGGATGAATAGGACCATACAAGAGAAGGTCAGAAGTATGTTGTCTAATGCACAGCTGCCAAATGGGTTTTGGGCTGAAGCTATATCAACAGCTGTTCATCTTGTAAATAGATCTCCTAGCAAGGTTTTGCAGAAGGATTCCGTGCCAGAGATGGTATGGTCAGGTAAAATTCCCTCATACAAGCATCTCAGAGTCTTTGGCTGTGAGGCATATACTCACATTCCAAAGGAATTTAGGAACAAACTTGAGCCAAAGAGTAGAAAGTGCATCTTTCTAGGCTATGGTAATTCTGGTGAGATGGGGTACAAACTTTGGGATCCCGAATCCAGAAAGGTTGTCCGCACCAATGATGTTCACTTTAATGAATCCAAATATCATTCTAAACCAGAGAGGGTTGAGGAGATTAGAAGAGTTGTCTTCCAAGAAGATGGACCTGCACGTGCAAGACAAAATGTCAGGGCTCAAGAGGAGCAAGGACAGGATAGAGTGGAACCACAGGTTGTGGCTAACCTGAGCCACCTATTGTGCGTAGATCTGAACGTGTCACGCGACCTCCTGATAGGTTTGTTCCATCTATGAACTATGTCATGTTGACTGATTGCAATGAGCCTTCATGTTACAAGGAAGCAGTACAAATGAAGGACTCCGGGAATTGGCAATTGGCCATGCAGTCAGAGATGACAGCTCTGCATAAAAACCAGACATGGAAGCTAGTTAAATTACCACGGGGCAAAAAGGCTCTACCCTGTAAATGGGTTTACAGGTATAAGATCACCGCTCATGATAGTCAGCCAAAGTACAAAGCAAGGCTTGTTGCCAAGGGCTTTAAGCAAGAACAAGGCATTGACTTTGATGAAGTCCTCTCTCCGGTGGTCAAAATGACTACATTGAGATGCTTTCTTGCATTGGTTGCCATATTAGATTTTGTGTTGCACCAAATGGATGTCAAGACAGCATTCTTGCATGGTGATTTAGATGTGGAAATTTACATGCAGCAGCCAGAAGGGTTTGTTGAGAAAGGCAAGGAAGATTGGGTATGCCAGTTGTTAAAGAGTCTTTATGGCTTAAAACAATCACCGAGGGCATGGTACCATAAATTCCACAAGTTTATGCTTTCTCAAGGCTACAAACGTAGTGAGTTCGATCATTGTCTATATACAAAGAAGGCTAAGGATGGTAGTTGGTTGATCCTTATTTTGTATGTGGATGACATGTTGATTGCTGGCAAGCACTTGGAAGAAATTTCAGCTTTGAAGTCAAAGATGGCAAAATCGTTTGACATGAAAGACATGGGTGAGGCAAGTCATATACTTGGTATGCGCATTGAGAGAGACAGATCAAAGAAGTTGATTTGGTTATCTCAAACAGAGTATATTGACAAGGTTTTGCAACGTTTCAATATGGAGAAGGGAAAGGCATTGAGTGTTCCATTGCCACCATATGTGAAACTTAGCAAACAAGATTGTCCTGTGTCTGAGGAAGAACAGGCTGAAATGGATAAGATTCCATATGCGTCTGCAGTGGGTAGTTTCATGTATGTAATGATTGCTACTCGCCCAGACATTGCATTTGCAGTGGGAGTAGTAAGTCGATACATGTCAAACCCAGGCAAGAAACATTGGGAGGTAGTGAAAGGAATATTGAGATACCTGAAAGCTACAAAGAGTATGCATATATGCTATGGGAGTCAGGAGCTAAGTGTAAAGGGTTTTACAGACTCAGATTATGCAGGTGACTTAGACAACCGAAGGTCTACGTCAGGGTATGTCTTTACATTGGCTGGTGGAGCAGTATCATGGCATTCTAGATTACAAGATTGTGTTACTCAGTCTACTACAGAGTCTGAATATGTTGCAGCATCAGAGGCATGCAAAGAATCAATTTGGCTTAATCGACTAGTAACAGATTTGGGAATCAAAGAAGAGATGCCTGTGTTATATTGTGATAGTCAAAGTGCTATACAATTGGCTCGCAATCCAGTTTATCACTCAAAGACAAAGCATGTGGATGTGAAGTATCATTTCATCAGGGAAATGCTCGAGGATAAGCAACTTCAGCTTGTCAAAGTTCACACCACAGAAAATCCTGTTGATCTATTTACAAAAGGACTTCCCTCAGAGAGCTTTGCGCATTTTCGCAAGTAGTTAGGTGTAGGGTAGTACATCACTTCTCTACATCTCTTGTATATTAGCTTGTATAGTAGCTTCTCTCACACTTAAAGTACCACATTGGACTTTAAGTGGGAGGTTGTTGGGGTATAAAGCCCAATGTGGTCACCCAGGTAAGTGAGCGGGCCGCCAGGTATGTACACATATTCTTTTGTAAAAACCTAATAAGAACTCACTATGCTCTACACATTACAGTAGAGCGAGTTCACCATATCGTCGTGCTCTTCTTCTCGCACTCTCTCTCACGTCGCACTTCCGCTCGTACTCCTTCATTTTTTAAGCCGTTCTTGCAGGCTCCGACTATTTTCCTTTTGGTGTTGGATCTTGTGTTTTTCCATCAAAGATCTTTTTCTTCTTGATCCATACCTACTTTTGGCCAATCTGGCTCTTTGGTATCCAAATTTGTTGAGCTTTTTGGTTCTAACTTGTTGTTCTTTGCTTTTGGCCGTCCTTGATGTTACTGAAGCTGTTAGAAATCATGATGATCTGAGTTGTTGGTAGGGGATGTCATTAGAATCATCATTGTTGCACTTTCCCTTTGTGGTTTGGCTGGTTATGGAAAGTTGTTGTATGTTTTCTCTTGGGTTGTTATTTTTGGGATGACTTTGGTATCCATTTGATTAGAGTGTTGGTAGCTTGTTGACATAGTTGTGTTCTTCTTGTCTGAGTCTTTTCTTCACGTATGGGATCTGCGTATGAGGATGCTTGTTGCAGTTGTGTTTCTATTGAAGATTTTGGAATCCGTTTTTTATGCACTGTTGTGTCGTCCGGATTTTCATGGTTTGCATCTTCTTGAAGCTCCAAGTGTTCTACAGAGTCGTAGAACTCGTCTTCTTCTTCATCTTCATTTTCCTAGATTACACTCATTGCAAACTAAGGAACAACATCATGTAATGGAATTAGCCTTTTAACTTGAGTTGGAGCGAAAAGTGAATAACATATTGAGCATTCCTTGTCTGTAGATGTAGAGTGAGAAAGAAAGTGCTTGGATGGAGAGAGAAACACTAACACATTACTTCATTAACATGGCATAAACAATACTTGTAAAAGAGAGTGAGAGTTTAGAGAAATTGACACCAATAGAAGACCGAATTAGTAGGAGCCGGTCCCCCCTCCAATAGGCATTTGTATTATAGATTCTTCCATGATGAAAGACTTGTTTACAATACAACTGATTGTGTTCCTTGAGACCTTCTTGATGAGGTGAAGATGGCAAGCTTCACTCACCAAGAATTAGCATAATAACAACAATAAACATGATTAGCATGAACTTGAAAAATGCCTAGCCTCAATCCCAAGACCTCAAACACCATGAAAGGTGAGGAGAGCTGGCAGGGAGTGAGGAAGAAGAGAGAAGTAGAAGTAGCTCTATGAGAAAGCAATACCCCCTTGCACATAATCACTCATAGCTCTTGTATCATAGCTTAGCATAGTGATAATGGAGATTAGAGAGATTGATAAGCAATCATAAGCATTCTCTTGTGTGGATTTGCATCCATAGCCAAGAGCTTGTTGTAGTAAGCACTCAACTTCTCAAGCTTGGAGAAGGAGATGGAGTTCTTGCTTCACAAGAGTGTGTGAAAAGAAGAATTAGAGAGAGATATGGCTCTTGGGATGCTCAAAAATGAGAGAGAGAGAGAGAGAGAGAGAGAGAGAGAGAGAGAGGTAGCTTGGTTGACCCCCTTTACTAGGCTTCCCTTGAAGCTCATTGGGCCATGTAGCCCTCTAGCCAATGAGATCTTGGCTCCCTTTGGCCAGTTGTGTAGTCTCTTGACATTTGTCCTTCTTTCCCTCTTGTGAGGTTAAGCTAGCACCCCCCTTGCCTGCTTGAGCAGAGTGCCTCTACACCTGACATGTGGCCCCTTTCCGCTCATGAGAGTATGGGCCCTTGGTGAGGTGCATACATAATTCTCACATCCCTCCTTTGTAGGGCTCGCCCCCTTCTTTGTAGCAAGTTCTTTGAACTTGGTAAGCACGCAAGCCCCCTGCATAAGCACAGCCCTTGCTTAAGCAAGCTGCCCCCTTGCCTGCTTGGACCTTAATTGACTAAATTTTAAAAGTAAAAGACTATGTCAAGGCTTTTAACACTTACCTTTGGAGGCTTTAATGAAGCCAACCCTAAGGTCTTTTGCTCCATTGGTTAGCCTTGCTCTTTGATAGACCATTTCTCATTTTGGTCCCTTTACCATTGGCCCCGTGTTGAAATAGATCTATAAGCACATCTGTATTTTAATCCTTGTTCCCGTTTATTCTCCCAAATTAAGTGATCAGTTTAATATGAAAAAATCATTTGGGTTGGTTAGATATTAGATTTTATGACATTACCTCTCTCTTGAATCATAGTCGTCCTCTACTATGAGGTAGAATAGATAAAGTCATAGTCATTAGTCAATTTTACTTAACGGGTAGAGGATCCCTTTTTACCCTACGACATCTTTCCAAGATGGATGACCCTAATCCATTTGGTCTTGGGAGATATAGCTACCGCAAGCATGTCTGCTCTTTTTAGTCCGTTTCATTCTCTCAAAGTAGAGTCACAAATTCTACTTGGTGTTTGAGAGACGTCATCATCACAAACATGATATTAAGCATGCATACATTTAAATTTGTGCACAATAAAAAGAGAACTAGTTTTATAAGACAAAAACATGGATCATTTGAAAGAAATTTGTACATTTGCTTATTCTAATGTAGCATTGTAAGCATTGACAAGGTGTATACTATCCTTAAGCTGTATTCCTTGCATCCATGTAGCATCTTCAAAAGGATAATTTTTGAATTTAATAAGATAACATTGGATAATCTTACCATGTTGTAGTACCTCGTCTTCATGACGAAGAATAGCTTCGGGTTGTAGCACCTCTTCTTGGTCTTCAACTTCGGGAGGGTCTTCAATAATTGGTTCACTTGGTGGCTCTCCCTTGTAGGGCTTAACGAGGCTCACATGAAAAGCATTGTATATGAGCCAATGGTTGGGCAACTTGAGTTGGTAAGCCGTCTCATTGATGGGCTTCAAAATTTGGAAAGGACCATAGTATCGTTTTGATAGTTTAGCATAATACTTTTGATGGCCAGTAGGATTTTTGCCCGTGGCTTGTCTTAATCAAGCTTTAGGAAACTTAAGCAAGACCCAGTTGTTTGCTTTGAAAGTTAAGGCCCTTTAGTGCTTATCAACAACAGCTTTTTGTCATTGTTGAGAGATGGATATAGCCTCCTTAATCTTTTGAAAAGATTCTTGTAGGTCACGGCTATACTCGTCGGCGGCGAAGATCTTCTCACCATGTACTTTGAGTAGCAAGGGACTTTTAGGTCTTCCCTCAATGATCTCAAAAGATGCTTTTCCCGTACAAGTATGTAGAGTATTATTGTAGGCATACTCCACAAGAGGTAAGTATTTTTCCCATTGTGAGCGTTGATTTACTTCGGTAACATAAGTCTTGAGTAGATCGAGTATTGTAAGATTAGCTCTCTCACTTTGGCCATCCATTTGTGGGTGATAGGCCGAAGAGAAATTCAATCTTGTTCCTAGATTTTCAAAGAGACCATTCCAGAAATTACTGGTCATTCTAGGATCTCTATCTGACACGATGGATGTGGGTAATCCATAGTGCTTGAAACTTTGAGATATAAAGAGAGTTGCCATTTGGTGTGCCTTAATAGTCTTTGTGACAGGAATAAAGTGTGCTTGCTTGCTAAACCTGTTAACTATTGTCCATATTCCCATGGATAGACTTGGGTAATCCAAAGATAAAATCCATGGATATACTCTCCCCGGTGAATTTAGAATAGGCAATGGCTGGAGTAATCCAGGTTGCTTCCCTCTATCATACTTGGTCTTTTGGCATACTACACATTTTGTAACATATGCTTGTATGTCCATTTCCATGGTAGGCCAATAGAAGTACATCTCTACTCCTTGAAGAGTAGGTTGAATACCTCTATGCCCCGCATATTGAGGAGCATGGGATTCAACATAACTTTCTCACGAAGGGAATGTGTAACACATAGCCTATTTCCATGGAGAAGATAACCATCCTTCAAGGTGAATGGTTCCTCTTTCTTTCCCATAGCAAGGGCTGACATTATGTCTCTAAAGTCAGGGTCAGTAGCATACTCATCTATCATAGAAGATAGATCATTGTGAGTAGCTATGGACACCACATTAACTTTTGGTCGTCGTGAAAGTGCATCGGCCACTTGATTGTGCTTAACAGCAATGTGAAAAATATGAAAATTAAATTACAAAAAAAAAAAATTCCCACCTTATTTGTTTGTCAGACAGCTTGGTTTGCGTCATGAAATACTTGAGATTTGGTGGTCCGTTCGTAGAATAAATGGAGTCCCCAATCGGTAGTGCTTCCATGTGTCTAGGGCATGTAGAACAGCTAAAAGCTCTTTCTCATAAATTCCCAAGACTCGTTCACCAATATTGAGCCTTCAGCTCTCATATTCTATGGCATGCCCTTCTTAAAGCAAAACTGCTCCAAGGCAATCACCACAAGCATCACATTGGACCTCAAGTGGCTTTGAGAGATCCAGAAGCACAAGGACTAGTTGGGAAGTAAGCTTCTCTTTGAGCTTATCAAAAGCATTTTGCTCCTTAGCAATCCATACATACTTAACAGCCCTTTTCTTCCTTTGTTTCCTCTCTTCCCTTTTCGAGTGACGAGGAGAAGGACTATGTGTTGATCTTTTCCTCTTGGGAGGAGTGGGCGATCATCTAGACCGCCATCTTCATGGAGCCACATCTTCAAAGGAACTTAAACTTTCATTTCTTTCTTGCTCTTTGGATTCCTCCTCTCGAATGGGAGAGAGTCTTCTTTTGGGGGTCTCTTCAAGAGGCTTCCTAAGCTCTCTCTCCTCTTGGAGAGGAAGGGAAATTCCATAAGCACAAAGTTGTTGAGTAACTCAGCTTGCAAAGCAGGGTTGCCCATAGCTTTCTGCAACCTAATGACGAGATAATTCACAATCATGGGAGCATCATCGTTAGCACCTTCATGTGCAAAATTAGAGCTATCAATGTTCATTCTACTCTCTTGATTATTGTCAGCCATGTTAACAAATTTTATGTATGTACCTAGTGTATGCTTTGGTAATTCAAAACCTTGGTTGCCACTCCTCTTAGCCTTTGAAAATCGGCTCTTAAGTATCTACACCCACGGCTCGAAGTGGTTAATTATAAAGAGTAGAGGAGTAGGTCTAACATAGAAGAGTTGCCGAGAGCTAGCTCCTTTCGGACTTCTTATGGCTCAATAATGGTAAATCCATAGGCAAGTCTAAAAAGACTCCATTATTAAGTTCAAATCTCCCGCGGTGTGCACCATATCCCACATAGTGGGCTCAACAAAACCAATTATAGATCCTAGTTCCACTTACCCTAATATAATTAACAACATCAACCATTTATAGGCTACTTAAGAACCTCTCTTCTTGAGCAAGAAAAGAGAAACCAAATGCTTTGATACCAATGTAATGGAATTAGCCTTTTAACTTGAGTTGGAGCAGAAAGTGAATAACATATTGAGCATTTCCTTGAGCATTCCTTTGTGTGTAGATGTAGAGTGAGAAAGAAAGTGCTTGGATGGAGAGAGCAACACTAACACATTACTTCATTAACATGGCATGAACAATACTTGTAAAAGAGAGTGAGAGTTTAGAGAAATTGACACTAATAGAGGACCAGATTAGTTGGAGCCGGTCCTCCCTCCAATAGGCAATTTGTATTATAGATTCTTCCATGACGGAAGACTTGTTTACAATATAACTGATTGTGTTCCTTTAGACCTTCTTGATGATGTGAAGATGGCAAGCTTCCCTCACCAAGCATTAGCATAACAACAACAATAGACATGATTAGCATGAACTTGAAAAATACCCAGCCTCAATCCCAAGACCTCAAACACCATGAAAGGTGAGGAGAGCTGGCAGGGAGTGAGGAAGAAGAGAGAAGTAGAAGTAGCTCTACGAGAAACCAATACCCCCTTGCACATAATCACTCATAGCTCTTGTAGAATAGCTTAGCATAGTGATAATGGAGATTAGAGAAATTGATAAGCAAGCATAAGAATTCTCTTGTGTGGATTTGCATCCATGGCCAAGAGCTTGTTGTAGTAGGCACTCAACTTCTCAAGCTTGGAGAAGGACGTGGAGTTCTTGCTTCATAAGAGTGCGTGAAGAGAAGAATTAGAGAGAGAGAGAGAGATGGCTCGTGGGATGCTCAAAAATGAGAGAGAGAGAGAGAGAGAGAGAGAGGTAGCTTGGTCGAACCCCTTTTCTAGGCTTCCCTTGAAGCTCATTAGGCCACGTAGCCCTCTAGCCAATGAGAGCTTGGCTCCCTTTGGGCAAGTTGTATAGTCTCTTGACATTTGTCCTTCTTTCCCTCTTGTGAGGTTAAGCTAGCACCTCCCTTGCTTAAGCACAGCCCTTGCCTGCTTGAGCAGTGTGCCTCTACACTTGACATGTGCCCCCTTTCCTCTCATGAGAGTATGGACCCTTGGTGAGGTGCATACATAGTACTCACATCCCTCCTTTGTAGGGATTGCCCCCTTCTTTGTAGCAAGTTCTTTGAACTTGGTAAGCATGCAAGCCCCCTGCTTAAGCACAACCCTTTCTTAAGCAAGCTGCCCCCTTGCCTGCTGGACCTTAATTGACTAAAGTTTAAAAATTGAAGACTATCTTAAGGCTTTTAACACTTACCTTTGGAGGCTTTAATGAAGCCCAACCCTAAGGTCTTTTGCTCCATTGGTTAGCCTTGCTGTTTGATAGACCATTTCTCATTTGGGACCCTTTACCATTGGCCCCGTGTTGAAATAGATCTATAAGCACATCTGTATCTTAACTCTTGTTCCCGGTTATTCTCCCACATTAAGTGATCAGTTTAACATGAGAAAATCATTTGGGTTGGTTATATATTAGATTTTATGACAACATCATAGCCATTTTCATCACAAAACTTTGTTGTTGGATTGTCTTGAATAGCGCACAGATCTAGAGGATCCAAGATGTGTTCCCATTCAAGTGGCTCTAAAGCTTCCTGAAGAAAGGGTTCTGGGATATAATCCTTATCTTCAATTGACCTTTCTAGGATGCCTTCCTCTCACTTTAAGCTTCCACATTGTGAAGCTCCACACATCCACAGTTCTTTAGGCTTATCCAACCATGTTGGAAGTTTTGATCCTGCTACAGTAGCGAATTGAGCAAGAAGCAACCTACTCTGGCCACTTCTAGTTGTGAGGCTGAGTATAGGCAGTCTTCACAGCTACGATTGAGTGTCTATGGCTTAGATGCCTTATGGCTAATTTGGATGTTGGACAGGACATTGCCAACACTATCTACACTAACAGTCAAAGCACATTGGCAGTTGTGAGGAACCCAGTTTTTCATGCTCTCACAAAGCACATTGAGGTGCATTACCACTATGTCAAAGAGAGACTCTCAGCACGAGAGATCAGCTTGGCTTGTGTGCCAACACAGGACAACCTTGTAGATCTTTTCACAAAGGCATTGTCTCGTGAGAAGCTCGAAGCTTTCTGCAAAGCTTTGGGCTTACTGCCCTTTGTGGACTGATCATGTCCTCAGGGCATGGCACTTCCATTTACTCATGTGCCAGCTCTCGTTCACCGCATCACTCCAGGGGGGATTTGTTACCATATACATGTGGTAGTGATATGTGAACACACTTAGGACCGTCATGACATTTTTTCCTTCACTAGGAGGTTTTCCCCCCCGTGCATTGTACATACACCCATCATTCTAGGGCTATCTATCTTTCCATGCATGCACACTAAGTAATACACTCTCTGTTGTGTGCCTTGAGCTTCCTTCCTCTTCTCCATGCTGTGTGTGTTTTCCTGCAACCCTAATTTCAACTGGGATTGTAGAAAGAAAGAACCAATGCTTTTGTCCCAAGTTAAAGAGGTGCAACTACTAACGCTTTTTTCCACAAATACTTTCTAATTATAAAGTAGAAATATGTTACTCTTGAGATAAATCCTATGATAATATAGAAAGATTATTATTATACTTAGATATTCATATGTACATAATGGGAAATATACTTATGCATCTAAAAAGTCACAAAATAAATCTCTTAACATTCGTTCCCACTATATACGTGCCACAACATAAATGTCAAAGATTATGCATGAGGAAGATGAAATGGACACTTTCATTGCTGGTACCAAGGATATTAATGAGAAATTTATTTCTACAGGTGAATTCATTTTTGACAGTTCCCTTGTGCAAACTGTTCTTGATGCTTTGTTGGATTCTTACCAGACTTTTGCTAGTACTTGGAAACTTATGACCCAAGGAAACCCTGAATTTGTTAAGTTTGATTCACTATGCACATTACTGTTTCAAGAGTCACTTTCCAGAACAAATTGGGCTAAACAGCGTGCAGTTGAATATGCCTTTATTAATGCTCAAAGAAAAAGTGGTAACAACAATGTAGCCACTTCTCCTGGTTCTTCTGTGAGTGGAAAGGCACCTGTTCCTAATGATTCTGCTGGTAGCACTTCGTCTGGGAATTTTGGATAAAAGGGCAAAAAGAAGATCCATTGCCATTATTGTAAAACTAACGATCATTTGATCAAGCAGTGTTTGAAATTGAAGACAAAAGAGGCTAAGAAGAAATAGGTTGCTTCTACTACAAGTGAATCTATTGTAGAGTCTTCTGTGAAAGGAGATTATGATGTTGATGTAGATGCAGAATGGGCTTTTAGTGCACTTGTGATCCTTCTGTCCATGATGTATGTATGTCAGTTGTTGCAGATGCTCATGTGTGGTATTGTTATAGTGGTGCTACAAAGCACATTACCTCTCATCTGGACTTTTTACCTCTCTTGACGATGTCTTTCATGGGAATACAGTCACTTGTGCAAAAAATGCCTCTTATCCGATCAAGGGAGTTAGAAAGATTGTGCTAATTGCTGTGAATGGCAGTTTGTTCACACTTGTTGATGCACTATATGTACCTGTGATAAAAAAGAACCTTTTTTATGTATTTGTACTTGCTAGAATTTATCTTTTTGTGAAATTTGTGGATAACAGATGTATAGTTCATGATCTCAGTTTTAGAGATGAAATTGTTGTATCTGGCATTTTATGCCATGGGCTGTATAATCGCACTTTGTATCACAAGTGTGGGCAGAATTTTTCAAATGCAGTTGTGGATTCTAAGACTGTTTTAGATGCAAAACTTTGACATGTACATTTTGTGTATCTGAATTTTGTCAGTTTGCTACATTTGCAAAAATCAAATACGGTTGCTTCTTTGCTGCCTCTTGAAGCATCTGTCAAGCATGTTTGTGAAGGCTATATTTTGAGTAAGATACAACGTTCAAAGTTTCCAAAGGATGGTTCAGCTAGGGTTACATATAGGTTGCAGCTTGTGCAATAGTGATGTTTTTGGGCCCATGCAAACTCCATTCTTGGGCAATTACCTTTACTTTGTGAATTTCATTGATGATTACTCTAGGCATGCATGGGTGTACCCACTTAAACCAAAGTCCAAAGTGTTTATGTGCTTCCAGTAATTTCTGGCTATGGCTGAAAATGTCTCAAAATGTATAATGGGCACCCTCCGTTCCGATCGAGGGGGGGAGTATATGTCTCATCAATTTAATGCATTTCTAGCTAGTCGTGGGATAAAACACCAATGTAACGTGTCGTATACACCTCCGTAAAATGTTATTGTTGTGAGAGGAAAAATAGATCGCTTATGGAAATGACACAATGTACGGCCAAAAGTCAAGCCTTGCCACATTCGTTTTGGCTTGAAGCTATCATGTGTGCCATTTATGTACTTAACACATGTCCTACAAAAGCTTTGCAGTCTATGACTCCATATGAAGTATGGCATGATAGAAAGCCTTCTATTGATCACATACACATTTTTGGTTGTTTGGCTTATGCTTTGGTGCCACAAATGCAACATAGAAATTTGGATGATATGGCTGTCAAATGCATTTTTGTTGGTTATAGTGCTGAAAGCGAAGGTTACAGGCTGTACCATCCGCAAACAAAGTGTATCTTGGTTTCACAGGATGTTGTGTTTGTGGAAGATTTTGTTCGGCCCTTGTTGTCATATACTAGAGACAATAATATAAGCTCACATGACATTTATGATAGTTTGTTGCCTCTTTTCAGTGGTGGAAATTTGAATGTAAATTCAAATGAGGAAAATGTAGAGCCTATGGGGATTTCTAAAAATGTTATAGATCAGCCTATTACAAATGCAGATGTACATGACGTACTTGATGAGGAAAGGCCTGAGAATGAGCAGGCTAGAGGTACGCTAAAATGGATGGTGCATACTGTGTGATAATAAATTGGATGCACCTTTATCTAGTCGTACTCATTTAAGTTCTCGCCATGCATCTTATGCATCAGATTGCTATGCTTTGGATGTTTCTATCTTATGTGATATTGAGGAACCTTTGTCTTTTGATGAAGCACACAATTCAAAAAATTGGATGGCTGTCATGCAATCAGAATATGACGCACTTATAGAAAATGACACATGCACTTTAAGTGATTTTCCTCCTGGAAAAAAGACCATCGGTACAAAGTGGGTTTATAAGTTGAAACACAAGTCGGATGGTGAGTTTATCGATATAAGTCTTGACTTGTTACAAAAGGTTATGCACATCAGAAAGGCATAGATTATGAAAAGACTTTTGCTCCTACTTGTTGTATGACTACTGTACGTTTTCTATGTGCATTGGCATCTCGTTTTCGATGGGATGTACATCAATCATATATTGTTACTACTTTCTTGAAGGGTGACATATTTAAGGAATATTATGACACGTAGCCTCGCGGTTTTGTCATTAAATAAGATGAAGTGTACAAATATAAGAAAGCTTTTCATGGGTTGAAGCAATCTCCTCGTGCATGGTACGACAAAGCTGACACCCATTTGGTCAAACGAGGCTTTCATAACAGTCCAACAGAAAGCACATTGTATGTAAGCATGAGAGCGATGTACTTCTCATTGTTGTTCTATATGTGGATGATTTGCTTATCACTGGTTCGAATGAGGCACATATTGCTGAATTTAAGGCTGAATTTAATGCTACTCTCAAGATGAAAGATTTGGGACTATTGCATCATTACTTGGGCATACCGTTTAAGCAGTGTGATAGCGCTATTGCCTTGTGTTAGACAAAACTAATCCCAAAAAGTGAGACTATGCTCTACAACAATAGGGCCAGAATTTTTTTTGTTAATTATTAATAAGAAACACTTACAAAAAGTTTAATGATCACCTCAAGTAGGAGAAGAGGGCTCTAATACGCTAGCAAATGCTTTGCAAGGGCTCTGCAAGTACTCTAACAAATCGAAAAATACAGGAATTTGACAATTTGTTCAAATTGTCGACGCCTTGTTTTTTAATATAAAAAGTATATTTTGATCAAGATATAGTTTGATTGAAATATACTTTAAATAGATAAATGCGTAGAATATTGATATACAATGTTTACACATATAAAAATGATTATACCAACGTATAAATACAACTTAGCTTGTACGGTCTAAAGTAAGCATGAAGATAGTGGTACCTAAAATTCGACCGATGGATGTTAGATTATAGATTCAAACGATGCAACTTAGATCACTATGTATACACAGAATTTGGGAGATAAAAAATTTATCATTCTAAGGTTGTATGTTGATGACATGCTAATTGCAAGTGCTAACATGCAAGATATAAAAGACCTAAAAGAGAAGTTGTCTAAATTTTTTTCAATGAAAGATTTAGGTGCTACTAAACAAGTACTTGGTATGAAAATATTCAAGGATAGGTTGAAGAAGACACTAACACTATCTTAAGAGGATTACATCAAAAAATTACTAAAAAGGTTTGCAATGCAAAATGCAAAACCGGTTCTTACACCTTTGGTTAGAAATATGTGTCCAAAGACACAAGAGGAGATAGTCTACATGTCTAAAGTTCCACATGCTACAATAATAGGTTCTTTAATATATGATATAGTTTGAACAAGGCCAGATATTGCATATGTGGTAGGAGTTGTGAGTAGGATCATGGAGAATCTAGGTAAAGAACATTGGCAACATATGAAATGGATACTTTGGTATCTAAAAGAGAGAACCACAAATGATTTATGTTTTGGAGGCCTTGACATTTTCTTGCGAGGGTATACATTTTCTTGTGAGGCTATGTTGATGTAGATATTGTGGGTGGCAAAGATACTCGAGAAAGCACTAATGGCTATGTCTTCACTATTGGAGACACAACAGTAAATTGAGCTTCACCATTTGCAAAAGTTGGTCTTGCTTTCTACCATGGAAGCAAAATATATAGCCCCGATAGAAGCTAACAAAGCGAATTTGTGGCTTCATAGATTTTTTGAGAGCCTTGACTACAAACAAAACAATTGTGTTTTATATAGTGATAATCAAAGCGTTTTTTATCTTGCAAAGAATTCAGTCTTTCATTCAAGAACAAAACATATAGATACGAGATATCACTTCATAAGTACTCTTTTGGAAGAGGGATGTGTAAAGCTTGAAAATGTGCACACAAGCAAGAATCCTTCAGACAAAGTGGTTAACAAGGAAAAGTTGAGATTTTGCCCATTTTCAATTGGCGTTCAAAGATAAGAAACTAGAACGAAAAGTGGTCACAAGTTTGGCGGAGATCAGTCTCCAAGAGGAAGATTGTTAAGTATGGAGTCTAATTTATCCTCGTAATTTTCTATTCTAGAAACGCACATAAAGCCCGTTATGAGAAGCAAAAAAAAACACTCGCTAAAAAACCAAAACAATTTAGCCAAAATATTCCACCAAAATATCTTGGCTAAACGACGACCGAAGAGTGATTGAAAAATGACCGGCGGTCCATGGCCGATAGTCAATGGTCGGAGGCCGAAATTCAATGACCGATGACTGACGTTCAACAACCGCCAATGGATGAGTTTCAAGACCTGTCTACCCATGGATAGCTACACATAAACACATTCTCATGTGAGAAGGCAACCCATAGAGGCTCCTTTTGACCTATAAAAGGAGACCTCTTCCATACATGAAAGCAAGTAGATGAGGTGATGAAGAGAGTGAAGCAAGGACAAGTGAGAGAATTACACGAGGTCAATTAAGGGTTTCTAATCCCTTTGTAACAAATCCCATGAGTGATTGTTTTCTCGTGGACATATCCGCACTTGGATGAACCACATATACTGTGTGCTCTCTCTCTCTCTCTCTCTCTCTCTCTCTCTCTCTCTCTCGTGTCTATCATCTCTCTTGTGTGAATTATCTCAATAAACCACTCTAATCTCTATTTAAGTACTCATTTATTTCTAGCAATGTACACAAGCATTCAACGTTCATAATATCTCAATATATAGTGCTTTGGACCTTAATTCATTAAATTAAGGTTAAGATGCGGGCATCAATCATCAATCATAAATCACAATAAATAGTTCGAATAATTGCATAAATCCAAGTTGTCTAAGTAATATGCCCTTTTACGATCCACAATTGCTCCCAAAAATTCTATGGTTCACACTAAGAGCCGAATCTTGCTTTGAGGTAAAACAATTAGTGAGATTAACAAGGTAAACTTTCAAGTGCATCACACACTTTCCCTTACAAGATAATGACTCACAAAATGCAAAGTACTTGGAAGATTAATAAAGTTCAAGAACGTGTTTGCTTCATTCTGTGGAAATATAGTTCCCTAAGTGTGACAAGGAGGGAAGAATATTAAAATACACACCACTAATTTTATTAGTACTTAATGGAGGTAGTATAGAGACACCTAGAAAAGAAAAACGTTATTTTGGTTGTTGGGGTGGTGGGGGGTGGGGGGGGAGGGGGGGTATATTTAGTTGCAAAGATCACATCATATTTCTCATAATACCTTGATTGATATTCTTCTTGATGCTCTATCTTAGAAAATACAATTTTTGAGGTTTTTCAGGGATTAGACACTAAAGCCCCCATTATTAGTATTTTTACAGTAAATCACAAGGACACATAAGCAAGATTCCAAATATTTGTCTCACAATTGGGGGACTGGGTTCAATCTCCCTTTTGGAGACGTCTACTTATTGGCCCCTTTACCCTAGTGGGACTCACCTTATGTAGGCCAAAAAAGAGGGCTATGGGTTAGAATGAATAAGGCAATTAGAAAGGAGGGTTAAAATGAGGACATTATACAATTGAATTTGCTCTTTCCAAATGATGGAATAAAAGAGATCACTAGGCCTATACTAGGAATTTTTGGCGGACTGATGGAAACCTGCTGGCGACGAATTTGGCAATCACACCTTCTGCAAACACCTGCCACCAACAAAGAACAAGAAAAGAAGAGAATTTGAGAGGTCGGGCCTTCATTATGGAGCAGCTGCGCAACCATAGCCTTACCTTCTGCCACAGTATGATCGTTGCCAAGCTCCCCATTATGAGCAGCCACAGTCGCAGGCGGAAATCGAATGACATTGCAGGTGAAGAAGAGCCTCCAGCTTCCTGAAAGCACAAGTAAGCGAAGCATCTATTAGAGGACTGTGTGTGTGTGTGTGTGTGTGTGTGTGTGTGTGTGTGTGTGTGTGTGTGAACGTGGACTGGATGACGGAGAGGGAGATTTTGTGTGTGTGTATGTGTGTGTGTGTGTGTGTGTGTGTGTGTGTGTGAGAGAGAGAGAGAGAGAGAGAGAGAGAGAGAGAGATTGAGTTTTGTGGGGTTTTCCCACGATCAGGGGTTGTACACCAGTAGTAGGTCAGGGGGTTGTACACCAGTAGTAAAGCACCACCTAAACAATGTGCGTGCGTGCACGCATGTGCATGAATGTGTGTGTGTGTGGAGGAGGGGAAGAGCGGAAATACCTGATACAGGGTCCATACAGGGGACGAAGAATTCACACTGTTGAACTGCTCACTTGCAACATGCCACAGACTAGTAAAACCACTCGGTGGAAGCAGCAGTAGTACAGACATCAACACCATTAGAGATCCATAAAAGACCTGAAACAAAAAAGATGCGCTTTAGAAGTGTCTCATTTAGTTATATACGTATACATTCTTATTAGGTCAAAAGCTGTGCATAATTGAAGCCCTTTACAGTATGTTTCTTAGAGCATTCAAATTTCACGAGAGGGAGTTGGAGTTCGAGAGTGCTATCCCTCTAGATTTTATCGTAGTGTCACTCCAAATTAGTTCGGGGCACGATTGAAGAGTATCAAGGTCTTGATTTGAACTTGATGTAGTGAATTGGACAAGCATAGTTTATTGAAGAAGCATCCAAAGCAAGAAGCAATATTTATGTATGTACTACAGGAGCATCCGTCATAAAATTGAATGGTGGTCCTATTTTCTATTGTTTTTGTGGAACTTGTCGATAGGATGTAACTATATTTTCAGAACGTACATAGACATTGTATGTTCATCTATTGTTAAGAGTTTAGGTGGGTTATCTCTTCGATCCAGAGAGCGAGGGCTTGTCTTTGGAGAACCTGCGTGATGATAGGGATTGTGTGAGTTCTTTATTATTAAGAGTCTTGGTGGGTCATCCCTTGGGTTTATGTCTAGATCCCGGGAGTGAGGGCTTATTTGTGGCTATGCCTGGCCTTGTGTTGTTCTCTCTTGTTTGGGTCCAGGACATTTTCACAAATTTTATCTAGTGGGACTTTGTTTTGGTTGTCTTAGTTCAAAAGACACCGTGTTTTGGGGCAGCGACTATTCATATTTCCCATATTTTGGGGTTGTTAGTTTTGGGGAGTTAGGTCATTGGACCTCTAACTTGGGCCCAACGTACAAAGGTGCCCCACAAGGCTTGTCCTCTCTCTCTCTCTCTCTCTCTCTCTCTCTCTCTCTCTCTCTCTCTCTTCTGCCATACTCCCATCATCTTTTTTTTTCCCTTTTTAAAAAAGAAAGCACATTGCTGATTCTCTATTACTTTGACTCCCTGTAGGTGCCCAAGAGGTGCCTACCTACAAGGAAGTAAATCTGATGCAACCGCCCAAAGGCAAAGTACAAGGCTGCCAGAAGCATAGAACCTTTAAAGACATTTGGATTATCTTCTACTTTCGCTTCTTCGACTACTTCTTCAGGGCAGGCAACATCGTTGGTCATTACACAAGCCATGGTTAATTCTTGGAATGAGATTAATAGCAAGGTGTTTTCCAAATCACTTTTTATGTATTTTCATTCAGCACATGAGGTTTGGTACAAGTGCCTTGCTTTAGAGAAGACTTTGTTGAGCCTTCAGTTCTCACAATTCTCTTCCCTTCAGGCCCTGATTATTCGCATGTAGCAATCTTGTTGTATCTAGCAAGATCATTTCTACAGATTTGGCTACTAGATTGTTGGCCAAGCTTCCCTCTTCAAATGATTCTCTCTATTGGTCTCTCTTTGCCTGTTTATCACTTGCGAGGATATGCTACTTGCGTTGCAGCAAATTTCTTAGCATATTCTAGATAGAGCTAGCTCTGCACTACTGCGCGATATACGACTTGGGCGGTTGCTCGTGGGGGTGGAGCTACCCAACAAAATCAACCTAATGTTATTCATACCTATCGTGGAAGACTAAGAACATACAACAACTACATGTTATCGAAGACGGCGTGATCGTCACAAATATGGGACCAAGACAGCCTATACCCTTGCTACTTTCAATGCCTTGGCTGAGATTTTTATCCGTTGCAATGATTTCCCTCTAGCCTCTTCATTGCCTTTACCATCGGTTTATTGTCGACCTCGAGAGTCGACGGCCTTCTCCTTTGTCCAAGTGTCCTGCTTCAGGGGGTACCTCTTCTTCGTCCCTCTCGGCCTTCTTTACCCTAGCCGATGGCTTTGATACGCTCATCTTTGGCACTTCTGTTCCATCCTCTTCCACCACTTGTTCCCTTGCTTGGCCATTTTCTCAAGCTTCCATGTTCGACCTGATTAGTGCAACCTCCATCATGATTTGGTGTTGAAAGGTTCGTCGTTTTCGACTTGGCACTCATTTTGGTTCTTTAGATTTGTCAGGACTTGAGTATTTTTCTCCGCATGGGTTTCTGATGTTTGGCAGCATACAGGCTTTGTGCGGTCCCGAGACAACTTGTCTTTCTCTTGCTCTGACTACAGAGTAGGAGGACTGAATCTATCTTGGATAGATCGCTCCTACGCCAGTGACCACACATGTGACATGGGTGGATCTGTTTGCATTCTAGCAGGGACTACTTTTCCCAACCATGTGCCTATGATAGACAGACAGAGGAGGGGGAGTACGATGCTACGCATCCTTGAGGGGCTCTTGCTGGATCCAAATCTTAGAGAGCTTGTGGTGACACTTTGGATAGAGAGTTTGGATTCGCAGGACACCCCAGCTAGTAGCGTGGCCTCTGGACTCGTTGAGCTTAGTCGCTTCTTCCTCCACGAGTCTACAGATCACTTGGCTCCAGCTAGGGAGGAGAAGCGTCTTCGACGGGGCATTGTTTCCTTGTAGAAGATGCACGAGCACCACCCAGACAGTCCTTGGTTGGAGGAGCAGATGCAGCAGGCTCGATAGGAGCTGACTAGCATTGAGGAGCGGTGCCATCAGTTTGCCTTCCATCGACAGGCATCTCAGTGGACCCAGTGGGTCACAGAGTTACTGGGGAGTTCTTTGAGAAAGTGGGGCCCTGCCATGCGCACACTAGTGTGAGCCAGTTAAGGAGACCCGACGGGTTAGTTGCCTCAGAGCCTGAGGATAAGCGTGCAGTTGCTACCGAATTCTATCGTGATTTGCTGTCAGTTGAGCCTTGGTCAGAGAGTTAGGATGCATGCAGAGAGCAAGTTTGGGCGCAAATGCCTAGCCTTGTTACTGAGGAGATGCGTCAGAGACTAGAGCAACTAGAGGAGCTCCATGAGGCCCTCAGAGCACTCCCCCGAGGTAGTTGTCCAAGGGAGGGTGGTTGGACTCTCAGCTTCTTTTTGGAGTACTGGCACTTGCTTGGTTTGGATCTCTGCAACGCCTATCAATACATCTTGCACACTGGAGAGATGCCTGAAAGCACGAGTGAGGGCTTGATCTACCTTATTCCCAAGGAGGGACGTTCCTTCGATGAGATTTGGCAGTGGCGACCCATCACCATTCTCAACTTAGCCTACAAAATTCTAGCAAAGACTCTGTGTTTGAGGATCCAACCACTTCTTACGGAGCATTATACATGGGACCCAGGCAAGTTTTGTAAAGATGACAACATTTTCACCTTTTGGGAGGCGTCTGTCCTCGCGCGTCGTACTCCTCGACTTTGAGAAGGCTTACAATAGAGTCGACTTGGACTTTTTGGAGGGCACTTTACGCAGGATGGGTTTCTCAGATGCTTGGATCAGAGGTGTGTCAGCTCTCTACAGGTGTGCGCATAGTCAGGTGCTATTGGCAGGGGACAGAGGGGAACGCTTCATGCTCGTGCGTTTGGTCAGACAGGGTTGCCCTCTAGCCCCCTTTCTATTTCTTTTCTATGTTGAGGCGATGAGCAGATTTTTGACTTCACAACAGGTTGGCTTGTGTGGTTTAGAGTTGCCTATTAGGGGAGACCAGTTACTTGACGTTGAGTTTGTTGACGACTCAACCATGTACTTGGGAGGGCCAGAAGGCCACTCTACATAGGTGTGAGAAGGCTCTTGAGGTGTTTTGTTGTGCATCGGGAGCACTGATCAACTGGAGGAAGACGATGCCTTTTTGGGTTGGCAGTGCTCCTATGCTTGATTGGTCGCCAGGTGAGGGCTTCAGGTGCATTCGCCTAGGGACTCCAATACGCTGTCTGGGTTGTTAGGTTGGCTTGGACTTGTCCCCTGAGCAGTAGACTGTCACAAATTGATGACGTGGTAAAACATTACGGAACCCCTCGTTTACGTTGATCTGGCAGGCTGTACGGACGTCGCAAATCACGTTGGACTGCTGACGTGGCTCAACTTACAGATTTTCGTGAAACATGCTGACATGTGCTGACCGTTCCGTACGGATTTTCGCGTTTTTCGCTGGCAGCTTTTGGGCCAGGAAGCTTTTCATGCACTGCTTTTGAGAGGCCACGGGCCTTTAAATATGTACCTAGGGCCACTCTTTCTCTCAGACTTACGGACGAGCAGTTGAGCAGAGAGGATTCTCGAACTTTGTACTTTGCTCAAGCATTTATATAAAAATAATACCAAAAGGGGCGCTAGACTTTGGGGCCAATACCTCTGGGCACGGAACTACGCTGGGCCGTGTCGTCTCTATTTAAGTGATAAAAATCTATGAAGTGTTTTAAGTGATTCCCTCATGTGTTGTGCCAAATTTACAACTTGACGTTCCAAGTCTGTTACAGTGGTATCAGAGCTTTAGGCGTGTGCTTTTCTCAAAGCATACTGGTCCTTCCAAAGAGTAGACATAGAAATTCTATTAAAGAATCTTGTCACAAACTGGTGATGTGGCCGGCCCCTGAAATGCGCCGACAGGCTGACATGGCAGCCTGTCAAAAATCGCGCTGCAAAACGCGTTGTGACAGGCTGACGTGGCAGGCCATACGGATTTCCGCTATTTCCGTTGACATGCTGACGTGTGAGTGTACGGACGCCTGTAAATTACGTTGGCTGATTTCTGGCAGCTTTTGAACTACAGTTGTTTTTGAGTTTTGAGATTTTGAGGCTCTGCTTTTGGGCATCCCTTGTAACAATAAATAAGTTTGTTGGGGCCTCATTACTCAGAGCATCTGGACGCAGAGTCTGAGTGAGAGTCCCCACAGACTCCCTTGTACTTTGCGCCAAGATTAATATAAAATGAAATACCGAAAGGGGCGCCAATCCTTGGGGCCAATACCTTTGGGCACGGAACTACACCGGGCCGTATCGTCCTTTTGTGAATTGTTTTAAAGTGAATCTCTGCTGTGTCGCGGTAGAATCTTGACTTGGGGTGTCCAAGTTTGTTGCAGTGGTATCAGAGCACGGCCAATTTCTCTTCTGCCGAGAAATCCGATCCTTTTCTCGCGACACTTATGGCTTCCAACAAGAATCAAGCAACTTCTTCCGCATCTGTTAATGCGGGAGATCACGAAGAAGATTTTGATGATTTAACAGAGGAAGAGTACGGGCCACCTCGGCCTACTCAGTATGAACTTCAAGAGATGGAATGAACGAGATATATGAACCGCTTGGAATCATCTTCGGATGATAAAAGGGAGACTCGCTTATTGCGAGAGATTTTGGAACTCTTTTCTACCAACCTCTTCATTTAAGAAGGTCTCTCTTAAGGAATAGATTGAGCGTTTTTGCTACGGACTCCTTACAGAGATCAGAGACTACTGCCTGGAATAAAAGTCAAATTCTATTTAAGAATTGATGGGTCATGCAAAACGGTTTGCGATACATTCGGGAAATTTGACTTACCCTACTGATGAGATCTTGACACAGAGGAGCCAACAAATCTCTAACAGTGAAAGTAGAAAGAGAAAGAGTTCCCAAGAAAAGAAAGATAAGGATACACGACGCAGGCTCACTCTTTGAGAGAGGGCCAATTACATCAAAGAAGTGCCCCAAAAAGGCACAACATGAGCAAAATGAAGACAGGCCAGAGAGTTCAAGCATAGCAGAGAAACGTGGTAGAAAAGGCAAGATGACAGCAGGAGTGGTTCCAGATTGCATGGGTACTGACCCAAGCATGATTGATGAAAGTACACAACTTTGCCGAGCTTGGGGCAAAGTGAAAGATTACGAAGCCTTGATTTTCTTCGATGGAGGAGCCAAGGCCAACTTCATTTCACCCGAATCGGTGGCGCGGCTCGAGATTACACCCAAGAGGATGGGACCACTAGCAGAGGCAGTTCTAGCGGCACCCGGACGAGACATAACCATTACACCTGTCATTGGCAAAGTTCGATTGCATTGTCAGGGGTATTTGGGGCACGAGGACTTTTACATAATGCCCTTGGAAGGTTGTGACATCCTCCTAGGAGTCCCTTGGTACCATAAGAACAACGTCGTGGTTGATTATCGGGCAAAGAAAGCGACTTTCACAAAAGAAAAGGAACGAAAAATTTTACTTATGTAAAACTGAAGGGCGAGTTTGTCCCTATTGTATCGGCTTCGGCCATTTCCAAAAACACAGCCTCTTTGTTTTCCCGATCCACTTGGAAGAGTTAAATGATGAATACAGAACGAACATGTATGAACTTGATAAAGAACGCCAAGATTTTCTCCACACTCATGCCGATAGTGTCACGTGACACACACATCCCAACCCTATGTGTCCGTGGACAAGCTACACTACAGCAGGGTTGAGTCAGTTGAGTCAAGTCTAGACTAGCAATGATCTGGCACTTTTGTGAGTCTATTCGTAGACCGTGCATGCCCAGTCACTTAGCATAGATGCATATCCCCCGGTTGCACACAGCATGATCGTTGGAATTCCCATCAGAATCCATTAGCATCAGTTAGGGGAATTTTCCAATGCATTTAGCCTATTTTCCTATTTATTGGTTATTTTCACTTATTATTTTTAAGTGACTTTCCAACAAAAGTAGGTAGGGCAATTTTGCTAAGTTAATATATAAGAAAACCAAAGTTCACACTTTCTGGCAGAAGAGGCAGCAGGAGCACATGCTCAACAGGCAACTTCTCAGCAGAACCTCCCCAAGAGGCCTAGCGTTTTTGCATGAAGAACCAGCCTTTGCGTTTTGCACAGCACATCAGCCCCGGCGACTACAGCAGACAACAGATCAGCCTAGCGTTTTGCCTTTGCAGACAATCGGCGTCAGATTTACAGATTTTCAGTCCTAGCGTTTTTGAATCTGCTACAAACCCTAGCGTTTTGCAGATTCTCCGCGACGGAAGGTCAAAGAACATCAACATTTTCAGTTTTCAGCCCTTAGTACCGCAGACCAAGTCCCGAACTTCGCAGATCTCACATTCCCGCAGCAGTTCCTCGCTGCACGGTCAGTTTCCGCAAGGTTTACAGTGTCAGCCCGGAAAACGCAGATTTCAGCATCTGCGTTTTCATCGCGTCGTCGTCGCATCGTCGTCATCGACATCATCACCGACATAGAGTCAGAATTCAGCAGATAGAAGATTTGCAGAATTCAGCCCATAGCGTTTTGGACAACAGTAGAAAGATTGCAGATTTCAGCCTTGTGTCGTCGTCGTCATCGGCATAGTCCCATTGCATCAGTCCATTGCATTCGCATTGTACACCTTTCTGCAATCAAAGTAGACCACTCTCGCCGACGAGAGTGGGGCCTTCGGAGGAGGGTTTTACAACCCCTCGGTGTCGTATCTCTTCTCTCTCCTTCTCTCAGTCTCATTCACTTGCACGCACAATATCCACTCACTTTGTTCGTGATCATAGCACTCTCCATAAGACGGAAAGCTCTCTCTTTCCCCAAGAACTAAAAGGAACCTTGAGCAGTAAAGATCACTAATCTTGAGAAAATACAACATTCATTCCGCTGCACCTAACATTGGTATCAGAGCTTTGGAAGTGTTCTGCATTACTCTAGGGAAGAACCACAAGAATGTTTTTGCTTGTGATCGCACGAACCCAAGTTTACTTGGGCGTGGCGATTCCTAATCGCATTTTGTTGAAGAGTGACAGGAATCCCAAGAAAGAAGGGCTTGTCTAGCCTCCCCTTCTGTCACTTTTCACTCATTGAGAGCGGACCGTGCACTTAGCGGCCGGCCAATCGACGTGAGGTGGGAAAAAGCAACCTTGGTGTGAGCGCAAGGCTGCCAAGGGGTGCGCCCGCAGAAAGTAGTAGAACTCGGGTGAAGAGAAGATCCTTCTTCAACGCGATTTGCAAGCGAAAGAAAACCTCAAGAACCCCAAGAACCCAAGACCCTCAAGACTCAAGAACCTCAAGAACCCAAGATTCTCACGAATCAAGGATCTCAAGAACCTCAAGACCCTCAAGAACCAAGTTCCTCGCGAGCTTAAGACCCCAAAATCATAGTGCATGGTTGTCACCCGAAGCGGCATGGATACTTCGCTTGGAAGTGATGAGCATGAGAGAGGCGAAGAAGAATTTTCCCCACCAGGAGGTTTTTCCGACCCTTCCCCATCTACGACAAAGATTGCACTAAATCTTATGGAGGAGTTGGACCAAGAAAGAGAAACAGAAAGAAAAGCCTACAAAGAAGATATGGCAGCCATCGAGCGTAAGTACCAAGAAAGAAGGGCAGCCATAGAAGCAGAATTTTATTGCGAGAACAAAGCACAAATGCAAGAGTTATTGCAACTCTTTTCTCAAGCTCAGGCACAGATGCAATAGAATCGGAAAAAGGAGACTCTCGCAGTCTCTTCTTCTCCAAAGCAGGATATACAGGATTTGCATGATTGTTTGAAGCATGATGATGATTTGAATGATATTGCTAAGCATGATGATTTGAATGACAATGATAAGCATGATGATTTGCATAATGATTTGGATGACAATGACAAGCATGATGATTTGCATGATCAAGATGTGATTTCTCACAAGCATGATGAGTTGCATGAAGATGATGTGATTGTTCACAAGGATGATGTGTTAGTTGATGCTTTTGCTAGCGAAGCTAACCTCGTTGTAGATTCGATCAATCACGAAGAAGCGATCTTGGCTTTCGAGTCGAGGTCCAAAGAACCCCCACAGGACGATTCGATCATTCAAGAAGAAGAGATCTTGGCTCTCGAGCCTAGGTCCACAGAACCCCTTCAAGAAGAACCGATCTTGGCTCTCGAGCCTTGGTCCAAAGAACCCTCACAGGAAGTATTATGTGTTCACATGATTGATACGCACGCATTGTTTGAGTGTTTCATTCGTGAAGGTTTCCTGTATGTTAGTCAGCATCGTTATGTGATCCCTTTTCCTAGACATGACATATTGTATGTTGAGCACGTTTCTCTCATGGATGAGCACGAATGTATGCGGATTGTGCATGAAAAGCTGAAAAGTTTGTATGTAAGGAAGTCACATTCCATGTCTCTTCCTTGGCATGACACCGTTTCCGACAGAGCACATGATAGTATGAGCACCAAGCATGGGTTTCTCCGTTGTGAATTGCCACAGTTGATTGCTCTAGATCATAAGCGAAAGATTCGATCTCATTGTTTGCTTGTGGTTGATGAACGGGTTGTCACTCCGTCTCTATGTTCATCTACATTGCATACACAATCTTTAGCGAAGACTAGATTTTTTTCCTTCGCTTTACATGGAATAGGTATGTTCATGGTTTTGTGTTGGAGATGGTTTCAGGAATTTTCAGCCATGGAGATTCTTGAAGGCGGAAGAAGCAGGACTCTATACGAAGTTGAAGCATCAAAAGAGCCACAGAAGACTTTGAGTCGCTTTCGGCATGGCCCAAAGAAGCAAGCATTGCAGACCTTTATGAAGTTCAAGTACCGCACGACCCACACATCAGAGTGGGCCGGCGAAGAGTCCCTTCCAAGATTCCGGATGTTGTTGGCTATCTCCCTCGACGCCATACAGTTCCGTACGAGTACCTCACTTTGAAAAGGAGGAGATGTCACGTGACACATTGCAACCCTATGTGTCCGTGGACAAGCTACACTACAACGGGGTTGAGTCAGTTGAGTCAAGTCTAGATTAGCAGTGATCTGGCAATTTTGTGAGTCTATTCGTAGACCGTGCATGCCCAGTCACTTAGCATAGATGCATATCCTCCGATTGCACACAGCATGATCGTCGGAATTCCCATCAAAATCCATTAGCATTAGTTAGGGGAATTTTCCAGTGCATTTAGCCTATTTTCCTATTTATTGGTTATTTTCACTTATTATTTTTAAGTGACTTTCCAACAAAAGTAGGTAGGGCAATTTTGCTAAGTTAATATATAAGCAAACCAAAGTTCACACTTTCTTGCAGAAGAGGCAGTAGGAGCACATGCTCAACAGGCAACTTCTCAGCAGAACCCCCCCAAGAGGCCTAGCGTTTTTGCATGAAGAACCAGCCCTGGCGTTTTGCACAGCAGATCAGCCCCGGCGACTACAACAGACAACAGATCAGCCTAGCGTTTTGCCTTTGCAGACAATCGGCGTCAGATTTACAGATTTTCAGCCCTAACGTTTTTGCATCTGCTACAAACCCTAGCGTTTTGCAGATTCTCCACGACGGAAGGTCAAAGAACATCAGCGTTTTCAGTTTTCAGCCCTTGGTACCCGCAGATCAAGTCCCGAACCTCGCAGATCTCACCTTCCCGCAGCAATTCCTCGCTGCACAGTCAGTTTCCGCAAGGTTTACAGTTTCAGCCTGGAAAACGCAGATTTCAGCATATGTGTTCTCAGCGCGTCGTCGTCGCATCGTCGTCATTGACATCGTCACCGACATAGAGTCAGAATTCAGCAGATAGAAGATTTGCAGATTTCAGCCAATAGCGTTTTGGACAACAGTAGAAAGATTGCAGATTTCAGTCTTGTGTCGTCGTCGTCATCACCGTCGTCGTCATCGGCATAGTCCCATTGCGTCAGTCCATTGCATTCGCATTGTACACCTTTCTGCAATCAAAATAGACCACTCTCGCCGACGAGAGCGGGGCCTTCGGAGGAGGGTTTTACAACCCCTCGGTGTCGTATCTCTTCTCTCTCCTTCTCTCCGTCTCATTCACTTGCACGCACAATATTCACTCACTTTGTTCGTGATCATAGCACTCTCCATAAGACGGAAAGCTCTCTCTTTCCCTAAGAACTAAAAGGAACCTTGAGCAGTAAAGATCACTAATCTTGAGAAAATACAACATTCATTCTGCAGCACCTAACTGATAGCTTTTCTGAGGGCCTGCCAGGCGAGTTGCCACAATCTCGTCCTGAGGATCACACTATTGATTTGATACCTGGAAGCACACCACCGAACCGGCCACCTTACCGTGTTAGCCGAGCCCAGAATGAAGAGATTATGAACCAAGTGAAAGACCTTCTGGAAAAGGGTCTTATCCAGCCGAGTACCTCACCTTACTGCTCTCCGATGTTGTTGGTTTTAAAGAAACACGGATCTTGGAGAATGTGCATTGATTACAGAGCTCTCAATGAAATCACCATCATGAACAGATTTCGATTCCAAGGATCGATGATATTCTTAACCGACTACAGGGATCCTCTTGTTTCAACAGCATTGATTTGAAAAGCGGATATGATCAGATCCGAATCGCGCCGGCAAATGTCTATAAGATAGGCTTTCGGACGAGCTTTGGTTTATATGAATTTTTGGTGTTGCATGTTGGCCTTACCAATGCTCCAACGACTTTTAGCCGAATGATGAATAGCATTTTCAGAGAGTATAGATCATTCGTGGCACTTTCTTTGATGAAATTATAGTCTTCTCCAAGGATGAAGCAGAACATAGACACCACCTGGTACAGGTCTTTCAGGCATTGTGAGATCACAAGTTAGTTATCAATGCCAAAAAGAGTGAATTTTTCTTGCCGGAGATACACTTTTTTGGACATATCGTCTCAGCGGCAGAAGTTCAAATAGACCCCGCCAAGATTGAGACTATACGTGATTGGCCTGATTTGAAGAATGTTCATGAAGTTAGAAGCTTCTTGGGCTTATGTTCTTACCATCGGCGGTTCATTTGAAAGTTTGCAGAGGTAGCTTCCCCTTTGCACATTCTGACACAGAAAGGAGTCCCTTTCTGTAAGGACCCACAAAGGTGACTGCCTTTCAGACACTGAAAGAGAAATTGACTATTGGACCAGTATTGACTATGCCGAATTTGCAAAAGTCATTCGAAGTATATTGTGATGCTTGTGGTTGTAGTCTGGGTGCGCTCTTAATGCAAGAAGGCCATGTCATTGCCTATGAGAACCGATTGTTTTCAAGGCCAGAATTGACAGCACAGATTTATGAGAAAGAGCTTTTGGAGGTTATCCATGCTCTTACTCAGTGGCAACATTACCTACTTGGAGCCAATTTTACGGTCTTCACTGATCATCAGAGTTTATGCTACTTCTTGTCACAGAAGCAGCTTTCGAAAAAGCAGATGCGGTGGGCTAACATCTTGTCACAGTTTCACTTCCAGATTGTCCATGTACAGGGACAAAAGAACTTGGTGGTTGATGCTTTGTCCCGCAAGATGTTAGTCTTGGCTATTTCCGCGATTCATCATAGAAGCTTCGAGGACATGGTTGATTACTACGCCATAGATCCAGATTTTTCAGATGTATTCACTCGACTATAGAATGGGGAGGTGGTAGCGGGATATTCTATACATGATGGCTACTTAATGAAGAAAACGATGTTGTGCGTTACACAACCGTTGAGGGAAAAGGTTCTGACTAAATGCCATTGTCCACCTTTTACGGGTCACCGCGGCATCGACACCACCTTGAAAGGTGTGGAGCGTTACTTCTTTTGGCCGAGACTCAAGAAGGATGTGGACGACTTTGTACGCAGTTGCTTGGTATGCCAAAAGGTCAAGTTAAACAGGCATAAAGCATAGGGTTTGTTACAGGCTTTACCCATTCCCACCCGCCCCTAGGAAAGTATTGCTATGGATTTCATTTTTTATCTTTCGTAGACAGAGTGGGCAGGATGGCATTTGGACTGTCATCGACAGATTTAGCAAGCAAGCTCACTTCATTCTAGTGAAAAAAGAAGTCAAGCCGGATCGTTTAGCGAGACTGTTCATTGCTCAGATTTTGAGATTACATGGCATGCCTGAGACAATAGTCTCTGACAGAGATCCCCGACTCACGAGTTTGTTTTGGAAGGCTATTTGGGAGAACATTGGTACATGGTGCAGTTCTCGTTAGCTTTCCACTCGCAGACAGATGGGCATTTGGGCATAGTCTACTCCGATAGAATGAATCTAGTGCAACGCATTTGCACAAGATGGGAGTCACTCCGCTCCTTGTCAACGGATTACCCCGATTTTAAATAGTCACTGATGTCCTTGTTTGGGTTTCAAGGATACTGATGGGCTGACAATATTCTGTTGTATGACTTTATGAACTGGAATTCTTGGAAATAAAAATGAAAATGACTGATTTGTACTTGACTTATTTGAGTGCAAGAACTGAAAGACGGAATGACTGCAGCAGTTCAATCTTATAAATCTCTATAGACATGATTGCAATAAGGATTAGTTAATTGGACATCTGAGATGTCCCGAATGGATGTAGATGCGATTACTAAATACGTTGCCGATTAATCATGGTCTGAGATTTGGAATGAATTTGTATGTGATTCGTCATGTGATGTCCTGTGATGTGACTGTCGATTTGTACAAGTGCTAGATGTGTTGTGTCTGGTGTGTCGGTACTAACAGTCAGTGTCTACTAAGACACTTTATGGCATCTGTTTGTTTTGTAGGCATAATCAAGGGCGACTACAATTCTTTCAAGAGGGGGGTATGTCACAAACTAGTGACGTGGCTGGACCCTGAAATGCGCCGATAGGCTGACGTGGCAGCAGTCCCAAAAATCGCGTCGCAAAACGCGCTGACTGGTTGAGATGGCAGGTTGTACGGATTTTGGCTATTTCGCTGACATGTTCATGTGGCAGTGTACGGACTCCCATAAATTACGCTGGCTGATTTCTGGCAGCTTTTGGACTACAGTTGCTTTTGAGTTTGAGATTTTGGGGCTCTGCTTTTGGGCATCCCTTGAAATAATAAATAAGTTTGTTGGGGCCTCATTACTCAAAGTATCTGGACGCAGAGTCTGAGTGAGAGTCCCCGCAGATTCACTTGTACTTTGCACCAAGATTAATATAAAAAGAAATACCGAAAGGGGCGCCAGTCTTTGGGGCCAATACCTCTGGGCACGGAACTACGCCGGGCCGTGTCGTTCTTTTTTTAACTGTTTTAAAGTGAATCTTTGTAATGTCACGGTAGAATCATGACTTGGGGTGTCCAAGTTTGTTACAATCTTCATGTCTAGACGTGGGACTTATTAGTCACTCCCACCCTTACTTCATCGTGCATCGGACGCGTTCCCATCTTCATCGCTTTGTCGTACAGGGCATAAACCATAAGGAATTCAAAATCACTTGCAAGAGAAAAAGGCGTTCGTTTTGCCCTAAAAAACTCTAAAAACATGTATTTTGATGCTCTTTTGTGTTGTAGAAACTTTTAAAAATCTCTTCGACGGCTGAAAATTTAGATATGCGATAGAAGGCAAACTTAATGCTCTCAACAAGCTCTACGCATTGACGTGAACAAATTTTATATCCAACAGTTTTGTAAAATTAGGGTTTTTGCAAAAAAATTCAGCAGGTGCATGGAATTAATGTTTTTGGAAGATCCTGTTATTTGTGTACAGATAACAGGTGAAATCGAGGATGAGATGGTGAGGAATTTGCATATGAAAGCAATTGGGAGCAATGACGGCTCAAGAATGAATCTGATCACGATTCAACATAAGAATCATGAATTTTGTTTGAAATTTGAATGAATGGTGATGATGAATGATGAAATAAGATTATAGTACATCAAGATTCCCATATGAATGAGATGATTGGATACTGTGGGGAGCGCATCAAAAGTTCTAGAGGATGAAATCACAAGGATCTAGGTGCATCAAGACTCTGGACGCATGAGATAACTAGACTGAATGATTAAAAAGTTGTGAACTAAGTGAACGGTAAAGTGAACAGCGGTTCTTAGGATTGTTGACAGGGCACAGCGTACGGATTTCCACAAAACGCGTTGAGATGTGCTGACGTGGCAGCGTACAGATTTCCATGTTTTTTACTGGCAGCTTTTGAGCCAAGAAGCTTTTGATCATGAAGCTTTTCACGTATTGCTTTTGAGAGGCCATGGGCCTATAAATATGTACCTAGGGCCACTCTTTCTCTCAGACTTGCTAACAAACAGTTGAGTAGAGAGGACCTTTGTACTTTGTACTTTGCTCAAGTATTAATATAAAATTAAATACCGAAAGGGGCACTAGACTTTGGGGCCAATACCTCTAGGCACGAAACTACGTCGGGCCGTGTCGACTATTAACTGCGATAAAAGTTTGTTTAGTGTTTTAAGTGATTCTCTTTTGTGTTGTGCCAGATTTACGACTTGACTTGTCCAAGCTTGTTACATAGACTGCTCCCCTCCATTAGGAGGAAACTGCTTCATTTGAGTTCGGCATGGCTTTCTTCGGCAGACATAGTTGGTGGCTACTATGTGGTACATCACATCTTGCTAGATCTTCTCGAGCATCCTGTATCAGCCAACTAGAGAGGCTGATCAGGAACTTTTTGCGTCAAAAGGAGTGACACCCAGTTAGCCCAGGCCAAAGTGGCCTGGCAGGTCATCACCTTACCTTGTTCTCAGGAGGGGCTGGTGATCATTGCCCCTGCACAGCAGAGCAGAGCCCTCCTTGGAAAGTTTGTGGCCAGAGGACTGGTTTCAGGGAAGGAGCCTTGGAAGGAGTTATTGCTTCACCGGCTTCGAGCTGGAGTTCCCCATGTGCACGGCCCTTGGAACCCTTCCATCAGGTGGATTTTTATAGAGATGCACAGTTGGTCTGAGCAGGAGGTTGGAGGATCAGTTTGCTGCCACCCTGCTTAGGTCTTAGGAGCAGTTGAGGAGTGGCCTAGAGCAGCATCAACCCACTTGCATAGAGAAGCGTTTGAGGTAGCCCCTTGTTTGGAACCTTATGGTTAGCTCTTAGAGAGGCCACCTTGTTGGTGGTAGGCCTCATGTTTCTTGGGGTCCCATGGCAGAGGGTCCAGCACGCACTCTCGACGATTGGCTTCAGTTTTCAGGATTAATCGAGGAGGTTGAGAGCATCCAACTACGAGGCATGAGGGGGGTGCACAACATGTGTTAGGATATTACAGAGGCTTTACCAATTGAGTGGCTCACCCCTCTAGAGACAACAGCTCCCAAATGGATGGGGGCATTCACACGACTGGAGATCCTCATTGTAGTTCGAGCTTGCTCGGAGACCGTATCCCACATGTTCTTTGAGGTTCAGGGAGAGGGTCGCCTTCACAGAGGCTAAATAGAGGCTCCTCGGGTTGCAGAGTGTTGCTTTTAGAGGATACTAGTTGTGGCCATTTGTGGGAGGACCTGTATCATAGATCCCAAGTCGGCAGCTCTTGAGACAGGCCACTGGCGGCTTTGGGCTTTGGGAGAGCTGCCCTTTGGCACGAGTACAGTGGGATTTTGGAGAGTGGTTCTGGATGGATTCTTTCGCTTCACTTGATCACCTTGGGATCTCCTTTTCCAGTACACAGTTCGACTGGGACGTCACATACTGGTAGCACGAAGAGAGACTCATCCTCCTGCAATACTTCATTGGCAGGAGGACGGTCTCACAGTTGAGTTCTTAGCAAGTTTTTGGGAGCAGTTGTGGGATTGGAAGCAACTGAGGAGAGTTACTTTGTTCTAGTGGCTAGTTGCACACAGAGCTATAGTAGTTGGGAGTTGGCTAGTACACAGTGGCTTCTTGGTAGCCTGTGCAGCTTGTGGCCATCCTTCGGAGAGTCGGCGTCACTGTCTGTGGGACTGCCCCATGGCACATCAGGTTTGGCCTCTGGTTCTTCGGCTGATGCCAGCTCTTTCCACAGCTCGACAATACACTTGGGGGGTGCTGCAGCCTGGTCCACTCTCACGGGGCCTGCGCTCCATTTTGAGTTGGCCTCCACCAGTAGGATGATAGTGATCGAGGGGGGTCGACCTACACTCCAGCTGGTGCAGTGAGAGAGAGGTGTGTTGAGAGCTCGTCTGTGGTCTGACACTCTGGTGCATTTGGCGGGCCCGCTACTTCCGCATCTTCGAGGCTCGCCCTATCCCACCGGCAGAGATTGTACGTGACTTTTGGCTTGAGCTGATTCACACTCTCAGGGGTCAGTTCAAGGGACTTCACGGCAGCTCTGACCGCATGCGCGAGCGCACAGAGGCTTTCCTGCAACTCTGGCACCCCAGGCCTTTCTTCACCATGGTCCAGGGTGGGCCTAGATGGCACTACCGACCACCAATATCGCTTTTTCCTCCTCCCATTTTGTGATTTAGCCCTCATTGTACATATTTTGTTTACTCATTGGGAGAGTCTCCCCATGCTTTTGATGTAGCCCGCTCTAGTAGAGGTGGTTTGTAGCCCCCTGGGCAGTTTTATTAACTAAGAGAAGGATCTTTTTCTCGGAAAAAAAGATTTTTGATTGTCTGGATTTTTCCGATCATTAATATATGTGCTCTAAGTGACAATCCTTGTTTTATTTCAACTGTAGTTATCCTTTCAACGCTTTTCCCTTTCATGATTTTCTGATTTGACTTTCGACCGTCTAGGATCCATCCTTTCACAGCTAGATTTTTCCTTCGATAATTGCTTTTGGATTGCATGCATAGCAAAGATTGTACGTGTGCAATCTCAAACTTCTAACTTTTAAGCTTAAGCTCAAGGGTCTTACCACAATGGTCCAATTATGAAAGACGCTTTTCCGGAAACTGGATCCAAAAGTGAATATGAAAGCTGAGGTAATGAATTGGAAGTACATTGTGAAAAATAACACAGTAGACTCCCAATTATCTCCAAGAGTCCACCAGTTTGCGCCATGCGAGTACCTACAGAGTCATCACAAATCATTCAAAATATACCCAGCACTTGGCTTGATCATTGTGTATTGAAGAAAAGCATAGAGTTTAGTTGTTCTTACCGTGCTGGCCATTTTACATAGTCCGGTTGGCTGGCCATAAAGTGGATGGCTCCAATCAAAAACATGATGTTGATAAACCAAACGCCAAATACTGAAGACACATTCAATGAACCCAGGAGGCTAGATGTGGGCCGGGCCTGCAATTTTGAAAAGCAATTTTCAGAAATTAAACTAATTGGCGACAGTTTTTTAAAGTATGCACGAACAGATGGTGGAACTGACTTTTCCAAGAATGTCCTCTGGGTGGCTTAATGTCATTGCATAGCCAAGGGTAAGAACTGCTACCCCATCGATGAAAAGGTAACCCATCTGGCAAACAATCACACCGTACCTGTGCATTCAAATTCATAGAAGCAGGTAACTAGTAGAACGAGTTTGGGTTGTTCGTGGATTTATAGGAGCAGTAAAGCAAATGAATAAAGGTCACAGATTCTTTGGTACTCAGTTAAGTTCACAAACAACATATTCGTGCCTACAACTCTGTCCTCACGAAAAGCAAATGAATAAAGGTCACAGATTCTTTGGTACTCAGTTAAGTTCACAAACAACATATTCGTGCCTTCAACTCTGTCCTCACGAAAAATAAATTCAAACTGAAATCTCCTGAAGTAAGGCTTTGTTTTAGTCAGCCACATGTAAAAACTCAAAAGGAATTTGTAAAGCAAGACAGGCTTTCTATTTCTGAAGATAACCTTGGAGCTCATAATCATTTGATTTATAAGTTTTAGCCAATTTCAGTGTTCTTTATATATTCGATAGCATGTATAAAAGGTGGTTTTTTGGCATACAGAGCTGATCATTAAGATCAGATGTTGAGCCAGTAGACTGTGGTGCTCAAAAAAACACCCAAGTTTATTTTATTTTTTTGAAAAAACTACATCAAGAACTAAGAATGTCACCCTTCCTCGTCCTTGACCCACTCGTTCATGTATAAGCGATCAATGCCGCATGCCAGAGATTCTTATCAGTAATCCTACAATCTGACCAGGAGTATGTCCAAGATGTTTAGGACCATGTGATATTTTTAATACAGCCCCTTAAAAAAATAGCAGTGCACACTTGCAGTTAGGTACCTACTCCTTGACTTTCCAAAGTTCAAATGGGTAAACCATGTCTAAGTGAAGTGCTGTCACCCCAGCCCTAATGTATGCAGCACTAGTGTGGGCACCCGGGCTGACAGATAGCCAGTGGGCACAGGTCGAGAGACCACAGATATATATGATCTTCCGCTTGTTTCGAGGCAAGCACAAAGTGCCCGAGGACATCATCAGGCCAAAGCTTGCTACCCCCCCCCCCCCCGCCCAAACCCCCCATGGTAGTGGAGGCACTCTTTCAAACGATCTGCTTTATCGAGAGTGTGAGAGATCTCCCAGCTGTTAGACTCACACAGCGAGCTTTCGAGGCGGGCATACAAATAGCAGAGTCTGGTTATGACAGAGCTTGGTACACCCAGGTCAGAGCATGGTTCGGACCACATGGCCTTGAACTTGAGAACTTGCCACCGTTCCAGTATGACCCCGGCTCACCCCCACGTAGCAAGAGAAACATAGTGCTCCGATAGGATCTCTGGCAGCTATGTATCAGACATACTTGGATCACATCTCCCCTTCAACGGAAGATGTCACATTACAGAGATCATTTCCTTACCATACTGTAACAGACTTGGACACTCCAAGTCGAGAAGCGACACCACAAGAATTCACTTCAAAACAGATCACAGTTCACAATTGATTCGACACTGGCCCGGTGCAGTTCCGTGCCTACAGATATTGGCCCCAAAGACTGGCGCCCCTTTCGGTATTTCTTTTTGTATTAGTCTGCAACTCAAAGTACAAGGGAGTGGTCAGGACTCTCTCTCAGACTATGCATCCAGGTGCTTTGAGAAGTGAGACCCCAAGCCACTACTAAATAGGTTTACAAGGGATGCTAAAAGCAGTGCCCAAAAGCTTCAAAATCAAAAGCATGTTCTCTCTCCCACAAGCTCTCTTGAGCAAATAAAGCAAAAGCTCTCTCAATCTTTCTCTTGCAAATTGCGTAGCCAAAAGCAGTAGCCAAAACTGCCGTAAAATCTGCCCACGCAAAGCTGCCACGCAGCTGTACGGATTTTCGTGATCAGCGCCGCAAATTGCGGGCCTGTCCGTACTATGCAGCCACGTCGTCGTTCCAGCCGGGGTTCCTGCAAGAGAGGGTGTGTGTGTGTGTGTGTGTGTATTGGGCAACTAGCAGTCACATCACCAGTTTGTGACACACACCCCTCCTGAAAGCATTGTAATTGCCGTTTTAGCAGACACTGACTGTTAGTAACGGCGCACTAGGAACACACATCTAGCACATGTACCAAATCGACAGTCACATCACATGACATCATAGGACATCACTAGACATCACATGACAAATCACATCCAATGTAACAGACTTGGACACTCCAAGTCAAGAATCTACCACGACAGCACCAAATAACCACTTCAAAACAGTTCACAGTTCACAATATATTCGACACTGGCCCGGCGGAGTTCCGTGCCTAGAGATATTGGCCCCAAAGACTGGCGCCCCTTTTGGTATTTCTTTTTGTATTAATCTGAGTTCAAAGTACAACAGTGCGGCAGCAGGCGCTCACACTCAGACTTTGCGTCCAGATGCTCTGAGTTGTGAGAGGTCTACTCACATAATTAAAGGTACAAGGGTTGCTAAAAGCAGAGCCCCAAAAGCTGAAAATCAAAAGCCTTAAAAGCTTTGGAAAAATGAAGCAAAGGTTTTTCCTCTCTCTTGCTTGTAAACAAAAAGCAAAAGGATGTTTTATCTCTCTCTCTAACAATTGCGTAGAAAAAGCAGTGCTCAAAAGCTGCCCTAAATCTCCGCAAAAAGCGCTGCAAATCACGGGGTTCCGTACTGTTGCCATGTGTCATCCGTACGGCCAACCACGTCAGCATTTGCCACTTTAGCATTTTTTGCAGCCTTTTAGGGTTAGGATTTACAACAAAATTAGGGTTTAAGCAAAATTAGGGTTTTTGATTTTAGGGTTAGGGTTTCCTGTAGAGCGGGCAACCACGTCATCACTTTGTGACATACCTCCCTCTTGAAAGCATTATAATCGCCCTCGATTACGCCTGCAAAACAGACAGAGACCATAAATCGTCTTAGCAGACACTGACTGTTAGTACCTACGTACTAGGAACACTCATCTAGCACATCTACTAATCGACAGTCACATCACTTGGCATCACAGGACATCACATGACATTCAACATTCATTCGGATCTTACCATGATTTATCGGCAATGTAGCTAGCAATCGTATCTAGATCCAATCGGGACCTCATCGATGCCCGATTGACTAACCCCTACTGCAACCATGTCTATTCGAGATTAGTTAGACCAAAACGCTGCAGTCATTTCGTCTATCAGTTCCTGTACTTAAACAAGTCAAGAACAAATCAGTTTCATATTCCCGAATTTCATTTCATAAAGTCATACAACAGAATACTGTCAGCTCTCAGTATCCCTGAAGCTCAAAGAGACATCAATGACTCTAGTATACAAAAATCCAGGCATCTGTTGACAAAGGAGCGGAGTAACTCCCCTCTTGTGCATCCCACTGCACCAGATCTACAGCCAAGTTGAATTTTGGGTTCCATTTGGAGTAGACTATGCTAAACCAAAAGCTTTAAGGTAAAGGTTCACAATCTTAGGAGTATCTACTAGGTCCTCCTCCTCCATCCACTTCGCATCCAATGTAGGATAGTTCTTGAATTTAACCAAGAACCGCCTTCTTACTTTACCCTCATTCTTTGTGTCCTTATGTGCCAAAATCTGTTCAGGAACAAGGATCTCCTCGTTTTCCTCCACTTCGGGTTGCTCATCGGGCTCCCCATCATCAGGCACATTACCTTTAAAAGGTTTCAAGAGACTCACATGAAATGCATTGTAAATCCTCCAAGTGTCAGGCAGTTTCAGTTAGAAGGAGACATCATTGATCTTTTCGGAAATCTGGAAAGTTCCATAGTATCGCATACTAAGCTTTGGAAAAAGCCTCTCCTTTCCCTTCTTCTTTCTCAGGCGTGCCTTCTCAAAACGTAAAAGCACCCAATCATCCTCCTTCAATTTCAAATCGCGACGATGGCAATCACCTGCCTTTTTCTGTCGTTCTTGAGATTTCTGCAAAGCTTCCCGGACCTGGCAAAAGCCGTATCTAAGATGCGCGTGTATTCATCCGCTTCAAAAATCTTATTTTTCGTGCTTAGGAAGGGTGGAACCTTCGCAGCACCTTCAACAATCTCAAATGGCCCCGTCGAAGAGTGTATCGTGTTATTGTAGGCAAATTCCACCAACGGTAGATACTTTCCCCATTGAGTCTTCTGATTTGAGATATGAAAACCACTGAATTAGCAATCTCAGATTGCACGTCAGTCTGCGGGTGGAAAGATGACTAGAACTGCAACCGCATGCCAATGTTCTCCCAAATTGCCTTCCAAAACAAGCTTGTAAATCTGGGGTTCCTGTCGGAGACAATCGTCTCAAGCATGCCATGTAATCTGAAAATCTGGGCCACAAACAGTATCGCTAAGTGATCCGGCTTGACTGTTTTCTTCACTGGAATGAAATGAGCCTATTTGCTAAATCTGTCAATAATAGTCCAGATACCATCGTGACCACTCTCTGCTCTCGGGAGATCAAAAATGAAATCCATTGCATTACTTTCCCAGGGGCGGGTGGGTATGGGCAAAGGCTATAACAATCCCTGTGCTTTATGCCTGTCAAACTTGACCTTCTGGCATACCAAGCAACTGCGCACAAACTCTTCCACATCCTTCTTGAGTCTCGCCAAAAGAAGTATCTCTCTACCCCTTTCATGGTGGTAGCAATGCCGCGGTGACACATAAAATGTGGACAGTGGCATTCGGTCATAACCTTTACCCTTAACGGCTGTGTAACACACAACATGGTTTTCCTCATCAAGTAGCCATCCCGAATGGAATATCCCGCTGCTCTCTCCCCATCCCGTATCCGTGTGAAAACGTCTGTAAAATCCGGATCTGTGGCTTACTGGTCGACCATATCCTCGAAGCTCCTATGATGTATCGCGGAAATAGCCAAAACCAACGGCTTCTGAGACAAAGCATCTGCCACCACATTCTTCTGTCCCTGAACATGGACAATCTGGAAGTGAAACTGTGACAAGATATTCGCCCACGGCGTCTGCTTTTTCGAAAGCGCTTCTGTGACAAGAAGTAGCACAAACTCTGATGGTATGTAAAGACAGTAAACTCTGCTTCCAGTAGGTAGTGCCGTCACTGAGTAAGAGCATGGATAACCGCCAAAAGCTCTTTCTCATAAATCTGTGCTGTCATTTCCGGCCTTGAGAACAATCGGCTCTCGTAAGCAATGACATGGCCTTCTTGTATTAAGACCGCACCCAGACTACGACCACAAGCATCACAACGTACTTCAAATGACTTCCAAAATTGGTCCCGTAGTCAATTTCTCTTTCAATGTCTGAAAGGCAATCACCTCTGTGGGTCCCCATGAGAAAGGGACTCCTTTCTGTGTCAAGATATACAAAGGAGAAGCAACCTCTGCAAACTTTTGAATGAACCGTCTGTAGTACGAATACAATCCCAAGAAGCTTCTAACTTCATGGACATTCTTCAAATCGGGCCAATCACGGATAGTCTCTATCTTGGCCGGATCCATTTGCACTCCTGCTGTTGACACAATGTGTCCCAAAAAGTGTATCTCTGGTAGGTAAAATTCACTTTTCTTTGCATTAATCACTAACTTGTGATCTCGTAATGCCTGAAAGACCTGAAGCAGATGATCTCTATGTTTTGCCTCATTCTTGGAGAAAACAGTGATATCGTCAAAGAAAGTGCCAACAAATAGCCTGCACTGTCGAAAAATCCTGTCCATCATCCGGTTATATGTCACCGGAGCATTGGTTAAGCCAAAAGCCATCACCAAAAACTCAAATAACCCAAAAGTCGTCCGAAAGGCTGTCTTGTAGACATCTCCCGGCGCGATTCTGATCCGATGATATCCACTCTTCAAATCAATCCTGCTAAATCACGAGGATCCCAATAATCTATCGAGTATATCATCGATCCTAGGAATCGGAAATCTGTTCTTGATGGTGATTTTGTTGAGAGCTCTATAATCAATGCACATTCTCCAAGATCCGTCTTTCTTCAAAACCAACAACACTGGAGAGCAATACGGTGAAGTACTAGGTTTGACAAGACCCTTTTCCAAGAGGTCTTTCACTTGGTTCATAATCTCTTCATTCTGTACTCGGCTCACACATAAGGTGGCCGGTTCGGTGGTGTGCTTCCAAGAATCAGATGAATGGTATGATCTTCAGGACGAGTAGGTGGTAACTCGCCTGGCACGCCCTCTGAGAAGCAATCGGGGGATAGACTCGCCCTTAAGTTTAATGTCAAGTACAATGGTTTTGCCCTTCTCTGTAGTCAATGTCGCATTCCTCACTTGATAATCGACCACGGCGTTGTTCTTGTGGTACCAGGGAATTCCCAAGAGAACATCACAACCTTCCAAAGGCATTGTGTAAAAGGCCTCATGCCCCAAATACCCTTGACAATGCAACCGAAGTTTGCCAATGACAGGTGTAATGGCTACATCCCTGTCGGGTGTCGCTAGAACTGCCTCCGCAAGTGGTCCCATCCGATCGGGAGTGATCTGGAGCCGCGCCGCCAATTCGGGTGAAATGAAGTTGGCCTTGGCTCCTCCATCAAAGAAGATGAGGGCTTCTTGGTCTTTCACTTTGCCCCTAGCTCGGCAAAGTTCTGTACTTTCGTCCAACGTGCTGGGATTGGTACCCACGCAATCTGGAACCGGTCCTATTTTCATCTTACCTTTTCTTACACGTTCCTCAACTGCTCTCAAACTCTCAGACTTTTCGTCGTCCTTGTCATTTTGTTCTTTCAGTGCCTTTTTTGGGCACTTCACGGAGATATGTTCAGTTTCCTCGCATTTAAAGCACTTCCCCTCCCTGATGAAGCGAGCCCGCTCCTGAGGAGTAAGATTGGGTCGTGCATCTTTCTTTTCTGACCTGCTCTCTCTTTCTACTTTCATTTGTCGAAGTATGTTCAGCTCTTTGTGTCATGATCTCATCGGTGGGGTAAGTCCGACTGCCAGAGTGAATGGCAAAACCCCATTTCGCATGACTCGTCAACTCTTGAATAAAAGCTGACTTCTTTTCCAAGCAATGATCTCGGATCTCTGTAGGGAGACCCAAGGTAAACCGCTCAATCTGCTCCTTGACCGAGGTCTTCTTAAATGAAGAGGCGGGTAGAAACCAACTCCATAGTCTCTCGCAATAAGCGTCCACTGTATCTTTCTTGGTCATCCGAAGATGGTTCCAAGCAGTTCGAATATCCCGTTCATACTCTCGAGTCAACCAAGAAGAAATAAAAAGCCTCTTGAATTTCAACCATTTAATTGGCGTAGTCTTGCTTAATAGAAGCGTGGACCACCAAGTTCGAGCATTCCCCTTAAAGTAAGAGGCAGCTCTCCGAAACTTAGAGTGCTCTGAGCAACGTCCTCCCGCAAAAGCGATGTCAACCTGTTGTACAAAAGACAAAGCCTTCGAAGCATCTCTATATCCCGAAAACGTGTCAAATTTAATTGACTGTCCAGCTTCCTTAAACTCTCGGACTTTCTTGCTTTTGTCTTCAAGAAAGTCATACTGGTTGGCTTTGTAAAAATTCTTCTTCTTTGCATAAAAGTTACTCTCATCACAGTCTGAACTATCTGAAGACGAGTCCTCTGAAGAACTGTCACTCACGGGACGAGATTTAGACTTATTTGCCTTTTTCTTGCCCTTTCCGAAGCGTTGTTTCTTGCTTCGCTTTTTGCCTTTTCTATCTTCTTTGCTCGAGTCAGATGAGCTAGAAGAACTGTTAGAAGAAGAAGAGGAAGAAGAACTGGATACTTCTTCGAATCGAACATGCTTCTTTTGTTTTCTTGCTTTTTCAAAGGTAGACTGACAACCCAAATAACCCAAGAAGTCAGCGCCTTTCTTCTGCTTTTTGCTATGCTTTTCAGCATTGTTTTGCGTGTCAAAAAGCTGAGCAAGTCGTGCATCCACCACCTCTTCTAATTCCTTCTCTGTATACTTCTTGGGAACAGAAGGTTTCTTGAGAGCGGGTTTTGGGGGTGGTGGTGTGGTTTTCTGCCACTGCGTGTGCACCTCCTCCAGAGAGGTCTTGCTCATATATTTTGCCATTTTCGGATCCTTGGCAAAATTAAGCATCATCTTTGTTGCATCGCCGATCAATTGTCGGTTCTCCATCTCTTGACGCTCCGCCTGAGTAGGCCGAGGCGGGCCATGTTAGGAATGGGATCGTGCTAGCTAGGGTGGATGAAAGAGAAACATAGCGTCAATGCGTGATGTGTGTGTAAGCAAGATTATCACTCAAGTGAATTAGGTTCCAAGATAGAATTAGCTTAGACTCATAAACACAATCTTGAGTATTGACTTAGCTTAGCACAAGCTCACCATAGACAAGCATGTAGTGCAAAATGGAGGAGTTGTTTATTCATTCATGAAATGAGATTTAAGTAGCTCTACAGCCTTGCTCCACAGCATGTGGGATAAATCCACTCTCTTCTCCTTGACTCACACTTTACAATCCTCCCCTTGAGGTTTGGACTAAGACAAGATTCTAGAGATGCATGATCCACACAGGCTAACAAAATCCACATAGGATAGTGATATCCACACAAGAAAATAAAGTCCACAAAGGATGGTGATATCCACATAAGATGATAAAATCCACAAAGGATGGTGATGTCCACACAAGAAAAAGTCCTCCCCTACAATTAGAGAGTTTGCAATGGGTCTTCATAAAAGACAACGTTGCTCTCGTCTTCATCCTTTTTGTTTTTTACTATGTGAGCTGATCCTCTGTCAGGTCTCTTGCCTTCGTTGCTTCTGCTGTTGCTTTCAACTGCTTCATGGTCTGACTTCGTATCCTCCCCTCGAACGAGTGCTTCTGTCCCCCTTTCTGTTGTGCAATCAAGCTTATTCCATGCGTCATAATGACATGCAACAATATGCTAAAATATCCTATGAAAAGGTTTATGCAAAAAATTAATGCTTTCTCTTCGATCTTGGTCATACTCCGAGAGCCCAAGCATGCAGTGTTTCTCATACACTTTGTCACAAAATCTTCACACATAGAGAGATTTTAGCAATTTGGAGACTCTTCAATGCCAATGTCTATCCCATTACAAAAGCACATAATGTCATCCATGTAGACAAATATAATTGCATACATTGCAAGAAATTGTTGTGCTTGGCTGCAAGATTTCAATTTTAATGTCTTCTTAATAAAACTCTCTGAATGTGAAGTACCTCTTCACTCGAGGTGAAGTCACCCTTCACAGCCTTGAGTTCTTCTTTGATGATTGGAATGAGCCTTTGAAGTTGGCTTTGGATACCTTTGGAGCTCCTTTTAAAAGCTTTGTATACTCGAAGAAGCGTCTTCTACCTTTCTTCTTTAGTGCTTGAGGCCGCCTTTGAATGTCAAAGAGAATGGTTGCCTTTGTGGGCTTGGGAGAATTGGCCACACAGTGGGAACAATGCATGGTAACGGGCTTGGGGGGGGGGGGGGGGGGCTTTGGGCCTCTTGGAGTGCTCGATGCTGCTGGTAGTCAGTCCGTGGGAGTAAGGTTTTAAGAAACTAGTGGCATTTGAAAAACTGTGGGAAAGCACGCTTGTCAAGCGCCGAGGCAGGTGGGGCATAATTGGGCACGCGCGGGCAGGCGGGGTCAGGCCGGGCAGCAGGCAGCTTATCCGGGCAGGCGGGGGCAGTCCGGGCAACAGTCGAAAAAGCTTATGCGTGTGAGCACTCCCCAACGAACCCGCCAACCTTCAAAATTGGTTTTGATGTGCCTTTTCAGGTTTGCCCGCTCTCCCCAAATTTGGGCAAGGGTATTTGACGCCGAGACCTCAATGCCAACAATAAGTTGCCTAATTTGGGCTAGCCAACAAGCCCACGAGCCTTGCTTGTGGAAAAGCTCCGAAAAACAGGCTGTTAAACTCGAGCTAGCAGGCTTCCACACACACACACACACCTAAATATAGGCAATTTTGAGGGTGAGTTTAATGGAGTTCTCGGGCTCTGATTGCAGAGCTTGAAGGTTCTATGGAAAGCTCGAAGTGAGCACTTTGAAATGAGCTCAATATTGTTAGGTGATTGCAAAAGTGGAGGGATTAATTGAAGGTGCAAACTAGGACAAAAAATGACTAGAGCATGCAAAAAATTGGATACTAATCTTCTCCCTAATCAAGCCTATCTAGCCATGGAGGGTAGTGGCCTCTTGGGTGTGTCAAGGACATGCCCACACATAACTAGATTAGTGCTTAATTAGTGAGATGCAACTAGTTATGAAAATGTCAATGGGCCGTAACAATGAAATGCTAATCGATCTAATGGAGATGCTAATGATTAACACACACTAATGCATGATGACAAATCTAGCTATAGCTAGCATAACCTAAAGCTTTGATACCATATGTTAGGAATGGGATCGTGCTAGCTAGGGTGGATGAAAGAGAAACATAGCGTCAATGCGTGAGTGTGTGTAAGCAAGATTATCACTCCAGTGAATTAGGTTCCAAAATAGAATTAGCTTGGACTCATAAACACAATCTTGAGTATTGACTTAGCTTAGCACAAGCTCACCATAGACAAGCATGTAGTGCAAAATGGAGTTGTTGTTTATTCATTCATGAAATGAGCTTTAAGTAGCTCTACAACCTTGCTCCACAACATGTGGGATAAATCCACTCTCTTCTCCTTGACTCACTTTAGGACAAAGCTCACACTTTACAGGCCATACTCATCGCGCGAATCTTTGTTGTGATCCCTTCCCGCATCTCCGGATGCAGAGGAAGTCGACTGATCCTTGCCTGAAGCCATAGGGGCCGCGGGAAAAAAATTAGGGATCGGATTTCCCGTAGAAGAGAAATCAGTCGTGCTCTGATACCACCAAGGTGGAAAGGTACACAGTGTACGGTACGTAATCAATACATAAGATACGTACTTCTGTACGGATCGGCCTTTAAGGTACGTGACCAGTACGTAACATTTGTAACAACAAAAAGAATAGTGACTTTAGCCTTTTTCAGCCTATACATACTCTACATAGAGTCTAGACATAGATACTACTTCAAACATCCATTAGATACTGCTTCAATCTGGTTCCTAAAAACAATCTCAGTGGCTGTGTAACGCACAACAACGTTTTCTTCATCAAGTAGCCATTCCGAATGGAATATCCCGCTACTACCTCCCCATTCTGTATTCGATTGAATACGTCTAAAATCCAGATACTAATGGAAAGATGTCCCTTTAAAAAAAAAAAAAGCAAAAAAAAAAAATTGTGCGGGAAAAAAAAGTACATTGTCTACCCGTACGTACGGAACCGTACCGTACGGCTGTACCGTACTGTACGGATCCGTACGTACGCAACCTTGGATACCACTGTAACAGACTTGGACACTCCAAGTCAAGAATCTACCACGACAGCACCAAATAACCACTTCAAAACAGTTCACAGTTCGCAATATATTCGACACTGGCCCGGCGGAGTTCCGTGCCTAGAGATATTGGCCCCAAAGACTGGCGCCCCTTTTGGTATTTCTTTTTGTATTAATCTGAGTTCAAAGTACAACAGTGCGGCAGCAGGCGCTCACACTCAGACTTTGCGTCCAGATGCTCTGAGTTGTGAGAGGTCTACTCACATAATTAAAGGTACAAGGGTTGCTAAAAGCAGAGCCCCAAAAGCTGAAAATCAAAAGCCTTAAAAGCTTTGGGAAAATAAAGCAAAGGTTCTTCCTCTCTCTTGCTTGCAAACAAAAAGCAAAAGGATGATTTCTCTCTCTCTCTCTCTCTCTCTCTCTCTCTCTCTCTCTCTCTCTCTCTCTCTCTCAACAATTGCGTAGAAAAAGCATTGCTCAAAAGCTACCCTAAATCTTCGCAAAAAGCGCCGCAAATCACAAGGTTCTGTACTGCTGCCATGTGTCATCCGTACGGCCAACAACGTCAGCATTTGTCACTTCAACATTTTTTGCAACCTTTTAGGGTTAGGGTTTACAACAGAATTAGAGTTTTTGATTTTAGGGTTAGGGTTTCAACAAAATTAGGGTTTTTGATTTTAGGGTTAGGGTTTCTTGTAGAGCGGGGCAACCACGTTATCACTTTGTGACATTCAACATTCATTCGGATCTCAGACCATGACTTATCGGCAATGCAATTAGCAATTGCATCTAGATCCACTCAGGACCTCATAGATGCCCTATTGACTAATCCCTATTGCAACCATGTCTATCGAGATCATTCATACCAAAATGCTGCAGTCAGTTCGTCTATCAGCTCCTGCACTTCAAGAACAAGTCAGTATCATGTTCGGGAATTCCAGTTCATAAAGTCATTACAACAAAATACTGTCAGCTCATAGCATCCCTGAAACTCAAAGAGACATCAGTGACTTTAGTATCAAAAATCGGGGCAATCTGTTGACAAAGGAGTGGAGCGACTCCCCTCTTGTGCATATCCACTGCACCAGATTCTGCCCAAGCTGAATTCGGGGTTCCATTTAGGATAGACTATGCTAAACCAATGCTTCAACGTAAAGATTCACAATCCGAGAAGTATTTGCCAAGTCCTCCTCCTCCATTCACTTCGCATCCAATGCGGAGTAGGTCTTGAATTGAACCAAGAACCGTCTTATCGCTTTACCTTTTATCTTTCTATCTTTTTGTGCCAATCTCTGTTCTGGAACGGGTATCTGCTCGTTTTCTTCCACTTTGAGTTGCTTATCAAGCTCCCCATCATCGGGTACATAGCCTTCAAAAGGCTTCAAGAGACTCACATGAAAAACATTGTGAATTTTCCAAGTTTCGGGCAGCTTCAGTCGGAAGGAGACATCATTTATCTTTTCGTTGATCTGGAAAGGTCCGTAGTGCCATATACTAAGCTTTGGCAAAAAAAGCCTCTCCTTTTCCTTTTTCTTTCTCAGGCGTGCCTTCTCAAAATGTAAGAGCACCCAATCGTTCTCCTTCAATTTCAAATCGCGACAATAGCGATCTGCTGCCTTTTTCCGAGATTTCTCCAAAGCTTCCGGACCAAGTCCAAGTCCCTCGTGAACTGGTCGGCTTCAAAGAACAATCTTATCTTTCTTGCTAAGGAAGGGTGAAACCTTCGTAGCCAAGTCAATAATCTCAAATGGCACCTTCCCCATCAAAGAGTTAATCGTGTTTTTGTAGGCAAATTCCACCAAAGGTAAAAACCTTTCCCATGTAGTCTTCTAATCCGAGATGTAAGACTTCAATAAATTCAGTACCACTGAATTAGCAATCTCTGATTGCCTGTCAGTTTGCGGGTGGAATGATGACGAGAACTGCAACCGCGTGACAATGTTCTCCCAAATAGCCGTCTAAACAAAATCGTGAACCTAGGGTCCCTGTTGGAGACAACTGTCTCAGGCATGCCACATAAATCTGAAGATCTGGGCAATAAACAATCGTGCCCACACTGTGTTTTCAGGAGATCAAAAATGAAATCCATTGCAATACTTTTCCAGGGGCGGGTGGGTATGGGTAAAGGCTGTAACAATCCCTGTGTTTTATGCCCGTCAAAACTTGATCTTCTGGCATACCAAGCAACTGCGTACAAAATCGTCCACGTCTCTCTTGAGTCTCGGCCAAACAAAAGTATGCCTCCATACCATTCAAGGTGGTAACAATGCCGCGGTGACCCGTAAAAGGTGGACAGTGGCCTTCGGTTAAAACCTTTTCCCTCAACGGATGTGTAATGCACAACATCGTTTTCTTTATCAAGTAGCCATTCTAAATGGAATATTCCACTACTATCTCCCCATTCTGTATTCAACTGAATACATCTGTAAAAATCTATATATGTGGCGTACTCACCGACCATATCCTCGAAGCTTAATGATGTATCGCGGAAATAGCCAGAACCAACGGCTTACAGGAAAAGTATCTACCACCAATTTCTTTTGTCCCTACACATGGACAATCCGGAAGTAAAAGTGTGACCAGATGTTTGCCCACCGCATCTACTTTTCCGTTAGCTGCTTCTGTGACGAGAAGTAGCGTAAACTCTAACCATCTGCGAAAACCGTAAAATCGGCTCCGAGTAGGTAATCTTGCCACTGAGTAAGAGCATGGATAACCACCAAAAGCTCTCTCTCACATATCTATTTTGTCAATTTCGGCCTTGAAAACAATCGGTTCTCATAGACAATGACGTGGCCTTAATGCATTAAGACCGCATCCGAACTACAACCACAAGTATCACATTATAATTCAAACGACTTTTGCAAATCTGGCAAAGTTAAAATTGGTCCTCTTATCAAATTCTGTTTCAATTTCTGAAAGGCATTCACCTCTGTGGGTTCCACAAGAAAAGAACTCCTTTCTAAGTCAACAAATGCAAAGGCGGTAAGCAACCTCTGCAAACTTTCTGATGAACCGTCGGTAGTAAGAACATAAGCCCAAGAAACTTCGAACTTCATAGACATTCTTCAAATCGGGCCAATCACAGATAGTCTCTATCTTGGCCGGGTCCATCTGCACTCCTGCTGCTGAGACAATGTGTCCCAAACAGGGTATCTTTGGGTTCGGCTCACACGGTAAGGTGGCCGGTTCGGTGGTGTATTTCCAGGTATCAGATCAATGGTATGATCCGCAGGTCGAGCTAGTGGCAAGTCACCTGGCAGGCCCTCTCAAAAGCAATCGGCATGAGTGTGGAGAAAATCTTGGCGTTCTTTTTCGAGGTCAAAACATATTCGACCTTCAATCATCATTCAGTCCTTTCTAGAAAGTAAAGAATTTGAATTTCATCAAGTACAATGTCCGTGCCCTTCATTTGTCAAAGTTTCTTTCTCGACCCGGTTGTCAACCACGGCGTTGTTCTTGTGGTACCAGGGATTTCGAGTAGGACGTCACAACCTCCCAAGGGAATTACGTAGAAATCCTCGTGTCCCAAATACCCCTGACATTGCAAACGAAGTTGCCAATGATCGGTGTAATGGCAACATCCCGTACGGGTGCCGCTAGAACTACCTCCGCCTGTGGCCTCAGTCTCTTGGGCGTAATTCTAAATCGAGCTGCCAAAAGGAGTTGGCCTTGGCTCCTTCGTCAAAGAAAAAGAGGGCTTCTTGATCTTTCACTTTGCCCTAAACGCAACAAAATTTTGTACTTTCATTCATTGATTTGGTTCGGGCCCCACGCAATGTGGTACCAGTTTTTCTTTCATCTGCCTTTTCTGCCACGTTCCTCAGCTGCTTTCGAACTCTCTCACCTTTCTTCATCCTATTCATTTGATGCCTTTTTAGGGCACTTCGCGGAGATATGCCCAGTTTCTCCGCATCCAAATCACTTCCCCTCTTTGATATAGCTGACCCTCTCTCGAAGAGTGAGCTGGGGTCGTGCATCCTTTTCTTTCTGTTATGGGTTACTCTTCTTCTCTCTACTTTCATTGTTAGAAGTCTGTTCGGTTCCCTGCGTCATGGTCTCATCTGTGGGGTAAGTCAAACTGCCTGAGTAAATGGCAAAACCCCGTTATGCATGACTCATCGATTCCTAAATGAAATCTGACTTTTCCTCTAAGCAATGATCTCGGATCTCTGTAGGAAGTCCCAAGGTAAACCGCTCAATCTGTTCTTTGAACGAGATCTTCTTAAATGTGATGAGCGCACGGCGGTGTGTGCAAGTGATAGAGCACACGAAGATGTGCAGGCCTTGAGGCTTGAAGCGGAGACACTGTGCTGCAGAAGGGAGGCGTTAGCAGAACGAAGAGGGAGAGAGAGAGAGAGAGCTCAAGTTTTTGGGGAAAACTCAATAAGTGAGTTTTGGGTTTTCCCACTTTTATTATAAGTGACCTATAAAAAATGTGTCCAGGTTCATATTGAACCTTGAACCTGGACAAAGTATAAAAATGTACAAAAAGGGGTTATTTAGGCCTTTAACCCAACAGCCTCCCACTTAAAGGCATAAATGACGCCTTTAAGTTAACCAACTCCCACCAGCTGTATGCAATGCTCATGTTGAGCCTTAGCAAGACTCTTGGTGAGAACATCTGCAGGGTTATCCTGTGTATGGATCTTAGTCAAGCTGACTAGACCATCCTCCAATACTTGTCGTATGAAGTGGTACCGCACATCTATGTGTTTGGTACGCGCATGAAACATGGAATTTTTGGCTAAATAGACAGCACTCTGGCTATCACAACCCAACACGGGTGTATGAGCAGGCATGCAAAGTTCTTTTGCAAATCTGCCCAACCAAATGGCCTCTTTTGAAGCCTTTGTGGCTGAAATATATTCAGCCTCAATAGTACTCAATGCCACAATTTTCTGTAACCTAGAACACCAAGAGACTGCACCACCAACAATGGCAAATACATATCCACTGGTAGATTTCGTGGTATCCATGTCACATGCCATGTCTGCATCACAATATCCCTGCAACTTTAAGTCACTTTTGCCATAACAGATACACTTTGATTGTGTACCTTTCAAATATCTCAGAATGCATTTGACAACTTCCCAATGCGCTTTGCCAAGATTCGACATGTATCAACTAACAACTCCCACTGCATAAGCAATGTCAGAACAAGTGCCAACCATATCATACATAAGAGAACCACAAGTTGATGCATAAGGGATTCCCTTCATTGCTTTCAATGTTATCTCATCCTTTGGGCAATCTGCTTTGCTAAGCTTAGTGTATGGAGGTAAAGGTACTCCAAGAGGCTTAGCATCAGCCATATTAAACCTATCAAGTACTTTTGCAATGTACCTTTCTTGAGATAAAAACAGCAATTTCAGCTTTCTCTCTCTTTTAATACGCATGCCCAAAATATGCTCTGCATCACCCAAATCCTTCATAGCAAATGTTGAATTTAGCTTATGTTTCAGAGCATCAAGACTAATCTTATGTTTCCCGGCAAGCAGCATGTCATCAACATAGAGAACAAGTATGATGGGACTACCATCTTCATCCCTTTTTGTATACAAACAATGATCTGCATGGCTGCGTTTAAAGCCTTGAACAGCATAAAAGTGTCAAAACTTCTTATATCATTGCCGTGATGATTGTCTCAAACCATACAGAGACCTTTTCAGTTTGCATACAAGTTCCTCACATGTAGGAACTACAAAACCTTCAGGTTGTTTCATGCATATGTCCTCTTCAATGTCACCGTGCGAAAACGTTGTCGTTACATCCATTTGATTCACTTCCAAATCAAGCACCGCAACGAGAGCAAAAAGGACACGTAAAGTTGTAAGCTTTACAATGGGAGAAAAGATTTCTTGAAAATCAATTCCTTCTTTCTGTGCATATCCTTTTGCAACCAATCTTGCCTTGTACTTGGGTTTTTCATCCACAATTTTAATTTTGAATACCCATTTGTTAGGAAGAGCCTTTCTCCCTTTAGGCAATGGCACAAGATCCCAAGTATCATTTGCATACAAGGATTTCATTTCCTCTTGCATTGCAAGCTCCCACTTACTGCTTGACTCACATGTCTTTGCCTCTTTATACGTAAGAGGCTCTCCCTCATCTGTCAACATAACATGATGCAAAGAGGGCTCAAAGCGCTGTATTAACCTTCTGACACGAGTAGACCTGCGCACCCAATGATCTACATTCTCAGGCACAGGTTCTACATCAGGAGGCAACTCATTTTCAGCATGCTCATGCTGCTGAAAATCATTTTCGGCCATGACAGGTGGCTGTCCATCCTCATTTGGAGCATCTAAATCATGTCCTACCTCTTCTGGCTCAAGGTTAACCGGCTGATTATCAATTTCAGCTTGCGGTAATGTATCGTGAGGCTCTTTTTCAGCATCAATAGGTGGCAAGAGAGGCTGAAATTTGATCTATTTCTTGTCAATTTCAGAAGATGTAGCATTTTTTAGCAATTTAGCCTCATTGAACACTACATCTCGTCTGCGTACTACCCTCTTAAACTGAGGCAACCATATCCTGTAGCCCATTTCACCCTCTTCCCCATAACCTTGGAAGAGTCCTTCGATGGACTTGGCATCTAGCTTTGTCCTCAAGTCATTACGAACATGGACAAAAGCCTCGCAGCCAAACACTCTCAAATGATCATAAGAGGCAGGTTTGCCAGACCAAACCTCCTCTGGAATGTCATTTTTCAGCGTACTGTTAGGAGAGCAATTGCATACATGAACTGCAGTTTTCAAAGCCTCTCCCCAAAACCCATGAGAGAGATTAGCCGTGGACAACATGCAACGCACTCTCTCACATAAAGTACGATTATACCTCTCAACAACACCATTAGAATATGGATTATAAGGGGCTGTCAACTCCCTTTTAATCTCATATTCTTCGCAATAACGCTGAAATTCAGCAGACGTGTACTCCCCCCCATTGTCAGATCTCAGACATTTAAGCTTACTACCCTTTTGCGTGGTCACAAAAGCATGAAACCTCTTAAATGCATTAACAAATATGCCCAATCATCAATGAATGTAACAAAGTATAATGCACCACCAAAAGACTTAACAAGCATTGTACATACATCGGAGTGAATTAAATCAAGAGCATTAGCTTTGCACGAGACATCAGAATAATAAGAAGACTTCTTTTGTTTACCATATAAACAGTCATTACAGAAATCTAACTTGGTGCCCTTTACATCAACCCTCTTCAAAGAGGAGAGCACATCAAGTCCCTTCTGGTTCATATGGCCAAGTCTTTTGTGCCACAACTCCAAATGAGAAGCAACTTCAGCCACTGCAAGAAACTTGCCAGGCAAAGCTTTGCCATGTAAATAGTACAATGTACCACTCTTGCATCCCTTGACAATGAGCATTGATCCCTTAAGCAACTTCCATGAACCCCCAGCAAAAATGGTTGTATAACCCTGTGCATCCATCTGGCCAACAGACAATAGACTCTTCTTGCGCCTGGTACATACCTGACATCTTTAAGCATAAACTCTTGGCCATTGTTTAATACCAAGCGCACAGTGCCCATTCCTTCAATGCCACAAGCATGGTTATCCCCAAGGTAAACCTTGCCATACTTGCCTGCATGATAAGAAGCAAAACACTCCACAGATGGAGTCACATGAAATGAGGCACCCGAGTCTACTATCCAAGACTGTGTAAGGCCATTTGCACTTAGCAATGCATCAGTGACATCTCTACGTGAGATAAGCATGTCTTCTACATTTGCTACAACAAAATTTGAGGGGCATGAAGCTACAACCAAGATCTCTTCACTGTCGGATAACTCTGTGATAACCACACTAGAGGATACTTTGGCAGTCTCCGAATCCTTGGAGGAGGTACCTGCTGATTTTTCCCCTTTCTTATCCTCTGTCTTCTTCTTCTCCTGTGATTTCTTCTTTCTTTCCTTCTCTTTCTTGAAATACCTGCAATCTGGCTTCTTATGGCCTTTTCTGCCACACTAATAACAAGTCACATCCTTATCCCTAGACTTGCTTTTGCTCCTGTTTTGAGTCTTGGTACCTGTATTTTGCTTTTGACTTCTGCCTCTCGCTTTGTAAGCAAAACTGCCACCTTCCCCACCACTAGACTTGCGTTTAATTTCCTCATTTAAGATGGAGCCTCGTACTCCATCATATGTGAGGTTGGGGCTATTACTCAAAGAAACCACAAGCGTTTCCCAAGAGTCTGGCAAAGTCATCAACAAAAATATGGCTTTCAACTTGTCATCAAAAGGTTGAAGCCAGTATCCTGTAGCTGACTCATAACACTGGTGAAAACACTTAAGTGCTCAGAAGCCGACTTGGCTTCGTCAAGCATCATGTTCACCAGTTTGCGCATCAAATGCACCTGATTCACAGGGGTGGCATTCTCATAAGTGGCCTTCAACTTATGCCAAATTGCATGTGCACTGTCCAAGCCCTTTATGTCCACCAGAATGTCATCGGTCACAGCCATTTTGATGTAGGCCTTTGCCCTCTTGTTGAGCTTGGCCCAATCCTCATCCGGCATATCCTCAAGCTTTACAGCCAAAAGGGCGTCCTTACAATCCTTGAGGAACAAAATCCCCTGCATCCTGTCCTGCCATAGGTCGAAACCTGTACCGTCAAATCGCTTGATTTTAATCAAGCTCTTGGCATCAGAGGACGAGGAAGTAGAGGCCATTTGCACGGATAAAAATGTAGCAGAAAGTGTCTACACAAAATCTGAAAATTTCCAATGATCACAATGTACCACACGTTGCATACAATGTGCTGAAAATTTCAGCAATTAACAAGTATCCCCAATGCGTACTTGCATAAACCCACAAAAGGCATACATAAACCTCAATTTGTGTACATAAAAACAGTCCAATTCTGAATTTTTTTGCAAATTTACTGTTTTAGCGCATCAATTTGCATCAAATGGACTTGTTTTGAGTGGAAAAAGCGAGGGGCATTCACGGGAATCGATTTAGAACACATGCATTTTGCTATTTTGACCTGTAATTTTCTGGTTTTTACCTGTTTTGACCTAATTTCAGCCTGTTTTAAGCTGTTTTGGGAACCCTAAGTGACACCGGAAGCAAGGGGCTTCGCGATGAAAGCGGAAATTTGACGCGAGAAGCCTTTTGCCTGTTGTCCAGCCACCTCCGCAAAGCTTCTGAAACCCTAATCTGGCTCTGATACCAGTTGATGAGCGCGCGGCGGTGTGTGCAAGTGATAGAGCACGCGAAGATGTGCAGGCCTTGAGGCTTGAAGCGGAGGCACTGTGCTGCAGAAGGGAAGCGCTAGCAGAACGAAGAGGGAGAGAGAGAGAGCTCACGTTTTTGGGGAAAACTCAATAAGTGAGTTTTGGGTTTTCCCACCTTTAATTATAAGTGACCTTTAAACAATGTGTCCAGGTTCAATATAAACCTGGACGAAGTATAAAAATGTACAAAAAGGGATTTTTTAGGCCTTTAACCCAACAAAATGAAGAGGCTGGTAGAAAAGAGCTCCAGAATCTGTCGCAATATGCGTCCAATGAATCTCTCTTGGTCATCCGAAGATGGTTCCAAGCAGTTCATATGTCACGTTCGTACTCCCGAGTCAACCAGGAAGAAATAAAAAGCCTTTTAAATTTCAACCATTTAACTGGCGCTTTCTTGTTCAATAGAAGCGTGGACCACCAAGTTTGAGCATTTCCCCTTAAGTAAGAAGTAGCCCCCCGAATCTTGGAGTGCTCTGAGTAACGCCCTCCAGAGAAAGCTATGTCAAACTGTTGTATGAAGGCCAAAGCCTTCGAAGCATCTCGAAAACCAAAAAACGTGTCAAATCCGTGAGTTTTCTTTGAACTCTCGGACTAATCCGTGCATGAACCACCTCTTTTAATTCTTGCTCTGTAAACATCCTTGGAGTAGGAGGATTCTTGAGCACCGATTTGGGGGGTGGTTCTGTGGTTTGTTGCCACTGTGCATACACCTCGTCGAAGGAGGCCTGGGTCATAAATTTTGCAAATTTCGGGTCCTTCGCAAAATGTAACGTCATCTTTCTTGTGTCGTCGATCAGTCGTCGACGCTCCCATCTCTTCAAGCTCCACTAGAGTAGGCCGAGGCGGGCCGTACTCCTCAGGTGAATCCTCTTCGTGATCTCTTCCCGCATCTCCGGATGCAGAGAGCGACTGATCTCTGTCTGAATACATAAGTGCCGCGTAAAAAGGATCGGATTTCCCGGTAGAAGAGAAATCGGCCGCGCTCTGATACCACTGTAACAGACTTGGACACTCCAAGTTGAGAATCTACCGCGACACCACAAGAATTTACTTCAAAATAGATCACAATTCACAATTGATTCGACACTGGCTAGATGGAATTCCATGCCTAGAGATATTGGTCCCAAAGACTGGCGCCCCTTTCGGTATTTCTTTTTGTATTAGTTTGCAACTCAAATTACAAGGAAGTGGTCGGGACTCACTCTCAGGCTCTGCGTCCAGATGGTTTGAGAAGTGAGAGCCCAAGCCACTATTAAATAGGTTTACAAGGGATGCTAAAAGCAGTGCCCAAAAGCTTCAAAATGAAAAGCATGTTCTCTCTCTCACAAGCTCTCTTGAGCAAAAGCTCCCTCAATCTTTCTCTTGCAAATTGCGTAGCCAAAAGCAGTAGCCAAAACTATCGTAAAATCTGCCCACGCAAAGCTACCAAGTCAGCTGTATGGATTTCTGTGATCAGTGCCGTAAATTGCGGACGTGTCCGTACTGTGCAACCACGTCATCATTCCAGCGGGGGTTCCTGCAAGAGAGGGTGTGTGTGTGTGTGTATTGGGCAGCCAGAAGCCACGTCACCAGTTTGTGTCACATACTCGAGGATAGATTCATATAGCGACCATGATATATGGACACCTACATGCCACAAAGCTCACAGGTGGCGATCGGTCAGCTCAGAGTGTCATCACACATGCTAGAGATAGATGTGGGGCGAACTCATGACATTCCCAAGGAGGAGAGAGTATGTCGAAGAGTATGCAGAGAGGTGGAGAGCGACGAGCATTTTGTTTGCAGATGCAAAGCTTATGATGATATTAGAGGCAGATACAAGCCATTATTCAGAGGGCAGCCGGCTGCCCACCCTCCGCAAGATCATGCACTCGCGAGATCAAAGACAGTTGGGGCGCTACCTGTTGGAGATACAGAGGCATAGAGATACATTTTGCAACCACATACACAGACAGGTGGGGGGGAGACAGTCACAGCTTACGGATTTTTTCGAAAGGACAGCTGACAACCAACGTTTTCAGTTGTCAGCCCTTAGAACAGCAGTTGTCGTCGACATCGTTGTCATTGTCGTCGACGGCGGCGCAATACCCAATTGCAGCAGATTCCCAGCGATCTCACTTTTCAGCCCTAGCGTCTTAAGATTTCAGCCCTAGCCTCATCGCGTCATCGTCGTGTCCGTGACGGTCGTTGTCGACATAGACCATCAGCACCTTGTCGTCGACATCATCGTCATCGACATAGAACCTTAGTACCCCTTTAGTACCTCAGTACCCAGCATTAGTAGCATCAGTATACATTAGCATCAGCATCTCAGCACTTAGTCATTGTAGTAGCATTTGTGCAAGAATAAAGAAAGTACTTGCTCTGGCAACAGAGCAAGGGGGGCCTTGAGGTTGGGACCCGATATCCCTGTGTCGTCTCTTTTCTCTCTCTTTCTTTCAGTTCACTTCAATTCTTTGAACTTCTTTCAAGTGAAGTAAAGTGTCCCTTGTGTTTGTGTGTGGAATACTAGACCGAGCAAAACCTTTAATCTCTTCCGTTGCACCTGACACCGGATGGCGGGCCCCACGACTCCACCATTGGCAGATCGAGGAGATGGAGACCCGAAAGTGCTGAGCTGCTGAGGAGAGACGAGCCCAAATGATGGCTCACCCAGCTGCATTCATCCGAGCAGCCCTTGCTCCCGATCCTCCCATGTACGCATTCTACACCCCCCTATTAGCACGGGATGGACCTGGCTACCTTGACGTATCTTCATGGTTGTACTACCCCGAGCTTGAAATGACTTGTAAAGAGGCTGGTTTCACTCAAGATTGGCGGTGTCCTAGCAAACCACCAAATTAGACGACACATATGAAAACAATCCAAGTGGCAAGACCACCACTTTGCGGAGAAGCCTTGGCCCTAAACTCAGCACCCCTTTCTTTTAGAATATACTTGACACCGAAGTGTGGTACAACTTTCACCTGTTCGGGTGGCTCTGCTTGCATGTACGTGTAGTGTGCTCTGCTCCCAAGTACTCAAGACTTCTGTCTGAGTTTTCCAACTTGAGGGCTCCACGAGTGTGCTCTGCTCCCAAGTACTCAAGACTTCTCTCTGAGTTTTCCAACTTGAGGGCTCTCGGTTTCTGTGTGTTACAACTGGCCTCTTAATGCTCTCTTTAAATTAGCCAAAAGTTTCTATGAAAAGTTTCCCCTCTACAAGTTGGGTGCCAGTTTTTGACACTTGCTGCCATTGTTTTTTTGCAAAGGGCGGTTTTGCATGCAATGCCAGCCATCCTGCCTTTCACATCAATGCTGGCTGCATCACAGGAGTGTCACATCGGCAGGTTCATCTGATTCTGTTCTCTGCATCTCACATCGATGCTAGCTGCATCACAGGAGTGTTACATCGGCAGGTTCATCTGATTCTGTTCCGTGCCAGCCATGCTGCGTTTCACATCAATGCTGGCTGCATCACAGGAGTGCCATGTCGGCACCACCAACTGGTCATTTGCCACATTAGCCGGTTCATCTGATTCTGTTCTCTGTATCTCACATCGTTTTTGTATTGCCAGCAGTCATGCTGCTGCTCTTTACATCCCAGCTGCCCACTCTCAACATAAGTATCAACCTGCTGCCAAGTCAGCATCCTCGTGCACTGTCGTTTTGCCACGAGGTCAGTGCCACATCGGCACTGCATGCCACCTTGTCTGCTGCCTTGCCATATCAGCAGTCTCTGAACTGCCAGGCATTTCACCAATGACATGACTGATCTCAATGAAAGAAAGAAAGTTTTATTAAACGCCTTGAAAAAGGCCAGAGGCCAACATGACATGTTTCCTGATTTAGGGAATATAACAGTAAAAGAAAGAGAAGTGCTGCAGAAATGGAGGCACCATACAATAAAAGAGAAGTTCCAAACAAATTTTTTGTTGAGCAATAACCAAAGGTCCACACAAGCAATGAAACAATGACGACTCCACATTTGGACATGCCACTTTTGTTCCTCATATCTCCGAAGTACAAACATACATTCAAGAAACACTTAGTTTTTTGCATTTTAAAGACTATTAGTTTACTAAACAATTGAGTTAGAACACTGAAACAAATTATTTGTGCATCTAAAGACTGCAATTTACAATGTTGATAGAAATTGATTAGTAGAAAGAGCATCAAGATGCATACCAGTAGCAACAAAGCTTGAAGATGGAAAACATCAACCCATACATAATCAGGAATTTGTAACATGCAAATGATGTATGCAGAGCGCCACGTCCTTCCCGAAGCAAGTCCACTACTGATAAAATCTGACAAGTTGTGAAACTCAAAATCCATTAAAAAGACAACATAAATAATTGACACCCGAATCCTTTGACTTCGAGCCATCGTGATATCTGTTATAAGCATGCACAAATTCATTCAATTGAGGCGAACAGCAGAAAGGATAAGCAAAAGTACCGATTTCTCTTTTGAAGTGAAAGGAGACACAACAGAAGCTTCAGCCTCACTGAGAGCAATTCCAGCATGAGCTACCCGTAATGCCCCGCAGTCATTCCCTCCATCACCACACATACCGACAATTACTCCTTGATCTCTGTACATATTAGTGATCAACACCTGCACGAACCTTTACATGTTAGTATTGAACACTAGCCTTCTGTCAAAGAAACCACTTTTTTTCTTTAGCAAGAACACACACACACACAATACTCGACACTCGTACTGGCTCATTCTAATTTAAAAACCCCCAAGTAAGCAGATACCCTTCCGATATTCTCTCCCCCCGGTCCTCTCCCTCTAAAAATCCATGTCATCCCCTTCGCCTCGCCCTGCTTCCTCTCGTTATGTCGGACCTGCACGGAGGGACACACACAGAGACCTGCTTCCTCTCGTTACCATCTCCATGCTTCCTCTCCTTCAGACATGTGCGCCATCCCCTTCGCCTTGCCCTGCTTCCTCTCGTTACCGTCTCCCTCGCCAACACACCGTGCACCACGCCTGCACCAGTGAGTGCTCCCTCTCTGGTGTGCTCCCCACGGGCTCAACAACTCCTCTTTATATAGAGAGGGACAGGCCAGCCACCGCTTTTCGGTTTCCGGTTTCCGGTTTCCAATGAAAGAGAGTTGGTGAGCATTCGGCACGCCTTCCAAAAGAGAGACCAAGAACCACGTGCCAGAATGAAATGAGATGAAATGAAATGTTATATTAACGTCTTCAAAAGGCCAAAGTGACCTATGAGACCAGAAAGTTACAGTGCGGTGTATCTGATACAAAGTCAGATTAACAAAATAAATTAAACTAGGATAACAAAATATAAACACTTCAGAATCCTAAACTAAGCTGATAGGTGTGAAAGGTGAAAGGCGTAAAATGTGTGAACTAAGCAGTACAATGTGTAGACAATATGGGAGGGAAGTAGAGATCCATCTTCATCTGCACTCTGGACGACGAAAAAGTATGGCTCGAATCCTTTGTTGTAGCCTCCTTCGAAACTGTGTAGCTCCTCTTCTCCATCGGGGTCGTCTGGATCTCCCTAGCTCCAATGCTCAGTCTATGAGAATGCCAGTAGTGCGGGCAGACCTCTCCACTGTTGGCTGCTCCTCTGTCTGTTCTTCTGGGTGTACAATGTCTAGTGTAAAGAAATCTGTGATCTGTCTCTGGGGTTGTCTCTCTTCAGCTCTCCTCAGTAAATTTTCTCTATGCGTGTGTGACTCAAGTAGATATAGCCCAAGACATCTCTGATCCTCATAACTCATGACCCTTGATAGAGGCCCAAAACCTTCTCTGGATAGACAATGAAAACGGCCTCGTATCTCATAGTACACTGTGCAATGACATATGTAATGTACCTCTGTCTCTGGCTCTAGATGGCATAAGCGGCATATCCTGCTATCTGCTGGTGTCCCTCTGAATCTGCCAGTCTCAATCTCGAGCTGATGTGAGGACGTGCGTATCTGCCAATGGCACAACGCAAACCATGAGAAAGATGCGTGTCCATATAGCTAGGTCGAATCACAAACCCATCCCTCGTGAGGTGGAGAAGATGCTCTCTATAGAAAGCCATCTGTGTGCCCAACTCTTGTATCGGCTCTATCCTTGTCCTCCTCGTGTCCAGCTAGATCAGATCCTGACGAATGAGTCTATTAATCTCTACCCGCGTTAGAGACCTCAAGGGTACCTGTAGAGAGTATTGAAAAGGAGGCAACCTGTCCATGGTGAAACCATGTGTCTGAAACCATGATGCCATCTGTGCATACCAGCATGATGTATCCCCATTAAGAGCTAATTGTCTGGAGGACTCTAGAGCCACTCTGGCATATCTGTCTCTGTTAGTATCCCACAGACTGTGTACAAAGGAGACTGACCTGGTAAGCGCCTCAATCTCCATAGGGGGGGGGCAGCTAATTCCGCTCAAATGATATCATGTGGTACGGAAGCCTCGGCTCTAATCAACCGAGAGATCATAGATACCAGGGGCTTCTCCATACGCCTCCAACCATCCTGGCCTACAGAAGGTCCCCAAACCTGCACCCCATATAACATAGTAGAGGCAACCAAAGTATCAAAGAGCCATAACTTTGTCCTAGGTTCCTGGAACTGAACCTGCGAACACATCCTCTCCATTCCTCCCAGAGCCGCACCAGCTCTAGTTAGTCTAGTTTCTGCTGCTCTTCTCAAAGAAAATATCGGCCCAGTAAAGACTGCCCCAGGTAAGTGTATGCATCTGTATACTCCACAATCTCCTGACCATATTTGAAAGTAGGTACTGATCTCTTGACCCATTGCGGTGTGGTGTTAAACACCAAAACCTTGGTTTTACCTAGGTTTACACACAATCCACTATCCTCTGCAAAACTGCGTAGTGCATCCAAATGTCATTGCATACCTTCTGGTGAGTCTGATATCAGCACAATATCATCAGCATATAGCAACAATGGGATCCACATCCCTGCCAGCTGGGCACCCCTGTCACCCTCTCTGTCAATGTAATCAGACACCTCATCAACATACATACCAAATAGAGTAGGAGACAATGGGCAGCCCTGTTTCACTCCAATAGTAGAGTGAACTAAATCAGATACCCCTTCCGGAGTGCGTACATGTCCCAACACTGATCTGTACAAAGCCATAATCCCCCAAATCACCTCTATGGGCACCCCCATCTCCTGAGTCTGCGCATTAATCGAGCTCTTGGTACCATGTTAAATGCTTTGTGAAAATCCACAAAGCTACAATAGATCCATCTCCCATGTGCTCTACCCTCCTCAATGATGGCCCTGAGTGTCAGAATATGATCAAGAGTGGAGAAACCCTCTTGAAACCGGCTCGACCCTTTGCTCGTACACCCTCGCCCTCTGCCAAATTACTCAAATGTTGCTCCAGAATAGATGCATACAACCGTGTCATGTGTGTCCAACCATAATAGTGCGGTAGTTCCCAGGCTCTGTAGGGTCACCAGCCTTGAAGATGGGCACAATATTAGACAACCTCCAAGTCTCAGGTAATCCCTCACACATGGCACGATTGAGCAACATTGTGAGAACCTCTATCAGCATATCCCTGGCATGTATAAAGTGCTCCGCTACTAGACCGTCATGATCATATGCCTTCCCGATCCTCATCCTGTCGACGGCCCTTTGTACCATCTCAGGTGTAAAGAAAGTGCTCGTAGCTGGGCAAGGCTTGGTAGGGTCTTGAAGGAGTTCCTGTCCAGGAACCGTATATAATGATGTCGCATATTGGCCCCAAATATCAGGTGAAGTAATCATTGGGGGAGGGGAGTGCTCATGAAAGAGTCGCCATGCCTCTCTTGAGTCCCTACTCAAGAACATCTGATATAAGTCTCGCTCTATCTGAGCTAGGTAAGCTAGCTTCTTTCGTCGCACAAGGCGTCGGAAAGCAATCTGAGACTGTCTGTAAGTGATGACTCCTAAAAGAAGATCCCTCTGACGCTGGACTCTCATCTCTCTGCACTCCTCATCATACCAACTATTCTGGGGCATGTTCCCAGAATGTCGTCTCTTGCCCGGCTGTGTGTGTGGGTATGCCACTGATGCAGCCCCATGCAGTGTCTCAGTCAGTAGTAGAGTGGTGCACTCCTCCACTGAGAGGCCTGTACCATTTGTGTCAACTGTGCCTTCCAATAGACGGTCCCAAATCTCCTCTGTATAAACGAAATCAGTCTTTGGTGTAAATGTATAGCGGGTGTGTGACTTGCCTCCTAATGTCTGGGTTGTACTATACTGAAATTTAACGGACAGTTCAAGAGAGCATGATCTACTACTATGCCCACTGGCCTGGCTCCCGTTGTGAAATCCTGAATGCAGGGGACAAAGCTCGGTTGTGTCATAACATAATCCACTGTACTAGCCCCATGTCTGTGTGGAAAGCATGTGAAACCGGCTGCTCCAGGAAATCACTGTAAGCGATTAAGTATGGCTAATCCATGTGTAGTCGTCATTTCCATGAGGTATCTCCCCTACTCCCTCTGCTCTCTCTCATCTGTCAAGTCCCAACTCACCCATATCCAGCTCTCTAAGCATCTTCTTCCAACGAGGGGAAGCGTAGTATGAGAGCTCTCCCCTTTGAAGACTCTTCCGTCCCATCACTTTTCTTACCTACCCTCCATGCCTTTGTGTGCGAAGGCTTCTCCATCCCCATCATGGATGTAAGGCTTGTGACCTCTTTCTCCAGATTGTTTATGTCCTTGAGACCGGTCACTCTCACATGCAGTGTTCGCATCCTCCTTCTTTGTTCCTCTTTGAGGGTCATGTTGATAAGCGTCGGTGTACAAGGAGTTTCTTGACCTTTCCCTTTCTTGGCGACCTCAATCCATTTTTCGGCCTCATCCGCCTTTTTCTGTGTCCTTGTTATCATCTCCGCCCTTGAAGATGTCTTTGCCACACTTAGTTTCTCTTCCTCTGTGATCATTTTTACCCGTTCCTTGATTTCCTTGATTTCATCTATTACCGAGGGCTGAAATTCGCCTTCCTCTAGTCCATTGCTTACTCTATCAGCAAGCTCCTGTTTAAGGGCTGAGACTTCTTTTTTGAGTGTCCGTATCTTAGCGTTTGGGTTTTCTTGTTTGAGGGCTGAGACTTCTTCTTTGAGTGTCTGTATTTCTGCGTTAAGGCTCTCTTTCTCCTTCTTCCATTGTGTGCCTTCATTGAAGACCATCTGAAGGAGGTTGGCCTTCTCCTTCCACCATCTTTCCATCTCTGTTTTCCACTCCTTCATTTCCCTCTCCATCTGCGCCATCCGCTTGTTCGTGAGCATGAAGGTTGCCTTTGCTCGCGACTTGCAAACAGGTGAGACATTGACGGCTTCCGTGTCCTGTGCAAGGGAAATTGCTTCCATGTTTTGTCGTTCAAGAGATGTATCGGGCTCACTTACCATTTCGCACACAGAATTTCCCACGGAGTCCTACGCGTATGAGAGAGAGAGAGAGAGAGAGAGAGAGAGAGAGATAGATAGATAGATAGATAGCATTATCGTCCACGGAGGTCATATATGACCCATTGGACCGGAGAAAAAAAAAAAACATTACAACGCGGCCTTTTAAGTGAGGGCATTAGATACATATCAGTTATGGACTGAGGGTCCGTCAGCAGGGTAGAAGATAAGAAAAGAAAAGGAAAACAAGACTTAAACCTGAGTAGGGTTGGATGAGGGGAGAACCCCTTTGGGAGTTCAAAACTCTTGAATGATGGCCTTCCCCCCGCGGTAGACTGCCCATTTGCCTTGCTTTCGGGCTTCTCCGACCTTCTTGAGTTCGCACTTTTTAACCTTGAGTTGATTCATGGTCAGCTCCTCAGCAATCCAAAACCTTTGTTCCTTTGAGGAGGTAAGATTGGCGCAATAGCCTCACTCGCTCCTCTTTGTCCTTAAAAGTGAGAAGGCAGTGCTCTGGTGATACTTTCATGTGTGTGTCGTTAATCCAAGAAATGTCTTCTGGCTTGATGGCGATGGGCTGAATAATATCGTTGAGCTTGATGATTGCTTCTTCAAGCGTGTCCTCGGTAGTGCACCATGGTGAGGGAAGCCCACCTATTCGGATCTTAAGGGCATTCTCTTCCTGGAGTTTCTGCTCGTGAAGCTCCATCGTCACACAAGTTTGTACTTTTGCCAAAGCCACAGACTGAGCATTGGTGACTTTCACCTCAACTTCTCTTACTTTGTCTGTGGCAAGATCGACCATGGAGTCGAAGCGCGCCTCAAGCTTACCGAGGCGAGCCTTGAGATCCCGATTCTCTTCCATAAGCTGGTCAAGGGCTCTTTGAAGCTGTCCAATCCGGTCGTTCTTGCTCGGTGCTGCCACAACGGCTGCAAAACTGGGTCGGCTCCTCATGGTGACCTTTGGTGTATTCATGGTAAAAAATCGGGTTGTGATGGCTGCTGCTCACTTTGTCCCAAAGTGCACAGAGATTTATCTGGGTTTGATTTGAAGCCCTTAGCTTTTAGGGGGGCAGGGGCTCTTTAGGTTCAGAGTGGCGAGAGAAAGAGAGAGAGAGGGAGAGAGGAGGAGTCTCCTCTGTCGGCTCGGGTGCCACCACATGCCGCAGCAACTCCAACAGCTTCAGCAGCCCCTCGTCGTCCCCAGCAGAGGGAGACTCGCCTTCACCATCGTTAGGCTTCTCGAGTCTCCGTTGCTGGTGTCGTCTCGGCTCTGCACGCTGTCACAGCAGCAGGTCACGAGGATGCCACAGGTTAGCTTGGAGGGGGCGGGGCTATGGCTTCATACCTCCCCATAGGGCAGCCCCTCGCCCAGGGGGAGGCTGGGGGACAGAGGACGGTGGCGGTGGTAACCTGCGCTAGAGTTAGGGTTAGAGAGAGAGAGAAAGAAAGAAAGATTTTTAACGTCTATGTCAGGCCGAAATCGGCCTATGAGACAAATCAAATGTACATGGTGTGTATGTCATCCGTCTATCGGAAAGACAAATGAAACAAAAAATGATACAAAACTGAACTGAGTGTAGGTAGTGGGGTATCTGAGGAGGGATGGAGCTCTATCTCTAGGGGTATATGCATGTCTATATGCTCAAGGTAGTACAATCATGAGAATGCATCAAGCTATCTAGCTCCATCCTGTACTAATGGGGGGATGTAAGATGTGGTACATGGGCGGGTCTGGTGCCAAGGTTGCCCGGATGAAAGCTGTCGGGTCGGCCCTCATCCGGGCCACTCGCTCCTCAGTGGCACGGCGCTCCCGGGCTCGGATCTCCTCGATCTGTCGGTGGTGGGAGCTCGCGCCCCTGTAGCCTGTGACTCGTGGTCGTCGTCTAGCTCGGCTCACCTCCGCCTGTGGGAGTGTCACTCCCCTCTGAGTGTCTGGTGGGGGAGGGGCGGTAATCCTCTGAAAGAAGTCTGTGAGCTGCGACTGTCTCCCCTCTGTCTGTGTAGCTGTGTGTGGCTGTAGTAGTGTGTCCCGATGGCTCTGTATCTCTAGTAAGAACCGTCCGAGCTGTCTCTGATCTCGAGAGTCCATGATCTCTCGGAGAGTGGGCTGTCCTCTGAATAGGGCCTCATACCTGCCTCTGATCTCAGTGTATGCTCTGCATCTACATACAAAGTGCTCCTCACTCTCCACCTCCTCTGTGCAGGCTCTGCAGACGCGCTCCTCCCTGGGAACACCAGTATGTCTCCCGATCTCAATCTCTAACCTGTGTGAAGCCACTCTCAGCTGACCAATCGCCACCCGTGAGCTATGTGGCATATATGTGTCCATGTAGCGTGGTCTCTGTATGAACCCCCCGGACAATATGGTGAGAAACTGGTCTCTGTAATCTGACATCCTCGTCCCCAAGCCAGGTGACTCCCAGACTCTCCTAGTGTATAGCTGCCACAGATCCTGTCTCAGTACCAAGTTCCTCTCACTGCGAGAGAGGTGAACATATGGTGAGTGGGGGTCGTACTGGAATGGTGGTAGGCTCTCCATGTCAAGACCGTGTCCCTCAAACCATGCTCTGACCTGTGAGTACCATGCTCTCTCATGCCCACTCTCTGATAGCTGTATAGCTGCCTCAAATGCTCTACGAGTAAGTCTGTCAGGAGGTAGCTCTCTCATCCTCTGGATGAAGCAGGCTGTCTGGAATAGTGCCTCTACCACCATGGGTGGTGTGGCGAGCTCGGCTCTAATAATGTCATGTGGCACTGTCTTCTTGCTGCGGAGCAAGCGTGAGATCATACATACCTGTGGCCTCTCAAGCTGTGTCCACTGGTCAGCTGTCAATCCTGGTGCCCATACTGCCGCCGAGTACATCAAGGCCGGGGTGACTAAGGTGTCGAAAAGCCACCCCTTCGTGCGGGGTTCCTGAAAGTGTGCCTGGTGGCATCTCCGCTCTAGCATGGCCAGAGCTGCATATCCTCGGGTGAGCCTGTCAGCAGCAGCCTGCCTCATAGTGAAGGGTCCTGGTAGGCTGGTGAATGTGATGCCAAGGTAGACATAGGAGGTGACTACATCAACCTTTCCTCCTGCTGCTGTGAAGGTGGCAGCGCTCCTCACTGCACTGGATGTGTGAAAGATCATAACCTTGGTTTTGCCAAGGTTCACAGTCAACCCCCTGTGTGTGCTGAATTCGTCCAAGGCCTCAAGATGGCGTTGCAAGCCCTCGGGTGACTCTGAAATCAACACAATATCATCAGCATATAACATGATGTGGACCGGAGTACCTGCCAAGTCGCTCCCCTCTCCCCCTGCTCGCAGTATGTAGTCGGAGATCTCGTCGATGTAGAGCCCAAAGAGTGTCGGGGAGAGTGGGCATCCTTGCTTAACACCAATGGTGCTAGCAATGGTCTCTGAAAAACCGCCTGGGCAACGAACTCGACCCGTCACCTTCTCGTAGAGAGCATATATGGCCCAAATCATCTCTGTTGGTACCCCAATGCTGTGAAGGCGCTGGAAGAGTCTCTCGCGTGGGACTGTGTCAAAGGCCTTGCGGAAATCCACAAAGCAGCAGTAAAGCCTCTTCTTCCGCGCCTTTGCCCCATCAATGAGGCAGCGCAGAACGAAGATGTGATCAGTTGTCACAAAGTGATGACGTGGCGGACAGCAAAAAACCTAATTTCTGCCAGAAACCCTAAAATTCCTGCAAACCCTAATTTTTGCCAAAAACCCTAAATTCCGGAAATCGCGGAGGCGGATTATTAAAAATATATATATATATATATGTTTTTTTTTTTGGAAAATGATGAGCGACGCGAATTTTGCTTTTGCTTTTTTTTATAAAAAAAAAAAGAGAAAAGACTCTCTAAGAGAGAGAGAGAACTGATGCTTTTGATTTTAAAAGCTTTTGGGGCTCTGCTTTTGGGCATCCCTTGTAACCTTTAAATTAGTGGTGAGGGCCTCACTTCTCAGAGCATCTGGACGCAGAGTCTGAGAGTGAAACCCTAACCGCTCTCTTGTACTTTGATGATTGATTAATACAAAAAGAAATACCGAAAGGGGCGCCAGTCTTTGGGGCCAATATCTCTAGGCACGGAACTCCGCCGGGCCAGTGCAAATCTATTGTGATCTGTGAATTGTTTTGAAGTGGTTATTTGGTGCTGTCGCGGTTGATTCTTGACTTGGAGTGTCCAAGTTTGTTACAGTGGTATCAGAGCACGGCCTATTTCTCTTCTACGGGAAATCCGATCCCCGAATTTTTTTTCCGCGGCACCTATGGCTTCAGGCAATGATCAGTCGACTCCCTCTGCATCTGGAGATGCGGGCTGGGATCACAACGAAGATTCAGGCAGAGAGTATGGCCCGCCTCGGCCTACTCAGGCGGAGCAAAGAGAGATGGAGCGTCGTCAATTGATTGGTGATGCAACAAAGATGATGCTCAATTTTGCCAAGGACCCGAAGATGGCAAAATATATGAACCAGACCTCTTTGAAAGAGGTACAGATGGAGTGGCAGAGAACCACAACACCACTCCCGAAACCCGCTCTCAAGAAACCTTCTACCTCCAAGAAATATACGGAGAAGGAACTGGAGAACGTGGTTGATGCACGGATTGCTCAGCTTTTCGACGTGCAAAAGAAAGGCAAAAAGCACGGCAAAAAGCAGAACAAAGGTACTGACTTCCCGGGATATTTGGGTCGTCAGTCGACATTCGACAAAGCAAAGAAACGGAAGAAGCGTGTTCGATTTGAAGGAGTACCCAGTTCTTCTTCTTCTTCTTCTTCTGACAGTTCTTCTAGCTCCTCGGATTAGAGCGAAGAAGACAGAAAAAAAAGCAAAAAGCGAAGCAAGACACAAAGCTTCGGAACGGGCAAGAAAAAGGCAAAGAAGGCTACATCTCGCCCAGAGACTGACAGTTCTACTGAGGACTCGTCTACAGACAGCTCAGATTCCGATGACGGAAAGTTTTAGCGAACAAGAAGAATTTTTACAAAGCCAACCAGTATGACTTTCTCGAAGATAACAGCAAGAAAGTCCGAGAGTTTAAGGAAGGTGGCCACTCGATCAAGTTTGATACTTTTCAGGATACTCAGATGCTTCGAAGGCTTTGTCTCTTATACAGCAGTTTGACATCGCTTTCGTGGGAGGACGCTATTCAGAGCACTCCAAGATTCGGAGAGCTGCCTCTTACTCTGAGGGGAATGCTCCTACTTGGTGGTCCACGCTTCTATTAAGCAAGACTATGCCAGTTACATGGCTGAAATTCAAGAGGCTTTTTATTTCTTCTTGGTTGACTCAAGAGTTTGAGCGAGATATACGAGCTGCTTGGAACCATCTCCGGATGACCAAGAGCGATACAGTGAATTCTTATTGTGAAAGATTCTGGAGCTCTTTTCTACCTGCCTCTTCATTCAAGAAGATCTCGTTCAGAGAACAAATTGAGCGGTTTACCTTGGGTCTACCTACAGAGATCCGAGATCACTGCTTGGAACAGAAGTCAGCTTCTATTCAGGAGTTGATGAGTCATGCGAAGCGGGGCTTTGCCATTCACTCTGGCAGTCTGACTTACCCCACAGATGAGGCCATGACACAACGAGCCAAACAGACTTCTGGGAATGAAAGTAGAATGAAAAAGAGCAACCCAGAGAAAAAAAAAAGGATGCACGACCCAAGCTTACTCCTGAGGAGAGAGCTCGCTTCATCAGAGAGGGGAAGTGCTTTGGATGCGGGAAACATGGACATATTTCCGCAAAGTGCCCTGATAAGGCACAGAAAGAACAGAATGATAAAGACGACGACAGGTCTGAGAGTTCGAGAGCAGCTGAGGAATGTGGCAGAAAAGGCAGATAGAAAAGCAGAACTGGTACCACATGGCGTGGGACTTGCACCGAATCAAATAAATGAAAGTACAACTTTGCCGCTTTCGGGGCAAAGTGAAGGATCAGGAAGCTCTTTTGAAGGAGCCAAGGCCAACTTCTTTTCACTTGGAATTGGCGGCTCGATTTGGAACTGCGCCCGACAGACTGACGCCACAGGGGGAGGTAGTTCGACTGGCACCCGGATGGGATGTTGCCATTACACCGAGCATTGGCAAACTTCGTTTGCAATGACAGGGGTGTTCAGGGCACGAGAGTGACGTTCTACTCGGGATCCCTTGGTACCACAAGAACTACGCCGTGGTTGACTACCGGGCCGAAAAGCGACTTTGATAAATGAAGGGCTTAGAGATTGTACTTGATGAACTTCAGTTTTCTTACTCATTCTTTTGGGAGAACTGAACCATGGATAAAAGTTGAATATGTTTTGACCTGAAGAAAAGAACGCCAAGATTTTTTTCTCCACGCTCATGCCGATTGCTTTTGAGAGGGCCTGAAGATCATACCATTGATCTGATATCTGGAAGCACACCACGGAATCGGCCACCTTATTGTGTGAGCCGAGTACAGAATGAAAAGATTATGAACTCAGTGAAAGACCTCTTGGAAAAGGGTCTTGTCCAGCTTAGTACTTCACCGTATTGCTCTCCAGTGTTGTTGGTTTTGAAGAAAGACAGATCTTGGAGAATGTGCATCGATTATAGCACTCTCAACGAAATCACCATCAAGAACAGATTTCCGATTCCTAGGATCGATGATATACTCGACAGGTTACAGGGATCCTCGTGCTTTAGCAGGATTGACTTTAGGAGTGGATATCATCAGATCAGGATAGCGCCAGGAGATGTCTACAAGACAGCTTTTCGGACGACTTTTGGGTTATTTGAGTTTTTGGTGATGCCTTTTGGCTTAACCAATGCTCCTGCGACATTTAACCGGATGATGGACAGGATTTTTCGAGAGTACAGGCTATTTGTTGGCACTTTCTTTGACGACATCATTGTTTTCTCGAAGAATGAGGCAGAACACAGAGATCATCTGCTTCAAGTCTTTTAGGCATTACGAGATCACACGCTAGTGATTAATGCAAAGAAAAGTGAATTTTTTCCTACCATGGATACACTTTTTGGGACACATTGTGTCAGCAGCAGGAGTGCGAATGGACCCGGCCAAGATAGAGAATATCCGTGATTGGCCCGATTTGAGGAATGTCCATGAAGTTAGAAGCTTCTTGGGACTATGTTCATACTACAGGCGGTTCATACGAAAGTTTGCAGAGGTTGCTTCCCCTTTGCATATCTTGACACAGAAAGGAGTACCTTTTTTGTGGGGACCCACAGAGGTGACTGCCTTTCAGACATTGAAAGAGAAATTGACTACGGGACCTATTTTGACTTTGCCGGACTTGCAGAAGTCATTCGAAGTATATTGTGATGATTGTGGTCGTAGTCTGGGTGCGGTCTTGATGCAAGAAGGCCATGTCATAGCTTACGAGAGCCGTTTGTTCTCTAGGCCGGAGATGACAGCACAGATTTATGAGAAAGAGCTTTTGGCGGTTATCCATGCTCTTACTCAGTGGCGGCATTACCTACTCGGAGCGGATTTTATTGTCTTTACAGACCATCAGAGTTTGCGCTACTTCTTGTCACAGAAGCAGCTTTCGGAAAAGCAGATGCGGTGGGCGAACATCTTGTCATAGTTTCACTTCCAGATTGTCCATGTGCAGGGACAGAAGAATGTGGTGGCAGATGCTTTGTCTCGGAAACCGTTGGTTCTGGCTATTTCCGCGATACATCATAGGAGCTTCGAGGATATGGTCGATCAGTGTGCCACAGATACAGATTTTGCAGATATTTTCACACGGATACGGGATGGGGAGACAGTAGCTGGATACTCCCTTCGGGAAGGCTACTTGATGAAAAAGACTATGTTGTGCGTTACACAGCCGTTGAGGGAAAAGGTTATGACTGATTGCCACTGTCCACCTTTTACGGGTCACCGCAGCATTGCTACAACCATGAAAGGGGTAGAGAGAGATTTCTTTTGGCGGAGACTGAAGAAGGATGTGGAAGAGTTTGTGCGCAGTTGCTTGGTATGCTAGAAGGTCAAGTTTGACAGGCATAAGGCACAGGGATTGTTACAGCCTTTACCCATACCCACCCACCCGCCCCTGGGAAAATATTGAAATGGATTTCATTTTTTTTGATCTCCCGAGAATACAGAATGATCACGATGATTTTCCGATTACATGGCACGTCTGAGACGATTGTCTTCGACAGAGACCCCAGATTTATGAGTTTGTTTTGGAAGGCAATTTGGGAGAACATTGGCACGCGGTTGCAGTTCTCGTCATCGTTCCACTTGCAGACTGACGGGCAATTTGAGATTGCCAATTCAGTGATTTTAGATTTATTGAAGTCTTGTATCTCGCATCAGAAGACTCAATGGGAAAAGAACTTACCTTTGGTGGAATTTGCCTACAATAACACGATACACTCTTCGACGGGGAAGACGCCATGAGAGATTGTTGAAACTGCTGCGAAGGTTCCATCCTTCCTGAGCACGAAAGATTAGAAATTTGAAGCGGATGAATATTCGCGAGATTTGGATACGGCTTTTGCCAAGGTTCACGAGACTTTACAGAAGTCTCAAGAACGACAGAAAAAGGCAGCGGATCGCCATCGTCGCGACTGGAAACTGAAGGAGGATGATTGGGTGCTCTTACTTTTGAGAAGGCACGCCTAAGAAAAAAAAAAGGGAAAGGAGAGGCTTTTTCCAAAGCTTAGTATGTGATACTACGGACCTTTCCAGATTACTGACAAGATAAATGATGTCTCCTTCCGATTGGACCTGCCAGATACTTGGAGGATTCATAATGCATTGCATGTGAGTCTCTTGAACCCTGTTAAGGGTGATGTGCCTGATGATGGGGAGCCTGATGAGCAACCCGAAGTGGAAGAAAACGAGGAGATCCTTGTTCCTGAACAGATTTTGGCACATAATGATACGAAGAAAGGTAAAGTCCGAAGGCGGTTCTTGGTTAAGTTCAAGAACTTTCCTGCATTTGATGCGAAGTGGATGGAGGAGGAGGACCTAGCAGATACTCCTCGGATTGTGAAACTTTACCTCGATGTTTTGGTTTAGCATAGTCTACTCCAAACGGAACCCAGAAACTCAGCTTGGCCGAAGATCTGGTGCAGTGGGATGCACAAGAGGGGAGTCGCTCCACTCCTTTGTCAACAGATGCCTCGATTTTGATACTAAAGTCACTGATGTCTCTTTGAGCTTCAGGGATACTGAGAGCTGACAGTATTCTGCTGGATGACTTTATGAAATGGAATTCCTGATTATGATACTGATTTGTTCTTGACTTCTTGTGAGTGCAGGAACTGATAGCCGAAATGACTGCAGCATTTTGGTCTGATTGATCTCGAATAGACATAGTTGCAATAGGGGTTAGTCAATCGGACATCGATGAGGTCCCGATTGGACCTAGATGTGATTGCTAGCTACATTGCCGATAAATCATGGTCTAAGATCCGAATGAATGTTGAATGTCATGTGATGTCCTGTGATGTCTGGTGATGTCCTGTGATGTCGTGTGATGTGACTGTCGATTTTGTACATGTGTTAGATGTGTGTTCCTAGTACGTAGGTACTAACAGTCAGTGTCTGCTAAGACGGTTTATGGCTTTTGTCGGTTTTGCAGGCGTAATCGCGGTCGATTACAATGCTTTCAAGAGGGGGGTATGTCACAAAGTGATGACGTGGCGGACAGCAGAAACCCTAATTTCTGCCAGAAACCCTAAAATTCCTGCAAACCCTAATTTTTGCCAAAAACCCTAAATTCCGGAAATCGCGGAGGCGGATTATTAAAAAAATATATATATATATATGTTTTTTTTTTTGGAAAATGATGAGCGACGCGAATTTTGCTTTTGCTTTTTTTTATAAAAAAAAAAAGAGAAAAGACTCTCTAAGAGAGAGAGAGAACTGATGCTTTTGATTTTAAAAGCTTTTGGGGCTCTGCTTTTGGGCATCCCTTGTAACCTTTAAATTAGTGGTGAGGGCCTCACTTCTCAGAGCATCTGGACGCAGAGTCTGAGAGTGAAACCCTAACCGCTCTCTTGTACTTTGATGATTGATTAATACAAAAAGAAATACCGAAAGGGGCGCCAGTCTTTGGGGCCAATATCTCTAGGCACGGAACTCCGCCGGGCCAGTGCAAATCTATTGTGATCTGTGAATTGTTTTGAAGTGGTTATTTGGTGCTGTCGCGGTTGATTCTTGACTTGGAGTGTCCAAGTTTGTTACATCAGTGGTGGAGAAAGCTCGTCTGAAACCTGCCTGGCCTGGAGCTCGTAAACCCTCGATCTCTGCGTAGCAGCTGAGCTGTGCCTCAAGTATTGCTCCATATAGCTTGGCCATTGTGTGGCCAATCATGATAGTCCTGTAGTTCCCTGGATCCAGGGTGTCGCCAGATTTGTGGATAGGCACTATGGTGTGCTGTGTCCACTCCTCTGGGAAGCCCTCCCCTATAGCCCGGTTGAAGACATGTGCAATCAACGGGGCTATAGTGGAGGCCGCATAAATGATGTGCTCACTCTATAATCCAGTATGGTCAGCTGATCGTCTGTGCTGCATGCGGCGTATGGCCCTCTCTACCATCTGTGCTGTAAAGAAGGAGGAGCACGTGGGGCGTGGCTCGTGTGGCTGTGGGATAGGAGGCTGTCCTGGCACCTCGTAAAGTCGCTCTGCATAATCATGCCATATCTGTGGATCCTCAATAGCTGTAGTCGGACGTGGCTCGCGCAGGGTGCGCCATGCTGTCGCGCTATCCATGCTCATGAATAGGCGGTATAGCTCAAGCTCCTGTGCCTCTTCGAATGCTCGCCGCTTTTGGCGTGTCAGCGTCTTCATATGCCGTCTGGCCTCTCTCTCTGTGATCTCTCCTAAGGCTCGCTGTGCGCGGAGGCGTCGGTATAGCTCTCTGCACTCATCATCATACCAGCGGTTCTGAGGCATAGTCCCGGGGGGGGGAGTGCGTCCTGTGTGAGTGGTGTGTGGAAAGGAGCTAATAGCTGAAGTGTGGAGAACGGAAGAGATATGTGATGTGAGAACTGAGAGTGGTGTGGATGGGTGGAGGAGGCATAGGCCATGCTCGACCTCGGCCGAGTAAAGAGAGGCTAGCTCATGTGTGAAATGGATGGTGGTGTGTGGAGTGTGTGCTGTGGAGCTCTGTGGGATGGTATCTCCGGTGATGGAGAAAGAGAGGTATGTGTGGTCGGCTGCGATGGGTATGGGTGGAATGGTGAAGGATGTGATAAGGTGTGTAGCCTCCCTGGGTCCCAGAATATAGTCGATTGTACTCCCCCCTCCCTCTGCAACTCCATGTGGCATACAAGTCAGGCCCCCTGAGGTGGGCCACTGGACCATCCCGTTATAAATAACGAGACGGTGCTGGGAGCCAAGTCGAAGTAGATGTCGTCCGTAGGCTGTGACTGGAGCTCTGTCTGTTGTATCTCTCATAGTAGCCTCCTCATCTAGAGTGTGTAGTGCCTCTGGGTCCTCGTGGTCATATGCCTCACACTGCTCACTGCGCGTACGAGCATTGAAGTCTCCCATAAGGAAGACTTCACCCAGTGTGGAGTACTCCATAATCTCCTCCGTGAGGCATGCGTACGGTGACTCCTACTCAATAGGGGCGAATCTGGAGCCTGTGGGAGCAAAGTAGCAAAGGGCAATGTAGACGATCCTGTCTCGTGAGAGCTCGAGGCGAATCCACATGTAGCGGGCCTGTGGGTCCCGGGCAACAATCTGTAGTCTACTGTGAAGCCCCTGTCTAAAGAGTATGGCCACTCCTCCTGAGCCACGAGTGGTGTGCTGGCGCATACACCCCCGATGTAGAGACTCCCACTGGAATCCATGTATCCGTGGTAGCCCTCTCTCTTGGCTCTCGTGTGTCTCTGTAAGTAGAATGATGTCTCGACCTCTCATCACCTCCTCAAGTCTCTCTGGGTGTGTCCATAGGTCTCCATTGCAATTCCAAACCGTGACATGAATCTCCTCGTGTGTCCCACAAGCCGCGAGTCCCTATGCGATGGTCTTGCCATCAATGATAACCCTACCATCTCGATATACTGCCTTCTTCCCTTCTTTGCGGGCTTGGTGGACTCTAGGCATGCACGCGCGACGGTGATCTTGTTGCATCTTTGTGAGGTCATCATCAAGATAAATCGGGGGGCCTTCTAGCCCTCTCAAGATGACCCTCTTTCGGAGGAAAGAAGTTCGAGACTCCTCGGAGGCGAATTGGAGGATGAGAGCTCTCTTCTTTGGATCTTTGCCGGCTCTCCAAACTTTGGAGAAAGGGATCTCTTCTTCCTTGTATCCCACTTTCTGGCATAAAGCTTTCCCATCGCTCTCGGGTGTAGACCCTTCTTCTTCTTTGATGCCGGTCACTCGCACATTGAGACGGCGAGCTTGTCGCATCTTCTCCTCCTCGATGGTTGTGTGTACGATGAGTACCTCATCTTTTTGGGCTTCCTCTCTTGCAACCTTCTTGATGTTCTTTTTGACCACTTCGACCCATCCTTCTTTGGTGGCCTCTAATTTGTCCTCAATGCTTGCGGTGAGGGCTTTGGTGATCTCCTCCTTGAGGGCTTCCTTAGCCTCCTCTTTAATCTCTCCTTCTTCGGGGGTGAGGGATGTGATGGAAGCATGAAGGAGATCGATTTGTGCCTTCATCTCTTCTTGCTCTTTCCTCCATCTCTCCCTCTCCTTCCCGTTCTCCCGTTCCCTTCTCTCCTTCTCCTCTTTGAGATTTTGGATTTCCGCTCTCATGTCCTTCTTCTCTTCGTTCCATAGCTTGATGAGGGTGGCTTTCTCCTCCTCCCATATCTCTCTCTCCATCCGCCATTCTTTCATGTCCTTCTCCAATTGTGCAAGCCTCTTGTTCGTGAGCATGAACGTTGTCTTCATTGTCGATGCCGGCGTCTTGATGATGGGGGAAGACATGGCTGTCTTCGTAACTACCCTCTCTTCATATTGTGAAGAAGAGGGGAGAAGGGGAAGAGAGGGAGTACTTGTGTGTATGCGTGTATGTGTGTAGTGTGTGTGTGGGTATGTATCCGTGTGTGAGAGATTGGGGGCAGCGGGCCTGGTGCACTTGGTAATGCTGCCACAGTGAGGCAGCGGCAAGTGCTACAGCCTTGGCAGCGTGCAGTCGCAACAGGTCAGCTACAACGGGTTCAGCAGCAGCAGCAGCAGCAGTGGCGCGCGCAGGGGGTGAAACAGCAGCAGCAGTGGCGCGCACAGGGGGCAGCAGCAGTGGCGCGCGCAGGAGCAACAGCAGTGGCGCGCGCAGGAGCAGCAGCAAGAGAGAGAGAGAGAGAGAGAGAGAGAGAGAGAGAGAGAGAGAGAGAGAGAGAGAGAGAGACGCTGGCTCTGTGCCGCCGCAATTGAGAAAAAACACAGAGAGAGAGAGAGAGAGAGAGAGAGAGAGAGAGAGAGAGAGAGAGAGAGAGAGAGACTTTTGACTTCCGCTACTCGCGCTTCTGCCTAGCTGTTGCCTCGCGTGAACTGCTGGCACATCAGAGCACCACCACCCTACAACCTGCACAGCCCTCGCGCTGCCCTAAACAGGCATGTTCCCTTGCGCGCTGCCTGTTCCCTGCACAAAATTCAGAGAACTGACGTGGTGCCCTTAGCCTGCTCCTCGGTGTGCTGCTTGCTCCCTGCTCAATGGATTGCACTCTGCACAGCAGCCAATTCCCTACCCGCTTACTGAATTTTGTAGCTAACTGAATTTTATTGCCAAAAACCTTTGCACGTATGAAATTTGCTATTGTGCAGCCTTCGCATGTCACTTTGCTGCCATGGCTCCCTGCGTGCTGCCCCCTGCTGCCCGAAACCCTAATGCACAGGCCCTGTGGAATGTTGCACGCTGACCCCTGCCCTGCTGAATGATGCACGCTGCGAGAGAGAGAGAGAGAGAGAGAGAGAGAGAGAGAGAGAGAGAGAGAGAGAGAGTACCTGCGTGCTGCCCTGTTGCAAATTTCCATGCAAGGCTACAGCTGGGTGTGTTGTTGCTGCGGGTAGGCACGTCAGTCGCTGTAGGTGTTGAAGGTGCCGAAACTGTAGAGGTGAGGCAATGGTAGTTAGTAGCGCTACCTCTCAAAAAGCATAAGGCGACCTCCAGCAGCGACCTCCAACAGAGAGAGAGAGAGAGAGAGAGAGAGAGAGAGAGAGAGAGAGAGAGGCTGCAGACCGCCGAGCAGGGAATACACAGGGAATTCACCTGCATGAACCCTAATTTTGGGCGTGATGTACCTGCACGAATCCTAATTTCGGGCCTGTTGTACCTGCGCGAACCCTAATCTAGGGCCTGCTGTACCTGTGCGAACCCTACCTATTGGTCTTCTGTACCTCCAGCAGAGAGAGAGAGAGAGAGACGGTCACCCGGAAACGGTTTCGACTTGAAAGGGGGCATTAGCCACCTATCCCTCCTCCCTCCCCACCACCAACTTCTACTTGAAATGGATCTTCACCAGATTCCCCTTTTTTAGCGATTTCTGTGAAATCGTTCAGACATACACAAGCCAAAAAAACAATCAAGAGATCCTCGCTCTCGAACTATTATAGAAGCATGGTTGGTAGCCCTTTATCTTGATGTGTACGTGCTTCGTCCAGGTGCATTGCGTATGTTATCAATGGATCAGCTTTGTACTCCCAGATGGCATGGCAGGTTGAACATCTTACATCTATGTTCTCCTTTACTGGAGAGGACAGCCACTTTATAACTGGTGCTAGCTGAAAAAGAACAGCCTCGGACACTTATGCTTTCTATGTATGTCATATGTGCTCCACCACTTCTTTTGGGCACTGGCAATCTTCATATTGGGAGCTGACACGTATCAACAAGTCCACCAATTGGTGGAGTTGAGTCGGTGTGCTGGGCACTGAGCCGAGATGTCACAAACTGGTGACATGGCAGGCTTCCAGACACACATATACAGTGGTCGCAGCAAAATGCCACGTGGCAGCAGTACAGACCCCGCATAATGCGCTGGCAGGCTGACGTAACCAATTGTACGGATTTCCGAAAATTGCGGCGCAAAACGCGTTGACATGCTGACGTGGCAACGTTCGGATTTCCTGAAATTACGCAGATCACCCGGGTTTTGGACGCAAACAACAAATCCAAAAAGCATGAGAAAAAGCACAAGAAAGGAACCAACTTCCCGGGTTATTTGGGTCGTCAATCTTCTTTTGCATCGGCAAGAAAGCAGAAGAAGCGTATAGGATTTGAAGGACTATCTAGTTCTTCTTCTTCTGACAGTTCTTCTAGCTCTTCTGACTCGAGCAAGGAGGACAGAAAAGGTAAAAAGCGAAGCAAAAAGCAAAGCTTCGGAAAGGGCAAGAAAAAGGCAAAGAAACACAGATTTCGCCCAGTTTCTGACAGTTCTACAGAGGAGTCATCCTCAGACAGTTCGGACTCCAACGATCACATGTTTTATGCAAAGAAGAAGCATTTCTACGAAGCCAACCAATATGACTTCCTCCAAGATAAAAGCAAGAAAGTAAGAGAATTCAAAGAAGGTGGACAATCAATTAAGTTTGACTCTTTTTTTGGATTCCGAGATGCTCCGAGGGCTTTGGCCTTCATACAGAAGATTGACATAGCTTTCACTGGAGGGCATTACTCAGAGCACTCCAAGATTAGGAGGGCTACATCTTTCTTCAAGGGAAATGATCGAACATGGTGGTCCACCCTTCTACTGAGAAAGGAAGCTCTAGTTAAATGGTTGAAATTCGAAAGGCTTTTTATTTCTTCTTGGCTGACTCGAGAGTACGAACAAGATATACGAACTACTTGGAATCATCTTCGGATGACCAAGGGAGATTCTCTGGACGCTTATTGCGAGAGATTTTGGAGCTCTTTTGTACAAGCCTCTTCATTTCAGAAGGTCTCGTTTAAAGAACAGATTGAGCGGTTTTGTTGTGGACTTCCTATAGAGATCCGAGACTAGTGCTTGGAACAAAAGTCAAATTCTATTCAAGAATTGATGGGTCATGCGAAACGGGGTTTTGCGATGCATTCGGGCAATTTGACTTACCCCACGGATGAGATCTTCACTTAGAGAACCCAACAGACTTCTAATAATGAGAGTAGAAAGAGAAAGAGTTCTCAAGAACAGAAAGACAAGGATTCACGACCCCAGCTCACTCTTCGAGAGAGGGCCAACTATATCAAAGAGGGGAAGTGTTTCGGATGCGGGGAACATGGGCATGTCTCGGCAAAGTGCCCTAAAAATGCATAGCAAGAACAGAATGAAGACAAGCCAGAGAGTTTGAGAGCAACAGAGGAACGTGGCAGAAAAGGCAAGATGAAAGCAGGAGTGGTTTCAGATTGCATGGGTACTGACCCAAGCACGATTGATGAAAGTACAGAACTTTGCCGAGCTTGGGGCAAAGTGAAAGATCAAAAAGCCTTGATTTTCTTTGATGGAGGAGCGAAGGCCAACTTCATTTCATCTCAATCGGCGGCGCGGCTCGAGATCGGATGGGACCACAAGCAGAGGCAGTTCTAGCGGCACCCGGACAAGACGTAGCTATTACACCTGTCATTGGCAAACTTCGCTTGCATTGTCAGGGGTATTTGGGGCACGAGGACTTTTACATAATGCCCTTGGAAGGTTGTGATGTCCTCCTTGTAGTCCCTTGTACCATAAGAACAATGTCGTGGTTGATTATCGGGCGAAGAAAGCGACATTGACAAATGAAAAGGGCCGAAAAATTGTACTTGATGTAAAACTAAAGGGCGAGTCTGTCCCTATTGTATCGGCTTCGACGGTTTCGAAATTACTGAAAACCAGCATCTATTTGAAAGAGTTAAATGATGAACAAAGGACAAATGTGTCTGAACTTGATAAAGAACGCCAAGAATTCTCCACACTCATGCCGATTGCTTTCCTGAGGGCCTGCCAGGCGAGTTGCAACCATCTCGTCCTGAGAATCGTACTATTGATCTGATACCTGGAAGCACACCATTGAACCGGCCACCTTACCGTGTGAGCCGAGCCAAAAATGAAGAGATTATGAACCAAGTGAAAGACCTCTTGGAAAGGGTCTTATCCAGCCGTGTACTTCACCCTATTGCTCTCCAGTGTTGTTGGTTTTAAAGAAAGACGGATCTTCGAGAATGTGCATTGATTATAGAGCTCTCAATAAAATCACCATCAAGAACAGATTTCCGATTCCGAGGATCAATGATATTCTTGACCGACTACAGGGATCCTCTTGTTTCAGCAGGATCGATTTGAAAAGCGAATATCATCAGATCCGAATCGCGCCAGGAGATGTCTATAAGACAGCTTTTCGGACGAGCTTCGGTTTATATGAATTTTTGGTTATGCCTTTTGGTCTTACCATTGCTCCAGCAATTTTAACCGAATGATGGATAGGATTTTCAGAGAGTACAGATCTTTTGTTGGCACTTTCTCTAATGATATTATAGACCTCTCCAAGGATGAGGCAGAACATAAACATCATCTGCTAAGGGTCTTTAGAATGAATTTTTCTTACAGGAGATGCACTTTCTGGGACACATCGTCTGAGCAGAGCAGGAGTACAAATGGACCCAATCAAGATTGAGACTATACGTGATTGGCCCAATTTGAAGAATATTCATAAAGCTAGAAGCTTCTTGGGCTTATGTTCTTACTACCGGCGGTTCAATAGAAAGTTTGCAGAGGTTGCTTCCTCTTTGCACATTTTGACAGAGAAAGGAGTCCCTTTCTTGTAAGGACCCACGGAGGTGACTGCCTTTCAGACTTTGAAAGAGAAATTGACTACAGGACCAGTTTTGACTTTGCTGGATTTGCAAAAGTCATTTGAAGTATATTGTAATGCTTGTGGTCGTAGTCTAGGTGCGGTCTTAATGCAAGAAGGCCATGTCGTTGCCCAGGCCAGAATTGACAGCACAGATTTATGAGAAAGAGCTTTTAGAGGTTATCCATGCTCTTACTCAGTGGCGACATTACCTACTTGGAGCCGATTTTACGATCTTCACTGATCATCAAAGTTTATGCTATTTCTTGTCATAGAAGCAGCTTTCGATAAAGCAGATGCGGTGGGCTAACATCTTGTCACAGTTTCACTTCCAGATTGTCCATGTATAGGGACATAAGAACTTGGTGGCTGATGCTTTGTCCCGGAAGCTGTTAGTCTTGGCTATTTCTATGATTCATCATAAAAGCTTCGAGGACATGGTTGATCAGTACGCCACAGATCCAGATTTTTCACATGTATTCACTGGAATACACAATGGGGAGGTAGTAGCGGGATATTCCATACGGGATGGCTACTTAATGAAGAAAACGATGTTGTGCGTTACACAGCCGTTGAGGGAAAAGGTTTTGACTGAATGCCATTGTCCACCTTTTACGGGTCACCGCGGCATCGACACCACCTTGAAAAGTGTGGAGCGTTACTTCTTTTGGCTGAGATTTAAGAAGGATGTGGACGATTTTGTACGCAGTTGCTTGGTATGCTAGAAGGTCAAGTTTGACAGGCATAAAGCACAAGATTCTTACAGCCTTTACCCATTCTTACCCGCCCCTGGGAAACTATTGCAATGGATTTCATTTTTGATCTCACGAAGACTCAGAGTGGGCCCGATGGTATCTGGATTGTTATTGACAGATTTAGCAAGCAAGCTCATTTCATTCCAGTGAAGAAAACAGTCAAGCCGAATCATTTAGCGAGACTGTTCATTGCCCATTCAGATTACATGGCATGCCTGAGACAATAGTCTCTAACAGAGATCCCCGATTCACGAGTTTGTTTTGGAAGGCTATTTGAGAGAACATTGGGACACGGTTGCAATTCTCGTCATCTTTCCACCCGCAGACAGATGAGCAATCTGAGATTGGCAATTCAATTCTACTGGATTTATTGAAGTCTTACATCTCTGATCAGAAGACTCAATGGGAAAAGTTCTGCGCTCGGTGGAATTTGCCTACAATAACACGATTCACTCTTTGACGGGAAAGGCGCCATTTGAGATTATTGAAGGTGCTACGAAAAATCCACCCTTCCTAAGCACGAAAAATAAGATTTTTGAAGCCGACCAGTACACGAGGGACTTGGACACTGCTTTTGCCAAGGTCTGGAGGCTTTAGCGAAATCTCAGAAAAGACACAAGAAGGCAGCAGATCGACACTGTCGCGATTTGAAATTAAAGGAAGATGATTGGGTGCTCTTATGATTTCAGAAGGCATGCCTGAGAAAGAAAAAGGGAAAAGAGCGGCTTTTTCTAAAGCTTAGCATGAGATACTATGGACCTTTCCAGATAAATGATGTCTCCTTTAGATTGAAGCTATCCGATACTTGGAGAATTCACAATGCTTTTCATGTGAGTCTCTTGAAGCCTTTTAAAGGCGTTGTGCTCGATGATGGGCAGCCAGATGAGCAACCCGAAGTGGAGGAAAGCGAGAAGATACTCACTCCAGAACAAATATTGGCACATAAAGATAGAGAGATTAAAGGTAAAGTGATTAGGCGGTTCTTGGTTAACTTCAAGAACAATCCTGCATTGGATGCAAAGTGGATGGAGGAGGAGGACCTAGCAGATACTCCTCAGATTGTGGAACTTTACCTTGAGCCATTCGGTTTAGCATAGTCTACTCCGATAGAACCCCGATTTCAGTATGGGTGAATCTAGTGCAGTGGGCATGCACAAGAGGGGAGTCACTCCGCTCCTTTGTCAACAGATTACCCCGATTTTTGATATAGAGTCACTGATGTCCCTTTGGGTTTCAGGTATACTGCTGGGTTGATAGTATTCTGAAATATTGACTTTATGAACTGGAATTCTCGAAAATGAAAATGATATTGATTGATTTGTACTTGACTTGTTTGAGTGCAGGAACTGAAAGACGAGATGATTGTAGCACTTCGGTGTCATGAATCTCTATAGACATGATTGCAGACTGGACCTAGATGCGATTTACTAAATACGTTGTCGATTAATCATGGTCTGAGATTTGAAATGAATTTGAATGTGATTTGTCATGTGATGTCTTGTGATATCAAGTGATGTCCGGTGATGTGACTGTCGATTGGTACATGTGCTAGATGTGTTGTTCCTAGTGCGTCGGTACTAACAATCAGTGTCTACTAAGACAGTTTATGGCCTCTGTCTGTTTTCCAAGAGTAATCGAGGGCGATTACAATGCTTTCAAGAGGGGGGTATGTCACAAACTGGTGGCGTGGCAGGCTTCTAGACGCACATACACTGGTCGCTACAAAAATGCCACATGGCAACAGTACGGACCTCCGCATAATGCGATGGCAGGCTGACGTGGCTAATTGTACGGATTTCAGAAAATTGCGGTGCAAAACGCACTGACATGCTGACGTGGCAGTGTACGGATTTCCTGAAATTACGCTGGCTGATTTTTATGACAGCTTTTAGGCAAATTGCTTTGAGATTAAAGCTTTTGAGTTTAGCGATTTTTGGGGCTCTACTTTTGGGCATCCCTTGTACCTTTAAATAAGTGGGCAGGGCCTCACTTCTCAGAGAATCTGGACGCAAAGTCTGAGAGTGAGTACCTACCCGCTCTCTTGTACTTTGAACACAGATTAATACAAAAAGAAATACCGAAGAAGGAGAGATGTGTCGTGTAATCCATGCTATGTGCTCTTTGGTGGGTGTCTCTTAGTGCAATGTGCACGAAACCGCACTCAAACGAAGCATGGTACAACAACTGATATTGGCAACAAAATCAAACTGGCAATAGTGAATTAACAACTGAATTGAATAGCAATAGTAAAATGACAACACGAATGGGAAGAACAATAGGATAAACTGAAGGCTGACCACCTCTAGACTCTCTACTGCTAAACCACTAGACTCTCTGTGTTCACATGCCTAGAAGGAAGCACGCACAACTCCTAACCAAGGACCAGTAGGATAGAAAGGGGGTGCAAAGGCTCGGTAGCGCATGGAGGTGTGCTGGTGTTGTGCAGAGAGCTAGACTCCATACAACTGATAATCCACTGAAGCTAGCTACTACATACATATGATGACAGACCTGTGAGCAGAATATTTCCTCTAGTACGATAAATGTCACGTGCACATCTCACCCTATGTGCATGTGGACAAGTTGTTCCTACTTCTAGGGTTTAGGTAGCCTAGGAAGTGTTCTGGCAACCTTGTGAGCTTGTACGCAGGCCGTGCATGTCCAAGCATTTACCCTCTGATTTCACAACCCATAGCATGAGCATTTTCCACCATAGGAACCCATTTCAACGACTGCATATGAAACACCCCTAATAAGTCATTTAATTAATAAGTGACTTATTCCATTTATTATCTACCAGAATCGTGGGGCATCAATAGCACTGCTCGACCCATCTCTTGAGTGCTATAAAGGGAGACCCAGCGCTTATTAGAAGCAGAAGAGGCACAGAGACACAAGGAGGGAAGCACCCAGCAGACAGGCAGCACCTCAGGCTTTCTCTAGCGTTTTCTCCAAAATCAGCCTAGCGTTTTTGCACCAAGAAGACCAGCATTTTCAGCATTCAGGACCAGCGTTTTCAGCTTTCAGCCCTTAGCCTCGCCGTACTGCACCACCCGGTAGCAGAACCTCGCCACAGACTTTCCCATCGCAGCAGATCAGCCAGCATTTTCTGTTTTCAGCCTTAAGCAGTCAATGTTTTTGCAATCCTCAACCTTGCAGGCCTTGGCGGTAGCAGATCAGCCCTTGCCTTGCAGGAGTAGTAGATATACAACAGTCGATCTTAGCATTTTCAGATTTTAGCCATTGACAACGTCGTCGTCGTCGACATTGTCATCGTCAAGTACCACAGCATCGAGAAGCATTGTACCAGACTTTGTGCAATCTAAAGCAAATACCTCTCTAGCAATAGAGAGGGGGGCCCTTGGAGGGGGGTTAGGGACCCCATCTGGTGCTCTCTCTCTCTCTCTCTCTCTCTCTCTCTCTCTCTCTCTCTCTCTCTCTCTCTCTCTCTCTCTCTCTCTCTCATGCACTGTGCACTCGCAATCTTCCCCTCTCTTTGTTTTGGTCGCTGCACATTCTCTCATTAAGTCAAGGAAGGCTCTCCCTTCCTATTAGTAAAATGAACCTTGAGCGCTCACTACTCACTCATCCTGAGCCATACACCATCATTCTCTTCCGTTGCACATTACAATAAATGGACTATGATGATGGCCAACTGACCACCACTCATCTCTACCGTATTGTATAGATGGTCGTAACCGGTGGGTCCGCCCACTGGTCTAGATTGGCAAGATGGTCCATTAGCCAATGGATCATGATCTAGACTAAAAAGGTTGTCAAAGAAGTTCCAGGTATGTGGTGACTGGTCAGCACCAACAGCAAGCTAGGCGGTACTAAGAGAGGTGATCAAATGACATGTCAATCCTCCTAGGTTGGGTCACTGAGCCATCCTGTTCTAGATAACGAGACAATGATGTGACCCAGTTGAAAGTATGTGGCACCCATATACCGTGGGTGTTGCCATATTTGCTGAGAGCCTCTCTACTCCCACCTCGTCCAAAGGGTGTAGCATCTCTAAGTTCTCAAAATCATGTCTCACGTTGTTTGATTTATGTCCACCTAGGGAGAGAAATGGAAAGAAATGTTATATTAACGTCTTCAAAGGCCAAACTAACCTATGATACCAGAAGGTTACATCCATGTGTGGCTCTAGTACAATGTCTGGGTAACATAAAAATAAAAAGAAATGAAGGTACCTAGAATGGGTAGGTATGTAATGTAAACCTACCCTACATCATCATCATCATTATCACATAATACATCATCTCAAATTATATGGGGAAGGGTACAATCACATGAGAGCTAATGAGGTGTACAACGGAGAAAGTATACAACGGTGATCATCACATGAACTCTCTCATGGGTCTCTGCAGTATGACCTCAACGTCGTTCATAGGCAACTCTCTGGGGAGGCGTGCTTTATGTCGCTCAACGATGCTCCGTAGCCTCTGATGTAGACCTCGTCTACTAGGTGAAGGTCCTCGCATCCTCGAGCGTCGTGAGCAATGAGGATGCTCTAACTAAGCTAGACGGCTTGATCAAGAAGGATGTTGCAATGAGGGTGTCAAGTACTTTCTTTATTCTTGCAGAAATGCTACTACAATGTAAGGTGCAACGGAATGTTTGTTGTATTTTCTCAAGATTAGTGATCTATATTTGCTCAAGGTTCCTTTTAGTTCTTAGGGAAGGAGAGAGCCTTCCGTCTCTATGGAGAGTGCTATGATCATGAACAAAGTGAGTGGATATTATGCGTGCAAGTGTATGAGACTGAGAGAAAGAGAGAAGAGAGATACGACACCCGAGAGGTTGTAAAACCCTCCTCCGAAGGCCCCACTCTCGTCGGCGAGAGTGGTCTACTTATTGATTGCACAAAGTGGTACAATGACGATGCAATGGACTGATGCAATCTAGGACTATGCCGATGACGACGATGATGACTTTATGGCTGAAATCGATGCTCTTCTATCTACTGTCCACAACGGGGTAATGGCTGAGAATCTGGACCACTTTGGGGTGCTGGAAATGATTGTTTTACTGCTGTTTTATGGCTGAAAATCCCTGATTTGTCGAGGGTCTTGTGGCTGTTAAAAACACTGAAGCTTTAGCAAGATAAGGCTGCGTTTTTGTGGCTGTCGTCGAAGGCTGAAAACGCTGATTTGTCACAGGTTTAGGGCTTCATTTTATGGCTGAAAACGCTGCCCAATTGCAGGTATTGCTGGCGATCCAAACGCTAGGGTTTGGGGCTGCTGATCGTGGGAAAAAACGCCAAGAAGCAGGCCTTGTTGGCGATGGCTGCTGGTGGGGAAACGCCAAGGGGGGAGATGGTATGGCGATAGCAAACGCTAGGGGCTGATGGGGGTGGACTCACCAAGGCAAGCTTGAAGAGGGTCTTGTTGAGAGAGGGGGGGAGTACCTGTTGCTTGAAAGCCTGTTGTGCTCCTTGCTCATCTGCCCAAGAGTGCTAACTTGGGTTTGCTTATATATTAACTTACCCAATTTGCCCTGCTTAGTTCCCAACAAAAGTCACTTAATAAATAAGTGAAAAATGTCAAAAATAGGGAAAATAGGATAAAGTCACTGGAAAAATCCCCAAACCGACTCTGATGGAATCTGATGGAATGCTTATGCTTATGCGGTGTGCAACCAGAGGATATGCATCTACACTAAGTGACTGGGCATGCACGGTCTACGAATAGACTCACAAAAGTGCCAGATCACTTCTAATCTAGATCGACTGGACTGACGGGAACCCTGCTATGGTGTAGCTTGTCCACGGACAGATAGGTGTCACGTGACATACAATGACTAAGTGCTGAGATGCTGATGCTAATGGGTACTGATGCTACTAATGTTGGGTATCAGTGCTTTGATACTGAAGGGTACTGAGGTTCTTTCAGTTCTTTCAAGTGAAGTAAAGCAACCCTTGTGTTTGTGTGCGGAGTACTAGATCCGAGCTAAATCCATAAACACTTCTGCCGCACCTGACATTGGTATCAGCGCTCTGTGTGTCCTTCGGCTTCGCAAACTCAAGGAAAGGACTCAAGAACCACCAAGCATCCAAGAACCCAAGTTGAACCAAAGAACCTCTCCCAGTCTTTTTTCTTGAAGAATCTTTTAGTCCTGACCATGGACTCACCAGATCCCATCTTCATTGCCATGTCTTTGAAGGAAGATCGACATCGGATACACGACAACCAAGATCTTAGCTCGCGGCGAGGAAAATGCCCGCCGCGTTCCTTGATCACACCGCGGCTCGAGTAGGAGCTCACCGTCGTCGGCGCCCCGGCCCCGAACACGGTCCGCCGTCACTCATCGCCTACCGAGCCCCGTAAGACCCGAGAACGGCCCGAAAGTAGCCAAGCCCGTGGGCGAAAGGTAGCCTTGGCACTCGCCCGAGGGGGGGATTGCATCCCAAGCACACGGGTTCGGGACCTTCCGTATCGATACAAGCCGCACATGAGTACCAGGATCTACTTGCCTCTTATGTAGATATGGAAGGAGTTGGAGACAGGATGTCACAAAAGAGAGCGCATAGCACTATAGAATATACTCGGATAAATAGAATTTATCACTTAATACTGAAGCCAGAGGGTATAGAGAAAAATAGAGAGAGAAAAAGAGTGAGCAGATCGACACAGTACTAGGAACCAGAAGATGGGTTGGTCCCCCCCCCCCCGGTAATAATATCTTTATTACTGAGGAGAAGTCTATACAAGTACTTGAACTGAATGTATTACCACGTTCGTTCTAGAATAAGAATTGATGGTTCCTAGAAGCCTCAGCTTCCTATTCCTAGGGCAAAACCCTATGCGAAGAAACTTTCGTTCCTTATTCCAAATCCTCGAGAATCATGGTTCTCACCTCTAGATCTCACCTTCCAGACTCAGGGCATGGCATCCCTACAACTCTTTTCCGACTCTGTTCCCATAGGAACAGAGTCCTCTTCTTGCAGAACAACTTTGCTTTCTCGGACACGAAGTCCTTACTCGGGAATCCCCACTTCCGCATCACAACTCGAGAGACTATCTCTCTCCAATCTGTGGATCTACTTCCCAAACTCGGGTACGAAACCCTTGGGCTGATCTGGCTCTAGTTCCTCAGAGGGCTTTCTCCTATAGAGGCTCATGCCTTCCTCTACTCCTACTCCCTTGTAAAGAGGAAGTACCCCTGCAAACACACACAAACACGGGACAACAATTCATATGGCGAATCAACAATTGATACTTGTCGCTCTTTGCGTGAGAACAACGACCTCCGTGCTTCGTAGTCTCGCGATCTCTTGCGTCTTTTGGCGGTAGAATCTCCTCTTGTTGGTGTTGGCAACTCCTCATCTGAGAGAGGGCGTGTGATACTTTTATAGCTCCCTGGCCACAACAAGAATAGTTGAGCGTTGGTTGCCCGCCTAGAGATTGCAGCCGTTTTTTTTCTTTTTCTTTTTCCCCCCCTCTTTTTTTTGCTCTTTTGCCAGAAAGAGAGAGAGAGAGAGAGAGAGAGAGAATTCGTTGGCTTGTTTTTGCTGCTTTATTTTCCAGATGGCTGCCCACTTATTAAGCGGGCGGTTGGCGTATTTTAAAAACGATCTCAATCTGCCGAAAACTCGGTAAAACCTTATAAGTTAAAAACAATGCTTTCACAACGCTTCCTAGGCATCCCTGGATGCAACCACATGCACAAATGCAATGGAGACATAGACTTCCTCACGGGAAAGCATCTGCTTTTCCAAAATGCAACCCGCTTTCTCAGAAAGCAACTCTTTTTCCTCAAATTTTCCTCTGAACCCATCATCATTCAAGTGCTTGCTCTTCCTTGTGCACAATTATAACACAGTTCGGAATTTCCTCCTGACTATGGATATTCCCTTTCCGATGTACCCATCACCCACCTTGTGACGCATCAGGAATACCCATCACCTAGTCCTTTCCTACCGAACTTACGGTACTATCTCCTTCACGATGCTCTGTCACCCATCCTATGACGCATCGGAGATATCCGTTCTTGGATGGTCGGATACTTCTTTTTGATGCTCCGTGTCACCCATCCGATGTGACGCATCAGAAGTACCCATTCCTAGTGGCCTTACAGATATTCCCTTTCACATTGCTCCCGTCATCACTTCGAATGACGCACTAGAAATATTTGTACTCGGATGTCTCCAGTGAGAAAAACCCTCTCACTTAATATCTCAATAATTCATTTAAAATTATTTTTCTTGGTGTTCCAAGCGAGAAAGCCCTCTCACTTATAAATCCAATAATTCATATAGAATTATTTTTCTGTCATATAAAGCGAATTTAGCAACATCCCTCTCACTTATAAACAGTTGTCCTCAACTATAGAGATCTAACTAAATTGTTGGGAAGAAACTGAAAAATTCAAAATCTTGCTCAATGGTGAGTTGATCTGTTCCTTTCTCAAAAGGGAACTTAAAAATTAAACTAAACAAAAATTCAATAATTTGAATACTTACCTTAACTGTTCATGTCCTTCCTCTAGTACCTCGAGGATATCCTTCACCATTCATCAAACTAACGAGCCATGTAAGAACTCGTCATTTGCATCTTTTCAACAAATCGGAAGTTTCCTTATCCGAAAATCTGTTAAGTCAATTCCGCCTTCTCATTCCCGAGAAAAGTTATCCTCCTAGAACTCAAGCTAGGTGTCTTTGCTTGCGCATAACCTTGCGCTATTAGTCCTAAGGATATTAAACCTCTTGTGTCCTCCCGCATAAGGCATGTCGAGAGCATTAAGCTCATGTGAATCTTCCTGTGGTGGCAAACAAAGTGTGTCATCTTACCAAGTTCTTATTCTGGGCCTTTGCTTTGGGTAGCCAATTGTTCTGATCCAAAGATCCCTTGTGCATTGCCGCACGTCTCTCCTCATTTTTCCTCCAACGGGTTGTTACCACCTGCAGTGTTTTCTTTATGCCTACTTGCGTCTATTTCTTGCGGAAACCATCAAGAATTTTTTTTAACTTAGCAAGCATTTAGGACTGCTCACAAAATCTTAGGCTGATAAAAATTCTAGCCATACCATTCTGCGAACATAAGTTTAACCTCGGCCCACTTAAGGGTGAACTCTCTTTGATTCTCAGGATTTTCTCCCAAATATGGTGAAGGTAGTTCTTTTCATCTTGGAATAGTTGGCCGATCATTACATGCACAAACAAAATAGCTCATGTTCATACTAGCAGTATGCTAATGGTATTTGACATGCTTATGGAGAAGCGTATGCTACAACCATAACTTGCTACTGTAGTAGCGTACTTGATGATCATCGACCATCAGAATACCCCCTTCTCAAATGAGAAATTCAAAGCAACCGAACACGTCTGCAAAGAGATTCTTGTGTTGGAATATCTTTGCGCGCAAAAAGGTGCTCAAGAGAGGTATGCCGACCCGCTTCCTTGACAACAAGGTCTGCATCTTCATGCGTTATCCATGTACCTGAAAGTGTACATAATACTCATGTTGTGTCAAAGTCAGAGCTTTTATGAACTTGGAAGATTACCTTCCTTTTGTAAGATTCTCAGAGCAAACACGCTTTACCAAATGATTCCTCAACTTGGTTCTAGAGCAAACCCGCTCATCAAATAAACTCAAATTTCAAATCATCTCGGGTCCCAAACCTCAAGGGCCCCTTTGCTTTGTTGCCAGAGCAAGTACTTTTTTTTATTCTTGCACAAATGCTACTACAATGATGCTGATGCTAATGGGTACTGATGCTACTGATGCTAGGTACTGGGTACTAAGGTACTGAAGGGGTACTGAGGTACTGAGGTTCTATTTCGATGACGATGATGTCGACGACGAGGTGTTGATGGTCTATATCGACGACGATGATGTCGAAGACAATGATGTTGACAACGACAACGACCGTCACGGACATGATGATGTCGCTGTGACGATGACGTGAGGCTAGGGCTGAAACCTGAAAACGCTAGGGCTGAAAACTGAGATCGCTGGGAATCTGCTGCGATCGGGTACTGTGCCGCCGACGACGAGGATGACGGCGATGTCGACGACGACTGTTGTGCTAAGGGCTGAAAACTGAAAACACTCGCTTATCTGTATGGCTGAAACTGCAAACGCTGGCAATCTGCTAATGTGAAAGGGATCGTTGAAGCTAAAGTCTGAATGTGTAAATTGTTGATGGCTCGAAACCAAAAACGCTGGCTGAATTTGGTGTCTTGATGGCTGATGATAAAAAACGCTAGGTGATGCTGCTGGTGCTGAGGGTACTACGGAGAGAGAGAGACCACTTGCCGGGTGCAACACTTGGTGCACTACCTTCTGCTGCCTCCTCTGCTTTTACTGAGTGCCCAATGGGTTTCTTTATAGTTTCTTAGCAATTTGCCCTACCTACTTTTCCAACAAAAGTCACTTATTAATAATAAGTGAAAAATGTGTACTTTGGAAAAACGGTTCTATGCTCTGGAAAATGCTCATGACGGGATAATTCTTCTGTGCAAAAGAGGGTATGCAACTATGACCGGCCTGGGCATGCATGCCTTGCTAGAGGCTCACGAAGTGCCAGGCTCAATCCTAAGCTAGGCTATGGCTGATGCTAGACCGTGGCAGAAGAGTGTCCACGTGGCGCAAGTGAAGTGCGACGTGACAACCCCCCCCCCCCCTCTTTAAATGTGAGGCACGACTGCCGAACTTCTATCTGTACTTCTGATGTTGACTGATGAATGCTTTTGATGTTGTAGATGTATCACCAATGAAAATTCCTCCAAACAGGTGGATACTATGGATGTAGGTACTGCTGCGATGTAAACACCGACCATATGAGCTACTAGGTAGCCTTACTATTGTCGCAGAATACCAGGCTTTGTACTGACTCTACTTGCAAGCAAGCACTACCACCCGAATAATCCTGTCGTGAAAACATTGCGGGTGAAGCTAAAAGGTAAGGGTGCTCGCAGAAAAATCCAAGGGTTTCTTGTCGACGGAAGTGGATGCACGCTACATGTGAATGCAAATGCAGAGGAGGTTAGGGATCCTGTCTCCAACTCTCTCCATATCCGCATAAGAGGCAAGTAGATCCCGATTCTCAAAATCTGGGTTGTCGTGTATCCGATGTCGATCTTCCTTCAAAGACATGGCAGTAAAGATGGGATCTGGTAAGTCCATGGTCGGGACTCAAAGATTCTTTCAAGAAAGAAAAGTAAAAAAACAGTGGTTCCTTGGATTCTTGGTGGTTCTTGGTTCTTTTGGGGTTCTTCTTTAGGTTCTTCCCTCGAGTTCACGAAGCTGACGCACAGATAGAGTTCTGATACCAATGTGAGGTGCAGCGGAAGAGAATAAGGATTTAGCTCTGATCTAGTACTCCGCACAAACACAAGGGACACTTTGCTTCACTTGAAAGAACTGAACTGAACTGAAAGAGAGAGACGAGAGAGAGAAAAGAGACACACAGTGATGTCGGGTCCCAACCCTCAAGGGCCCCCTTGCTCTGTTGCCAGAGCAAGTACTTTCTTTATTCTTGCACAAATGCTACTACAATGACTAAGTGCTGAGATGATGATGCTAATGGGTATTGATGCTACTTATGTTGGGTACTGGTGCTATGATACTGAAGGGTACTGAGCTACTGAGGTTCTAGGTCGATGACGATGATGTCGACGACGAGGTACTGATGGGGACTATGTCGATGACGAGGTACTGATGAAGTCTATGTCGAAGACGATGATGTCGATGACGGGTACTGCTAGTCTATGTCAAAGACGATGATGTCAATGACGGCGACTATGCTGACAACGACGATGACCGTCACAGACACGACGATGTCGCCGTGACGACGACGATGCGAGGCTGAGGCTGAAATCTGAACACGCTAGGGTTGAAAACTGAGATTGTTGGGAATCTGCTGCGATCGGGTACTGTGCCGACAATGACGACGATGACAACTCTTGTGCTAAGGACTTAAAACTGAAAACGCTGGCTGATTTGACGGTACGACGAGGATCTGCTACGCGATGACGAGATCTACAAGGCTAATGGGCTGTTTTGCAAACACCAATGGCTGGAAACCAAAAACGCTGGCTGAATTTGGGGTCTTGATGGTTGATGATCAAAAACGCAGGTATGCTGCTGGTGTTGAGGGTACTGCGGAGAGAGAGACCACCTGCCGGGTGCAACACTTGGTGCACCATCTTCTGCTACCTCCTTTGTTGCTCATTGGTGCCCCCCTCCTCCTCTTATAGGGCTGAGAGAGGGTAATGCAATTGTGGACATGCACGTCTTGCTAGAGGCTCACAAGGTGCCAGGCTAGGTCCTACGCTAAGACTGATGTTAGACTATGGCAGAAGGGTGTCCACGTGGCGCAAGTGAAGTGCATACGTGACATAAGTCACTGACTTTCATTTGGATTTCAAGGATACTGATGGGCTGACGGTATTCTGCTGGATGACTTTATGAAAGAAGTTCTTTGACATGGGAATTTCTGAAAACGAATATGATTTATGTGCGCTCACTCATGTGATTGTGTTGAGTGCAGGTTTGAAAGACGACAGCATTTCGTTCTTGAGATTCTAGTGGACATGATCACAATAAGAATTAGTTTAATCTCTCTACCCCAACGCATCCGGGACGCTCGCTCGCTACTGCTGTGTTTCTTCGCTGCGCCATCGCTAAACAACCCCCCCCCCCCCCCCCCCCCCCCCCCCCCCCCCCCAGCGCTGCACGGCCTTCCCGCTGGCTGCCTCCCCCCTCCCGCCTACCCTTAGCCCCCGCTGCCCCTGTCCCAGCCTGTTCGCCCGTTTTCAGCCCCTGCTGCCGCCCCCACCCTCAGCCCCACCTTCTGTACACTGCCTGCCTGCTCACCACAGCCCGCCAAAAAAATAAATAAATAAATAAATCCTCCCCCCCCGCCCCCCCTCTTCGCTACAGAGAGACTCGCCAGAAGCCCCCTCGCCCGACCCCGCTGAGCCCACCATTCGACTTGCTCTCTCACCTACAGAGCAAGCGAGCCTTGCCGCAGAGGTAGAGCGATTGCAGGCGACCTCGGTCATCTACAAGATTCTCGGCACCCAACCTAGCAGAGGAGAGATGCGAGACCTTCTCCAGGCCCGCCTTCTCACACAGAGGTGGGAAAGATTTTGGATGTCCAGATTCTCGGACGGGGTTACTATCAGATCAAGTTTGAGTGCTCCGAGATGGCGTCCAAGGTCATAGCTATGAGTCCACTGGCCATCCAAGCATCACGTGCCCACTTTCGACAGTGGCGACATGGTTTTGACCCAGCTTCGGATGTTCTAGTGGAGGAGGCAAACATCCCCATCTCAGTCTGCTTTCCGGGTTTACAGAGGGAGTACCTACCACTTCTTTCCAAGATCGGTTCCGCCATTGGGACAGTCCTGGAGACACCTCGCACGACAGCATCAGTAGCTGCCAAGGCGGCTGGCATTCCCTCAGTTCGAGTTTTGGTCAGAGATACCCACACGCTCCCGAAGGTTATCCTTTTACCTCGAGTGAGTGGGGGTTGGTTTCGACAAAGTGTGGACTACGCGGGCCTCCCGAACTAGTGCTTCATTTGCCGACAAATGGGCCATCTAGCGAAGGCCTGTCCACGGAGGAGGCCGCAGCCATAGCCAGCGGCACAGCGTGCAGATGCAGAGCCACCCTCCGAGCCTAGGGCTCCAACAGAGGAGGGGTGGCAGCAAGCCCATGGCCGCCGACGCCAGGGGCCACAGCGTCAACCTAGCACTCAGAGTGGCCCTCAGGTGCCTACTCAACAGCAGTGGGTTCCCACGGGGAACCGTTTTGGTCCTCTTGAGCAGGAGGAGATCCCTATGCCAACCCCCACCTCCGCTTCTCCCTCCCCCCCCCCCCCCCCCCCGAGTTCCCCCCCTGTGCCTCATCCTTCCCGCCTTCTGCTCCCATCGCCTCTCCACCTCGCGCCTCGTATCTCTGTCGCCCCATCCCGCCTCTCTTCTCCTCCACTCTCCCAAGCTCCTTCTTCCCCCCCCCCCCTCCTGCTCCAGTTCCTCAGTCGGCTCAAGAGACCGGTCCCTCTCTGGCGGCTAGGAGATCTCTTGGCAATGCCTTTTCCACAGGTCGCCTAGCGAGAGAGGGTTAGCCCTTCTTCTGGATGCAAAGTCTAAGAGCGGAGGTCTCTCGGGAGTTGTACTTTGCAATGAGTAATGATAAAGAAATACCGAGACTTTGGTGCCAATACCTCTGGGCGCGGAACTACGCCAGGTCGTCTCTCTCTCTCTCTCTCTCTCTCTCTCTCTCTCTTTCAAAGTTCAGTGATTTTGAAGTGTCTGTTCGTGTGTTGCTATTGATTTCTTGCTTGGAGTGTCCAAGCCTGTTACAAAAGCAAAAGCCACAAAATCTGCTACAAAAGATATATATGAGTATGAGTTGCAGCCACTCCATTAAGTATGGCGAGACTATAAGTCTCGAATGTGTGGTATAAGTGATGTGGGAGCCAAAACATAACCCACGATGCTATCACCATGTCTAGCGAGTGAAGATAGATGTGTCACAAAGTGATGGCGTGGAATGCCCAACTTGAAAAAACTGGCCGAGAGGGCAAGAAGAACTAACCCAGAAAGTGTGGCCGAGGGGCCTAAACTTATGGAGCACCGGCCAAGGGGCCTAAAACCTAAAAAGTCAAAAGCTTGGACTCTGGACTGATTTTCATAAATTGCGCTGGTTGGTTGCCACGTGGCACTATTGTACGAGTTAATGCTTATAGAACTGATGCTTTTGGGTCTCGACTTTTGGGCATCCCTTGCATTGTTTATAAGGACCCTTGGGGCCTCACTTCAAAGAGCATCTGGACACAGAGTCTTGGAGAAGAGGACCCTCGGGAATTGTACCTTTTTTTTTCCCCCGAGAAAAAGATCCTTCTATTAGTTAATGAAACTGCCCATAGGGCTACAGCCACCTCTTCAAGAGAGGGCTACAACAAACATGATGGGGAGACTCTCCCAATGAAAAAACAGCATATGTACAATGAGGCTAAATCAAGAAATGGGAGGAGGGAAAATCCACACAGGTGGACGGTAGTGCCATCTGAGTACACCCTGGACCATGGTGAAAAAAGGCCCAGGAGGCCCGAGTCGAAGGAAAGCCTCTCTGTGCTCCCGCATGCAGAGGACAGCTCGAGAGACTCCAGGGCAGCTCTGACCGAGAGTATGGATCAGCTCTAGCCCAAGATCGCGAACAGTCTCTGCTGGTGGTACAGGGCGAGCCTCAAAGATGCGGAAGCAGCGGGCCCGCCAGATGAACCAGAGTGTTAGGCCACTGATGAGCTCCCAGCACTCCTCTCTCTCACTGCACCACTCCTGTGGAGTAAGCTCGGTGGCAGGCTGGAGTGTAGGTCGCCCCCCCTGCATAACTATCAACCTACTAGTGGAAGATAGCTCATCCTGAAGTGCCGGGCCCGTGAGAGTGGACCAAGCAACTGCCACCCAAGTGTGTTGCCGAGCCGTGGAAAGAGCAGGCATCAGCCGAAGAACACGAAGCCACACCTGCTGTGCCACAGGACACTCCCAAAGACAGTGACGTTGGCTCTCCACAAGATGGTCACAAGCTGCACATGCAGCCGAGAGACCACTATGTACAAGCCAGCTCCCAACTGCTGTAGCTCTGTGTGCGACCAGCCACTGGAACAAAGTGACTCGTCTCGGCTATCTGGAGTCCGACAACCTCTCCCAAAAAGCTGCCTCGGGAGTTGTACCTTGGCGAAGTAATAATAAAGAAATACCGAAAGGGGCACCAATCTTTGGGGCCAGTGCGTTTGGGGCAGAACTCCGCCTTTCCGTGTCCTCTTCTCCCTCTATCTCTATTGAAGTTCAGTTTAGTTATTTGCAGTTTCTGTTTGTGTGTTGCTATTGATTTCTCGCTTGGAGTGTCCGAGCTTGTAACAAGCTGCCTGAAGAGGAGTATCTATCAAGGCCATTCAAAATGGCCAATCCATGGGTTGTGCCCATCTCGATCAGGTATCTCCCATACTCTGTAAACTCCTCAGCATCCTCTGAGGTCCTAGAGAGCCCCATTTCTCTGGAGTCTAGCTCTCTCAACATCTCCTCGGAAGTATCAAAGAAGGATGCCATGACATGCTATCCTAGCATCTCAATCCTCGAGTAGGCCTCTTTTTGAGGAATCCCTTCCTCTTCCATAGTTCTCAGCGAAGATTTCTTTCTCACGTTACCACCTGAGTTCAGAGCGCCTAAGGTGATAAGAGTAGTTTGTTTCTGTTTTTGGCATGCCCTCTGGCATACACTGAAGGTCAAGTATATTGCTTTCATTAAAGTGGCTGTTGTCGCCTCCATGGAGTTTCTAGATAGCATTCAATTTGAGTGGGAGAATACAGTGTGCAGTCAAAAGTTTGCGGTTGAAGGCTGGCCAAATTTATGCTTGAGATGCAACACTTTGGGTAAAGGAAAGACCGATCCTTGCAGCCACAACAGTTTCACTGTGCAGATCCACACATCAGCATCAGAGAGCAGGTTGGGCAGAGTCCATGGTTGTTATATTCCCTATTGGTCAGGATTTTATCATGAATGCTATTTGAAGTACATAAATCTTCATACTAGCACAAATCGACAATTCAAGACAAATGTAAGAAAAAGGCCCTTAGCATGTGGTTGAGCATACATTTCTTTGTCCTTACTGCAAGAAAAAATTGGACTTTGTTGTCTTTTCTAGTGTGCAGTCAAATTGTATCATGAAAAGAATGCAAATGATACGAAGCACCCAAAAAGTAATTTGCCTCAAGCCAATGAACGTTATGCTTAAAACACCTGCCAATAGAGATAAAATATCGAGACCTATTCTCAAAATAGAACATAAGTGAATTTTTTGACAATGACAATGTTGGAGAGCTGATTGTTACTCGGCATAAAAGAATTACCTTATCTTCCGGGCTGAATCGAGCAAATATGCGAACTGAAAAAAGAAGTTTTTCCATCCATCCACTTCTTCTCAGAATATTGAATACTTTTCCAGTAACAGCAAGCTCAACCACTCCACTTTCAAGCCCTTTTTGGTGCCGATCAAATAAAGCAGCAGTCTGAACAGACTCCATAATGTCATCCATTTGTGCGCTCATCGGAACCCAAAATATACTGTCAACAAATTTTTTTAATGAGAATGAGGCTGTGAAAACTCTTTGATTGACTTGCTTACTGCAACTACATTTTTAGAACCTGCTATCAGCATCTGCCTCGCCTAAGAAAATTTGTGCACATGGTGCTACCATTCCACATTGTTTCGCAATATAGTACCCACATTGAGCATTGTCACCAGTCACCATCACCGGACGAACCTAATAACAACAAGGGATTGGTTCAGCAGATAATACATGTTAATTTGCTTCCTATCCTGTAAACAAGATTTTGGGTCGTAGCTTGGAGATGGAGAAACATTGTTAGGCATTCCAAGTTTGAGAAGCGCATGCTTAATACACATAGAGAATTTGTGATTGCATGACTAAACAGCCAAGGAAACAATCTTGCGAACTTGTGTTACAGGTGACAATTTTCCATGTGTCAAATTGTAGGAACAATGATGTATGCTTTTTGTGTGCAGTTAATGGCTCAACAGCTTTTTTTTAAATCGAATGAAAGTTATGGTTGGGTGGGTGATGTAGATTGAAACCTTAATTAGATTTAGCTTGCTTTAGGCATAAATGCACCTTAGCATAGATCACGTTTTTGGCTACATAACCAAACATCATTTCCACACATATTACTAGCATACATATAGCCAAAAGTAAGAAAAAGATTAACATGAGATGACTCAAAAGGCTTTTCATTACTCGTGCTCTTAGGGCATCATATGTCATTCTCCTCTTCTCCCAAGCATCATAAATAATCAATACAAGTATATTGCAGAAGAAAGGAGTGAAATCCATTGGTATGAGCTTGAAAAGAAGAAGCTCCATAGCATAGTATATGGCATACTAGTGAAGATTCTTGAAATTCTTGATGGTCTCTGTTAACCTATCATATGACCTCTATAATCTCCAATTAGCTTTTGATTTCTTTTACAAAGTTGAAGAGCTTGAAAAGAACTAAATTTTGATTAAAATAAATTTCAAATTGGACCTCGTACGAGCAACTTATGACCGATTTAGTGCAGACTGTTTTTTCCCCCCTTTTCAAAAATAGTAAAGAGGTGGAAGAGTTCAAAGCATGGGAGTATGAACATGGAGATTTAGCTTCTTTTGGGACTTTTGAAGAGGCAAATGAATGTTTTTAAGCCCTAATGCCCATCCACATGCCCTTCTACCCACTTTACCTCCCATTCCCACCCACCGTAGGCCATATTTTGCCGTCTTAGATCAATCTGGAACTCATTTAAGCCTCGTAAGATTCTCGTGAGGTTTTTAAGAACACTGTTCTAGCTGCATTCATCTTTTGACACTTCCTTGGCCATGAATGCACTTTGTTGCATGCCTCATTGTCTTGTCCTTCGATATGTGCTCTCCCGCGTACAATCATTTTTTTTTTTCGACACACCAGAGGGCCTTACAGGGGAAGGTGCTTATCCCTTCCAAATATTAGCCATGTTACATGGTTGGGCAAGGGCCGCATACCATCGGGCAAGAGCCATGCGTAGCATCACCATGGCCACCTAATTGATGCACCACATGCTGGGAACGACAGAGAGTAGCAACCAACTAGGAACCTCCTCCTCGTCCCTGGCCCACCCCAGGAGGAAGATGCATTCAAGTGTCCAAGGGCAAGAGCCCTAGCAACGTGAACACCAGGTGAGCACAAGGTGTCCCTCTAGAGTGAGAAAGGCCATGAAATACATCAAAATTAAACTTTGATAACATATAGCTATGCAAGCATGGGATACACTCGGAAAACTTCTCAATGTTTATGTTGTACACGCACAATTGAAATGCAACCTTCGGAGATGCATGGTAGACTTGTTGAGCTGGGTACTTGTATCATTGGAGGAGCATATTTAGAGGTCTTTGCAAGATCTGATTTCCAAATTTTCAGAATCTGTGGAGATCATTGACTAGGAGGGGGAGGGCTGGGAAGAATTATCCATGCAGCAGCTAGAGAATAGTTCGGTTCACGCTTCAGCAACAAGGGTGGAAAACGTCTTGAGATTGTGATTGACTGATAGATTGATAGAGACGGTTGGGCTTGCATGACAGCTGGCACATTCATGTCATTTTCTGGTGCAGCTAGTAATAAAGAGGCAACCTTGCAGGAATAAAAGAATCCAAAAAAGTTTTAGCAAGTGTGGAAAACATGAGATGTCATTAGTTCTTGTGGGCAGAGATCATGGTTCAACTTTGAGGAGGTGGTAGATGAAGTTGCTTGATGCTTGCTTCACTCCAGGCATAATTATCAGTTGCTAACTTGCTGGTAGCGAGGACTAATGGAAAAAGAGAGCTTACAGAAGGACTCTGACCTCTATTTTAAGAGCATCATGAGAAGTTTTGACGAGATTCTTCTTTAGAGAGGATGAGATCAGGGGTTGGGTCTTTCTTGCAGCAGTCCTAGTTCTCTTTTCACTTGCATGGCCTTCAAGGCTGGGAGGAGCACATTAGAGCACTCAAAGACGTGGATGGTGGGTTCAGACAGTGTTATATGCACTATTGTAGTTGTCCAGAGTGGATGTAATTGTAGATGAAGTCATCTAGGCACATGAGTTACTATGACTCCCACTTCGGCGTCCAGGGCCATTTGAGGTGTCATATCAAGCTCGCCAATTACGCCAAGGCATTACGGGGACGACTTAAGTTTTGATGCAAATCATCAATGGAAGATTTGGGTATGTGACCCGGTATCGCGATATAGGGTAAAAGGGCCGATAAGCGGACATGCCCCAAATGGGAGACTCTCCACGGGGAGTTTCAGAATACATAAAAGAACCAACTTTCAATCACTCAAGTGTGAGAGATGGGATGGTTAGCTTGACGTGGCGTGGTTTTATTCGGGGGTTAAAGGTTCAAATCCTGCTGGGGGTTGTCCCAATTCTGGAGGGGGTCAATACCTGCACACTTGTCAAGTGCACATCTAACCTTATGTGCATGTGGACAAGCTAACTCCTATTTCTAGGATTTAGGACAGCCTAGGAAGTGTTTTGGCACCCTTGTGAGCCTGTACGCAGGACCTGCATGTCCAGGCACTTTACATTAGCTGCATACCCTCTGATTGCACATGAGCACAGCCAGTGTCTACTCAATGTAGGCATTGGGGAGTGTTCCCATATAGCACTGTTAGTACCAAGCCTAGGTAAACTTGCACATGAAGCACCTCTTATTAGTAGGTCCTCAACTTACTAGTAAGTGACATTTAGCATTATTTTTCAAGGTCATGGGAGGTCATTTTTTGGCACTGCTCGACCCAACTTTTAGTGCCTCAACTTACTAGTAAGTGACATTTAGCATTATTTTTCAAGGTCATGGGAGGTCATTTTTGGCACTGCTCCACCCAACTTTTAATGCCTCACTCACAGAACCTTCGCTCACAATGTCATTCTCTTTTCTCTCTAGTCTATTGCACAACTCTCATGAAGTAAAGTGAACTATCTCATTCAGTAAAAGGAACCTTGAGTCCACACTGAGCACTCATCCTGAGGATTCCCCATCAATCACTTCCGCTGCACATAACAGCACTAACACCCTATTTTTTAACGAAGGGTTTCATAAATCTCCATCGGAAGGAGTTTCGCCTTTGCTGTTGATACTACAAGTCTACAGCAACATTTGGCACTCCTGCCTGCTCACATTTGACCACCAGCGCTCTAGATTTTTGGAGCACAATCTCGGTACCCTTAACTTGGCTCCTTTACCCTAGATGTCAAATCCTTTACCATAGATGTCAAAGCCTTTTGAAGCTTTACTTTGTGTGAAAAGTCACAAGAAGACCAAAAATTACCAGTAAGAAATCACTAATCCTTCCCAGAAGCCTAGGATTGGGCATCAAATTTAAGGCCTGTATGAAAGTCCCCTTCGTGGCGCCTTGCATGGAGACAAAGCTTCATGTGGGTAAAAAGCCTAGAAGCAAATGGTCAGCCGAAGGTTTTCTTAACTACTTTTGAAGGTAATAAAAAATACCATCACAAAATAGAGCGAAAACAGTATCGAAATACTGAATGCATGACCATGACTATCTCAAGCCAGACAAACAAGAGAAAAAGTCAGACTTGGGGACCAGAGGACCAGATGGGCTCATCCCCTGCCTCCCTCCCCCAAGGAAAGAAGCATTGAAAAGCATCTGCATGAGCTAGAGGACTCCCCCAGAGACCCTCTAGTTGCATGCTAACGGTTTTTGAGCCTGTGTTATCTCAAGATGTTTCTTTGTAGCAACTAGTTCCCGCTCACAATGGTCTTCACATGAATATATGAACAGATCTACTGCCAAGCAACTAATTCTGTGTGCAAACTATATTTGATGACCAAGGCAAACAACCCCTGCAAAAAGAGGACCAATGATAAGAAGTGGTCTCCTGCAAGGGCTGCAATCTAGATGTTGAGTTGGGGCACACAGCAAGTCGGGCCTTGGTGGCCAAACCTCCTCATACATTTGCATGACAGTCTTTACAACGTCAACCTTCTCTAGTTCGAGATAGGCTTCCAACACAATCGCAAGGAGACAATCAATCTCACTCACATAATTTGAGACTATGTTTATGCAACCTTCTTTTGCTTTGCAATTTGAGTATTGGGAAAAGTGGTTACGCCATGGGCTAGCACGTATGCAAGAGACGGATTCTTTAAACAAACCCTCCACCTTCTTCGTTGCACGCGATTGGTAATAATATGGTTGAATGGTATTTTTGGCAGCCAAAGCCAAAGAGGGCAAGATGTTATCTCGTCAATGATCCTTTCACAATGAAATTGGCTCTTTGGAATGGTCAGGGCATTTGTGCTTGACAGAAACAATGTAAATTGTGGAAGATTCCTTTTAATTCAACTTGAAATTTGTATGTGTGGTGGAGCACAAGAATCATTCATACTAAAGAAAGAGCTGCTTTTCATCATAATGGCTATGTAGCTTTTATTTTGACAAGCATGGATCTTCTTTTTGTCTTTGGTTAACTCCTCTTTGCAACCTGCGCTAGCACAAACGTGGCACATGGACGTTACAATATCTTGGAAATTCAATATCAAGAGGAGATTATTTGGCTTGTTGCAATGTATGTGGCCACTCTCACAGATGCTTTGGCCTTGGGAGGCCAAAGATTGCTATGGGAGACTTGAATGTATGTTCTAAGTCTTTGCAATCTTCTTCCCACATCCGCTGATGGACACATTTAAGTGTAGGGGGCTTGGTCCACCTTCAAGTACTCTGTGCTCAAGAAAGAGCTATGGTCTTGGTTACATCTTGATGATACAGGCTATACTTTCCAATCAGCCCCATATTCCACTACATGGAGTCCTTGGATAGAATGAAGATGGTTTCTTACCAAGGTCTTGACTATATGAGTATGGAACCCCAACATGTTCTTTCCCGTAGTTCTTCAAATGTTGTGGCAGCTTGTGGAGATGTTCAAAATCTTGTTGGGGAAGGCTCCATTGAAGTTCAATGCTCCTTTATGTTTCGATAATTTTGTACTCTGTTTCTTTGAAATATTGCACTTTCGAGCCTATGTTGAATACAATGAGTAATGCATCTTGTCAAAAATTACTTCAAAAAGTTTTCTACATCCTTGGGAAGCCATGGCATCTATTGGTCATTCAGCCAGTAACCAATTATCAGTTCTGTTCGGAATGACATGCTGCATGGCTATTGACGGCTTTGTGCAATTCAAGGATGTGCAAGTACTTAGCTGGAGAACCACAAGTGATGGCTTTGTCCATGAAAAAATTGGCCACCATTTTTCCTTACCCGACTCAAATATATCATTCAAATGCCAAGTCAGTACAGGTACAAACAAGGAAAATTACCTCCCCTTCCTTGACAGACTTGATTGCAACCTGACTGTCAGCCTTTGGTTCATTTCTGAAAAGAATAAGAGAGACAAATTGCAATTCCATCTCCAACACGTCTCTTGGCATTTCCAAAATCTCTTCTAGTGCAAGTCCATCCCCTAGGCTCCTGCAAAATTCACAGATGAGGTGTGTTCAGAATCTTAAGGAAAATGCTGTGAAGAGCACTAATAACTATGTGAGTATATACTTATATCCCAGGGAGAGTACATAGCAGCCATCAAGAGCATGCTTCTGTGCCACTCTTAGATAATCTTCTGGTAGGCTCTCTTGAAAGCAGAGTTGTTGTAATTTTTCAAATGAACCCTGCAAGCATGTTCTCAAAGAATATGAGATTCAGTCGTTTCGGTTTTACTCAAGAAGAAAAGGCAAGAGTTTACAGATACCTTGCAGTAAACAGCGAAAGAGCCTTGAATGTCCTGCACAACCACACTCATAGTTGCCCTTGTGTGATCAAATTCATAGCGCTTTATAACCTTCAGTTTTTCGGAATTGCCATCATACACAACGTCTGGCTCATTGAAATTTTCTATCAGCTCCCAACCCACTGCTTGAAACATCTTTACCTGTTATGAATACAGCAAGACTAATTTAGCATGCCTTAATTGGACAGAGCTTGTAGCAGCGCACTTTATGTGTTCAGTATTACCTCCACTTCATTCCCAACATATCTAGAGCCATATTTTGACACAGCATGACAGGTTGCAAGACCATGTCGTGTCAAATTGTCAATCTCATCTCCCTTGTCAAATGCCTTTACAGATCCAAACAAAATCTCATTACCATGTCTTTGAAGTCCTTGTACCCCAATGAAGTCCAAACCCTCTTTTGTCAATGTTCCTGTTTTGTCGAAACAAAATACTCTAATTTTTCCAGCAATGGCGATGCGACTGGGATTTAGGGAGAAAATGCCACATGTCTGCACATAAAAAAGATAAAGTTTGCTACCTACCAAATGAATAAGTTCTTAAATCCATGTTACGATGATAGGACATACCTTGAGCCGTTCAACTGCTTGCAGTTGCCCAACTTCAAGAGCTACAGGAAGCAATGGCGACATAATTTGATTGACAATAGCTATACAGTAAGTCCACTTGGTAACCCATATAGTCTCTGCACCTGTCATATTCTACAACCCAGAGTTTAAGACCACATACAGTGTCCTGGAGTCACATCACTACAGGGAAACATTGACATACCATAAATAACAGTGATATAATGAAGCAGACAAGAGCATATATCAGAAGAAGAATGACCACCACTGGCAACTCCTCATCATACTTGAAAAGCATCTGCTCAGGGTATAATATTGCTGCAAGCAGCTTCCCCTTAGAAGTTGCCATGCCTAACAAAACCAAGCCCAACAGTAAATATATAATTTAGCCCAAAACGGTATGTTCTCGAATTGACCAGGAGACAAAACCACATACCTGTTGCTGTTACAACAGCCAAAACATTGTGATTTTGTCGGCTCCCCGCCTGCAACACTCTTGTTCCAGAAAATAATGTATGTCGAGTACCATGACCTTCAGCTTGATAAATACCTGCATTATTTGGTGCATGATACTTCTGCACTGGTGCTGCTTCACCAGTTAAAGCACTCTCGTCACAGATGCATGAACCTTCAAAAAGCAGTACAGGAGTAAAACTGACAGAAAGGTGATGAGATTCATTTTGGCAGCAAAAGAAACAAGCAACCAACCTCTAATGATAACAAGATCGCAAGGTAGTAGCCAGTCATCGGCTACTTTTACAACGTCCCCTGGGACAATGTCTCGAGAATCCACACTACACCAGGTTTGATTGCGAAAAACATTTACTTGTGTCACATACCTGGTTAGCTGTTGGAGAACATTGAATTAGTACTAGAATGCACACGCCAGTAAACAATTATAAACAAGAAGAAAATTGGTACCTTAGCAATAGCAAGTTGACTCCGGTGCTTTGTATATATTGTTATTGCAGCACTCAGGCACACTACTACTGCCATAAGTGCTGCAACAAAAAGATAACTGTTCCAAAACCATGATAAGTACATGACAAGTTGGTATACGTGAAATAGAGAAAACAGCTCTTCACATGTTGTTTGCATCAATGTTTCTGGCTGGAAAGGTATCTCGTTTTTGCCAATAATATTAAAACGTCGTTCTGCTTCTTCCTGAGTCAAGCCTCCTTCACCCTAAACAGGAGCCCAAGATTTCAATTAAGTGGCATTTGCGCATGCCACCACATTCATAAGATGTTCTGTACGTGAGAGAGATGAAGTTGAAAGTGAAATCACAGAAAGATTGCTACAAGCATGGAAAAAAACCCAATGCTTCTAGGCAAAACACAATTTCCATTCAAAATATATATCGCGAATTAGAAATATCAAGTTGAAGATGAAATCATCTGTAGAAAACATGTTAAGCAGTAGAATAAGACAGGAAACCATTAATGTCCTCCAATTCCTGATTCCTAACAATCACCAGAGATAGCACAGAAGTTCGTTTGTATGAGACATGAGAACCCCTGCAGGACCTCTAAACCAAAAAAAAAAAAAGGCCATTCAAGAGGTATCTCCCCCATTCATATCCTATAAAATCATTCTGACACCATTTTTTTGTGCATTATTGTGACCAATATGACAAGTAAACAGCAGTCGACCACTGTAGACAAGTTAGGCAACCACAAGAGACAATATAGCAGACAAGAGTGGACAACAACAGTAGACAACACTCTAAGGACAGTACTGTCCGGACTCGATGAACAGAACCCATAGTCTGTCACAAAATGTTGACGTGTCAAATCACTAAAGAATGGAGCCAACCTTCAGATCCCGGCCGAGGGGCCTAAACCCTAAGAAGCAGAAGCAGTAGAAGAAGAAGTGGAAAACTGATGACGTGGCACTTGCTGTACGGAATTCCGGATTTTACACTGACTAATGACGTGGCATCCTGTACAAAATTCCAGATTTTACGCTGGCCTGCTGACGTGGCAGAACTGTACGGATTTCCGCGTTTTGCGCTGACTGTTGACATGGCAGTTGTATGGATTTCCATAAATCATGCTGGAAGTTTTTTTGAACCTTTTTGGACCAGTTGCTTTTGAGTTTAAAGCTTTTCACGTAAACTACTTTTAATGGCCCAGGGCCTTTAAATATGAGACTAGGCCCTAGGGCTCATTCTCTGGCACTCTTCTGGGAGAAGGTGCAGAGCGTGGAGTACCAGCTTGTACTGTGTTGATACAATATAAAGAAATACCGAAACGGGCGCCAAGGTTTGGGGCCAATACTCTCTGGGGTGGAATTCCGCCACTCCCTGTCGTGTGTGCCTTCCCCGTTGAAGACCCTTGGTTCCACAAGAACAGTGCCGGGTCGATTATAGGGCCAGGAAAGCGACTTTAAGAATAAGAAGGATACTTGATGTAAAGTTGAAGGGCAAGTTCATCCCACTTGTATCGGCTTCGGCCATTTCCAAATTAGTGAAATCCAATCTTTTTGTTTACTCGATCTTCTTGAAAGAACTGAATTGATGAACAAAGGTCAAATATGTCGGACTTAGAAAAGGAAAGACAAGAATTTCTACACTCACAGGCTGATTGTTTCTCTAAAGGCCTACCGGGCGAGTTACCACCTTCTCGTCCTGAGGATCACACGATTGATTTGATTCCCGGTAGTACTCCACCAAACCCAAGCCCAAAATGAAGAAACAATGAACCGGATGAGACCCTTTTCAAGAAGTTCTTTTACCTAACCTAGCACTTCACCTTTCTGTTCACTAATATTGATAGTATTAAAGAAAGATGGATCTTGGAGAATGTGCATTGACTATAGAGCTCTCAATAAAATCACCATCAAGAACAAATTTCCTATATCAAGAACAGATTTCCTACTCCAAGGATCGATGATATACTCGACAGACTTAAGGGGTCCTCTTGTTTTAGTAGAATTGATATGAAGAGTGGATATCATCAGATCTGCATTGCTCCAGGGGACGTTTACAAGACAACTTTCTGGACAACTTTTGGTTTGTACAAATATTTGGTTATGCCATTTGGCCTTACGAATGCTCCAGCGACATTCAACCGAATGATCGATAGGATTTTCAGAGAGTACCAATCATTCGTGGGCACTTTCTTTAACAACATCATCGTTTTCTCCAAGAATGAAGCAGAACACAGACACCATCTTCTACAGGTTTTCCAAGCACTGTGAAGACATCGATTGGTATCAATGCAAAAAAGAGCGAGTTTTTCTTGCCAAAGATACACTTTTTGGGACACATCGTCTCAGTAGGAGTAAAGATGAACCCGGCCAAAGTAGAGACCATTCGTGATTGGCCTGATTTGAAAAATGTTCATAAAGTTCAAAGTTTTCTGGGCTTGTGCTCTTATTATCAGTGGTTCATTCAAAAATTTGCAGAGATTGCTTCTCCTTTGCATATGCTAACTCAAAAAGGGGTTCCTTTTACTTGGGGACCAACAAAGATTGCAGCCTTTAAGACTCTCAAAGAGAAACTAGTATTGGCCTTACCAAACTTGCAAAAGCCATTCGAAGTTTATTGTGATGCTTGTGGTCACAATCTGGGAGCAGTTTTGATGCAAGAAGGCTATGTCATTGCTTACGAGAGCAAGATGTTTTCACGTCCTGAGTTGGTGGCACAGATTTATGAGAAAGAGCTATGGGCAATTATCCATGCTCTTACGCAGTGGCGACATTATCTACTCGGAGCTGATTTTACCGTCTTTACAAGTCATCAGAGTTTATGCTACTTCTTTCCGCAGAAGTAGCTTTCGGAAAAGCAGATGCGATTAGCTAACATATTGTCACAGTTCCACTTCCAAATAGTCCATATTCAAGGACAAAAGAACTTAGTGGCAGATGCATTGTCTTAAAAGCCCTTGGTTCTGGCTATTTCCGTGATACATCATCGAAGCTTCAAGGATATGGTAGATCAGTACGCCTCAGATCCTGATTTTGCACAAATCTTTCAGCGAATACATAGTGGGGAGACAGTTGCAGGCTATTTGATGCCGAAAACGATGTTGTGTGTTACACAGCCTTTGAGAAAAAAAGGTTTTGACAGAGTGCCATAGTCCACCTTTTCGAGCCACCACGGCATACATACCACCTTGAAGGGTGTTGAACGTTACTTTTACGGCCGAGGATCAAAAAGGATGTGGACGAGTTTATTCGCAATTGCTTGGTATGCCAAAAGGTCAAGTTTGACAGGCATAAGGCACCAGGACTTCTACAACCTTTATCCATATCCTCCCACCCCTGGGAAACCATTGCTATGGATTTCATTTTTGATCTTCCCAAGACCCAAAGTGGGCATGCTAGGATTTGGACAGTCATTGACAGATTTAGCAAGCAAGCTCACTTTATTCCAATAAAGAAGACAGTTAAGCCTGACCATTTGGCGAGATTGTTTATCTCACAGACTTTTCGGTTACATGGCATGCCTGAGTCCATAGTCTCGGACAAAGACCCCCAATTAACGAGTTTGTTTAGGAGGGCAGTCTGGGAGAACGTTGGCATGCGGTTGCAATTCTTGTCCTCATTTCACCCACAGACAAATGGCCAGTCTCAAATCGCAAATTCAATGGTTTTGGATTTATTTAAGTCTTACATTTGAATCAAAAGACTCAATGGAAAAAGTATGTGCCCTTGGTGGAATTTGCCTACAACAACACGGTTCATTCATCGACGCGAAAGGCGCCATTTGAAGTAATCAAGGGTGCTAGGAAGGTTCCTCCATTTCTAAGCACCAAAGATAAGATTTTTGAAGCAAATCAATATACGAGAGATTTGGACACTGCTTTTGCCAAGGTTCGCGAGGCTCTTGAGAAGTCTCAAGCACGGCATAAGAAGGCAGCTGATAAACATCAGCGCGACTTGCAGTTGAAGGAAGATGATTGGATGCTCTTACGATTTGAGAAGGCACGCCTTACGAAAAGAAAGGGAAAGTAGCAGCTTTTTCCAAAGCTAAGTATGAGATATTATGGCCCTTTCCAGATTCAAGAAAGGATTAATGATGTATCCTTCAGACTAAAGTTGACAGATACTTGAAAGATTCACAATGCTTTTCATGTGAGTCTCTTAAAACCTTTCAAAGGTGAGGTGCCAGTAAATGGGGAGCCTGAGGCGCAACCTGAAGTAGAAGAGAGCAAGGAGATACTGGCTCACAAGGAAAGGAAAGTGAAAGGTAAAGTGATACGGCGGTTCTTAGTGAAATTTAAGAACTATCCGGCATTGGATGCGAAGTGGATGGAAGAGGAGGACATAGCAGATACTCCTCAGATATTGGAACTTTACCTTGAGGCTTTCGGTCTAGCTGCGTCTATTCCAAGAGATCCCGCAGACCAATAGGGTTGAATCTGGTGTAGACGGGACTGCACAAGAGGGAAGTTACTCCACTCCTCTGTCACAGATTACCCAGATGGAATAAAGTCACTGATTTTTCTTTGGATTTCACGGATACTGATGTGCTAGAAGTTTTCTATTGTGTGACTTTATGAATGAAAAACTTGGAAATGGGAATTCCCGAAATAAATATGATTTATGTGTAATCTCTCATGTGATTTTGTTTGAGTGCAAGTTTGAAAGACGAAATGATTGCAGCCTTTCGGTCTTGAGATTCTATAGACATGATCGCTATAAGAATCAGTTAATCCGACATCAATGAGGTCAGGTTTGGATCTAGATGCGATTGCTAAACACATTGCCAAGAATCATGGTCCTAGATCTCAATGGATTCTATGTGATTTGATTTGAATGTGATTTGATGTTCAATGACTGTCGTCTTTGTGCAAGTGCTAGATTTGTGCCGTCTAGTGCGTCGGTGCTTAGAGTCAGTCTCTACTAAATTGGTTTATGGCTTATGTCTGTCTTTGCAGGCATAATCGAGGGCGATTACAATTCTTTCAAGAGAGGGTATGTCACAAAATGATGACGTGGCATGTCCGCCCAATATAAAAATAAATACCGAAAGGGACGCCAAACTTTGGGGCCAATACCTCTGGGCACAAAATTACATCGGGCCATGTCGACTCAAGTGAATTGTGATTAAGTTTGTTTAGTGTTTTTAAGTGATTCTCTCGTGTCGTGCAAATTCTCGACTTGGGGTGTCCAAGTCTGTTAGAATCACCAACCCAAAACTCATGTCAAGAAGAAGACAAGCCGGAAGGTGTTAAGAATTCACACCCTCCCATCTCAATGGAGGATATTCAACGAGAGTAGAGCACCAATTGAGTAAACTATGAAGAGTTTGGGACATTCAGCAACAAGCAAAGGACATAAGTCAAAGTCCAAGTCTTTTCCAAACTATTGCAGCACCTCATTGGCAGGAGGAGGATCTCACAGCTGAGTTCTTGGCAGCTTTTGGGGAGAGGTTGTGGGACTCCAGACAAACGAGACGAGTCAATGTATTCCAGTGGTGGCTGATTGCACACAGAGCTACAACAATTGGGAGCAAGATTGTACATAGTGGTCTCTCGGCCGCATGTGCAGCTTGTGACCATCTTGTGGAGAGTCAGCGGCACTGTCTTTGGAACTGTCCTTTGGCACAGCAGGTGTGGCTTTGTGACCTTCGGCTGATGCCAGCCCTTTCCATAACTCAGCAGTACACTTGGGGGAAGCCGCTGCTTGGTCCACTCTCACGGGCCCGGCACTTCAGTTTGAGCTATCTTCCACCAGCAGGATGATAGTGATGCAGGGGATCGACCTACACTCCATCCTGCTACGGAGCTTACTCCACAGGAGTGGTGCAGTGAGAGAGAGGAGTGTTGGGAGCTCATTAGTGGCCTAACACTTTGGTTCATCTGGCAGGCCCGCTGCTTCCGCATCTTCGAGGCTAGCCCTGTACCACCAACAGAGATTGTTCGGGATCTTTGGCTAGAGTTGATCCATACTCTCAGAGGACAGATCGAGAGACTCCAGGGCAGTTCCGACCGCATGCAGGAGCGCAGAGAGGCTTTCCTTCGACTCTAGCATCCTGGGCCTTTTTTCACCATGGTCCACGGTGTGCTCAGATGGCACTACCGTCCACCTGTGTGGCTTTTCCCTCCTCCCATCTCTTGATTTAGCCTCATTGTACATATGTTGTTTTTTCATTGGGAGAGTCTCCCCATTATGATTGTTGTAGCCCTCTCTTGTAGAGGAGGTTGTAGCCCTATGGGCAGTTTCATTAACTAATAGAAGGATCTTTTTCTCGGAAAAAAAAAAAAGTATTTTCCAAACTATTTGACTAGAAAACCCACTTTTTCCGACCTAACAAAGGAGAGGTCAAGAAGAAAACAGTGATGACATCTTCACTTCAAGGACAAGGACTCTAGTAACAAAGAAGAGAGGCGACCGCGGAAACAAAAGCATTGATAAACCGAGTCTCGTAAAACTAGATGGTGCTATGACAATTCGAAAGAAGAGGATGACTAAGATGACAGATCCTCTACTTTTGGCTCTACCTTTGGAAGAAAGCACAGCCATATACTTGGGCCAACCAAGTATGATGATTTAGAGCCTCACAGAGGAAAGAAAGGATTCAAGGATGGCCGTCAATGTCACGTGACACATCCAACTCTATGTGTCCGTGGACAAGCTACAGCATGACCAGGGTTCACTTCAGTCAAGTCAGTCTAGAATAGGAAGTGATCTGGCACTTTTGTGAGTCTGTTCGCAGACCGTGCATGACCAGTCACTTAGAGTAGATGCATATCCTTCGGTTGCACACAGCATGATCATCAGCATTCCCATCAGAATCCATAAAGGGAATTTCCCAGTGCATTAAACCTATTTTCCCTATTTTGGACATTTTTCACTTATTTATTAAGTGACTTGTTGGGAATTAGGTAGGGCAATATTGCTAAGATAATATATAAGCAACCTAGGGCTAGCACTCTCTGGCAGAAGATGGAGAGCATCAAGCACTCAGTGTAAGAGGCCTCTGGAGAACCTTCTCAAGCAAGACAAGAACCACCCTCAGCCTGGCGTTCCCTCACCTCATCCCTTCAGCGTTTTCAGCCTTGGAACCCTCAGCCTTCAGCGCTTGTGAAGCCCAGCAAGATCAGCGATTTCACTTTAGAAGGCCAGCGCTTAGCAGCGTTTTCAGCAAGGGCTTGCAGCAGTAAAAAGGACAGCAACCTCAGCGTTTTAGGGACTGAATTTCAGCATTAGCATACCCAGCAGAACAGCGTAATGCACCTGCATGATTTGCATTTTTATGACCAACAGAAATCAGCAACAAACCGCATCAGACCGCCGTTTTTTGTCAACAGCATTAGCGTTTTTGCAACCGCAGCGAGTCATCGTTCGAAGCATGCAGATTTCAGCCATAGTATCGTCCTCGTCGTCCACACCGCCGACATCGACATAGCAAGCATTTAGATTTGCATCAGCCATTGTACCAGATTGTGCAATCAATAGTAGACCACTCTCGCCATCGAGAGTGGGGCCCTTGGAGGAGGGGTTTACAACTCCCTGGTGTCGTATTCTCTTCTCTCTCTATCTCTCAGTCTCATGCACCTTCACGTACAGTGTCCATTCACTTTGTTTGTGTCCATTGCACTCTCTCATTAAGGAACGGAAGGCTCTCCCTTCCCTAAGTAAAAGGAACCTTGAGCACAGTTCGGAGCACTCATCTTGAGCAAAGTTCAACATTCACTTCCGCTGCACCTTACAGTCAAAGTGCCAAGTTTGATACTTTCTCCAAGTTCAAGGTTACGACTAAAGCATTCTTTTATCCAATAGTTTGATATTGCTTTCTCTGGAAGCAATTTTAATGAAGCTTCCAACGCCAGGAAAGCAGCATCCCATCTTAAGAGGAACATACAAACATGGTGGTCGATTGTCTTAGTACACGGAAAAGCACCTCGCAGTTGGGTGGGGTTTAGGAGATTGTTTTTGTCTCTCTGTTTGACACCACAATATGAAGCAAAACTTTTGATTGCATGGAATCATCTGGGGACGGAGGAGGAGCGACACTTTCCACCTAGAGTGAAAGATTTGGGGATACTCTTCTACCAACAACTTCTTTCCGGAGGTCTCCCTTCAGAGAACAGATAGGGCGATATTGTTGTTGTCTACCTAAAAAACATCAAAGATACTGTCTAGAGCAAAAGTCTTCGAGCATTCAGCAACTTATAGACCATGCTTTGGATGGTTAATCAATGTTGACCGGCTCTTGACATTTGCTACAGTTACACCTATATCCAAATCTTCAGATGAGGAAAGGGTAAAAAATCATCATTATGGTCTTTAGGTGTCCTCATGATATCCGGTACAAGTTCTGCTTTCGTCTTTCCCTTCTTTGCAGCTCTCTCCTCTACCGCTTTGTATGTTTCTGGTGTGTCATCTGTTTGCTCCTCCTTATGAGACTTCGGTAAAATGTGCCCACTTTGCCACATCCATGGCACTTTCCTTGCTTGTAATACTCTGCCTTTTGCTCAACAGAAATTTAGGGTAACTATGGACTTATTTTGCCGAATCAACTTTATTGAGCTTTGCAACATGGGGCAAGGTGCAAGATCAGGAGGCCTTAATATTTTTCGACATGGAAGCCAAGGCCAACGTCATTTCTACTGAGATGGCGGCTCATCTTGGAGAACTTGTTCCCCTTCTATGTCTTTTGGGAAACATTTTTGGCAGTTTGGCATTCTTACTCCTGCTCTCAAACAGTATAGAGCTTTTTTTTATTGGCCCCTGTAGTGGGCCATGTGTAACGATTTGGCAGTCCAGAAATTGGTGTGTTTTTGGTGAGTTGCCGATTCAAACCTTTTCTTTTTTCAAACAATCTTTGCATCAGTCTGTCTGTCTCTACAGGAGATTGACCCATCATTGTATGCCCTTGTCCCAGATGTGTTTTGACTATGCCTTTGTTCACTACGAGCTTGGGTATTTATTGTATATGATTTACTTTGATTTCCCACTAGAAATTCAAAAGTAATCTACCAAAAAAAAAAAAAAAGAGTGTGTGCACGTGTTTAAAACAGATACTACAAGTGATGAGGGTACCTGGTGAAAGTCCGAAAAAGAGTTTCCAGCTCGTATGCTCGCCTTCAAAATGGAGTTCCCTTTTATCAGGTATCTTTCCCCTCTAAACACAAAGAAATGTTGTCCTTGTGCTGTTCTTGTAACAAGATGTGTTTCAAAATGACCTCTATTTTCCAGTGGGATGAGTTTATTCTGCAAAAATAGAGTATGTTACATGCAAAAATTTTAGTTCCATAATCTATGTCAACTAAGATAAAAATTCCAACCTGGATTATGCGGACCATTTGGATTACAAAAGAGACATTAACAGAGAGAACCTCTCGTTGGTCTTGGGCCCAGACATTGACAACATGAGCTTGCGACAAAGTACATGGCAACCGAAACCAATTCCTGACTCTACCGCGATTGATAACCCAACCTATAAACCATATGGCTGCAAGCCACCATATAACAAAAAAAATCTATGCAAGTAAACAGGAAAATCTGTGAGCCTAAAAGCAAGAAACTCGAGAAATCAATCTTAAGTTCGGACAAAGTTTACCTTTGCATTGAATTCATAGGAACCAAAGATAACATGATTTCCATAGAAGCAAAGGTTGTCAATGCCACCCACTTCACATTGGTTGTAAGCATCAAAGAAAATAAGTATGAAAAGAGCCAGCCAATGAAGAGAAACTACACAGCACAATATGTAGCAAAATTCTCCAAAAGCTGTGTTCTCATATCCTGTAATATGTAGATCCCTATTGTTCACATCAAGCCGAACATCCTCTTTGGCCCCGAGTTCTTCTGCTGAGTTTTCAAAGTGTACAGAACCGCTCATAAATGGCCCTTCCTTGTGGATTACAGGTGTAAGTGATCGTTTAAGAGTTTGAAATTTTCTATAGAGCAGAAAAATAATGATAACAATCATGGCATAGCCCCAGAATGAAAACACTAGTATAGGGGCCCAGTTTGTGAGGCTTTGAATAAGAACATGGCATGATGAATTTTCAGAACAGGCAGTAGGCCCAACTGGATACTTTCCCATGCTTGAATACTCCTATTTGATAGCGCCTTGCCAAATCCAAAAATGAAGGATTCTCTTATCTGCATGAAGATCAAGAATTTTTTTATGTTCAAATCAACTCATATATTGCAATTTACTAAAATAAAAATGAAAACAGATTTAAAAAAATTGTTTTATGGATTGAAATGCCTGCAGAAAATCTACTCCTACACCATTAGAAAGTGGTGCTAAGAAGCAAAAAAAGTTTTCTGCCAATGGACCCTAATGAGCGGTTGATTGAACCAGAATCCAGAATGCTCAACAGCAAGAGACCGTTAGTTCAATGAATGCTTAACCCCCAATGATGCCTGATTAAAAGTAAACAGGATTACTTAATGGACCCTTGAAACATGAAAACAATGTTTTATATCTGCAAACCAACCATCACAAAAATTCTCCACACTTGAAATGACAACAGATTTGGCGTTACAAATTGCACACATGGACGAAAACATACAAAGCCATCTCACAATAATACACTAGGCCTCACTCTCACATTCGATTGTTCCCAAACATCATGTATATTTAAAGAGTTGCTGACCACAATTATTCTCTTTCTTGCAGAGACTTTCAGGAGCTCCCACAGCACATGTGTGGTTGGATGAGCCTCGAGTCTTTCAGCTAGTGGTAGCAAAGGGAGATTCAACTAGTTGATATGCACACATGCCTATAAGGTTTGAGCTGCATCCCATTGTAACTTAGAAAATGTGCCAAGTCACTTCAAGTGAATTCTCATGAAAGGCGGCTGCAAAAATCCACTGGCCCATGCTCCTCGAGTCTGCGGCCAATGCAAGACCCCAGCTATGTGAGCCACTAGTCCTAGGCTAATGCCGATATGGATGCCCGCAGAAGTGCTTTGATACTCGTCCTAGCAAGTCTAATGGATGTCCATGCACACAGGTGTTGCAATCGTGTTCACAAATGTGCGCCGATACTAGAACCTCCTGGCTCTCCTGATCTACAAGTTGCTCCCAAAGCTAACCATATCACATCCAAAGAGAGGAGAAACAACAAACTTATGACGAAAACTGACGTACTGAGACTATTACTTTAGGACATTCACACATGATTGAAGAGTTCATGCCAGGGGCAAATCCAGAATGTGAAGAACACGCTTACTATGTGTGTTTATTCATACTTAATTTAGATGAAAACTCAACTCTGAACAAAACTTGATAACAAGAAACTCAGAGATTGAATGTGTTTGATTGATTGAAATGTGTTACAAGGGCGTTCTTATATAGAATCTGAAGAGACACGATGAAGAGACGTGACCATAGGTCAAAAGAGATGACTCTAGGCCAATAGTCGTGTCCCTCTGCTATAGAATCGTGGCCATTCCGCATAGAGGTGCAACCATTTGCTGAGGAGGCATGGCTATTCGCCGAATAGGTGTGACTCTTCGGCAAAGAGGCACATCCTTTCGAGAACAGGGGTCTCTGATTTGGTACATCTTCGTATCTGCAAGAGAACCAAGCGAGGAAGATATAAAGAATATGTCAAAATCGTGACATTCCCTCCTATTTAAAATAAAACCGTATATATTAAATTATAGACATTCGTTTATCAAAGAACTCTCATAGAAGCTAAGGGTATTGTTGCATCTCTTCATCACTTTGCCATGTAGAATCTAATTCATAGTTTTTTCCAGGCGCGTCCGATTGCCCAATCGGGCATCCTCACACGTGCGCGCATGGTTGCCACATGGTTCAGTTTTTCGGACACGAGCAAGGGATTTTTGACGCGCTGGCAAAAAAACCCCCGATTTGTCAAATGTGGCCCAAAACGCCTCTGCGCGAATTGTGAAAAACCTGCAGCCATCCCGTTTGTGCAGAGAGAGCCCCCATCAAAGCTTGAGAGCCGAGAGGACTCGAGACCGCGAGCCGGGAGCCCTACCCAGTGCCCACACACTCTCCCGCGCGCGGCTGATTCTTCACCTACGCCGTCCGTTACTCGTGAGGCCTCCACTTTGTCAAGGTTTGCAACTTTGCAATGTGCACCTTGCAAGTTTGCAGAATCCATATGGGCCGAGTGAAGCGTCCCGAATGGCAGTATGTAGAACAATTGAAGCCTCAAAAGAAAGGGCAATTTACATGTAAATGCAAGTATTGTGGGCATACTTGGGACGGCGGTCCCTCCCGTATTCGTGCACATTTATTGTCCCTCTCTGGCTATGGTGTAGGCCCATGTGGACAGGTGCCAGAGGACATCAAAGAGGTGGTCACAAGATTGCATGTAGATGTACAGAATGATGGGAAGGACCCAAATGCATTTGTAGATGCCTTGGTGGATGATTTGGGAGCTAATGCCTCTGCCTCAGACTCAATGAGTACACATGCATCAGGGAGTGCTCATGTAAGTGCCACTGGGACTTCGGCTTCCAAATCAAATGTGGGGTCCTCGAGCAAGAAGAGAAAGGTTGCACAAGGGCCCTTGGCAAGTGCATTTAGCTTGCAAGCACGCAAGCAAGCAGATCAAGCCTTGCGCAGGTTTTTTTATGCAAAGGACATTCCTGAATGGAAAGTGCGGAGTCCTTTCTTTTTGGAAATGGTCAAGGCAATTGGACAAGTTGGTCCATCGTATGTGCCTCCCACATACAATGCTTTGCGCACCACAGAGTTAAATGATGAGGTCAAATGCATTGGTCATGAGATCATGGGTGTGCGCGAGAAATGGAAAAAACATGGATGCACAATTGTATGTGATGGATGGTCTGACACTAGACGCAGGTCTATCATTAACTTTCTTGCATGCTCTATACATGGTTCTGTGTTTTTGAAATCTGTGGACACATCTGGGGAGACAAAGACATCAGAATTTATTTTCAAGCAGCTTAAGGATGTGATTATTGGGGTAGGACCCTCCAATGTTGTGCAGGTATGCATGGACAATGCAACTAATTGTGTTGAGGCCGGGCAAATGGTGGAAGAGAAATGGAAACACATTTTTTTCACGAGGTGTGCATGCCATTGCTTGGACCTCTTGTTTGAGGATATTGGGAAGCTCCCTTGGATTGCAAAAATTCTTGAAGATGCAACAAAGGTTGTCACATTTGTCACAAGGAAGTCCACTATCTTGGCATTGTTTCGAATGCTTAGCAAGAAGGAATTGTTGAAGCCATCGGCCACTCGATTTGCCTACTACTTCATCATGTTGGCTAGTCTTGTGGATGAGAGATGTATGCAAGGTGTGCGTAGGCTTATGATTGATGCAAAATTTGTGAAAATGAAGGCATCCAGGACTGCAAAGGCCATAGTGGTCTCGGACATTGTGTTTAATGCATCCTTTTGGCAAGAGGCCAAGTTGATTTTGAAGATTTGTGCTCCCATCTTGAAGATACTTCGTTTGGCTGATAGGGAAGGAGCCACCATGGGGCTTGTGTATGAGCTTACGGATCGCATGGTTGAGCAAATTCAAAACATGCAAGGTATTGATGCGGCAAGGATGCAAGAGATCAAGGACCTATGCGTTGATAGATGGAATATGATGCACTTACCATTGCATGCTGTGGGATACTTGTTGCATCCTATATGGCGAGGAAGAGGGCAATTCAATGATAGTGAGGTTCATGACGGGTGGATGACATTTTTGGACAGGTATACCAAGGGTGATTTGACCATGCAGGGTACCCTCATTGATGAGTTGGACACTTTCCTCACTGAAAGAAAGTCGTTTGCTCATCCTATTGCAAAGGATCCAAAGAGAATGCAAGAGAGTGTAAAATGGTGGGAGACTTTTGGGGCTTGCACGCCCACATTGCAGAATCTTGCACTTAAGGTGCTTTCTCAAGGGACATGTGCCTCTCCATGTGAGAAATTGGAGCACCTTCTCTCTCATTCACACCAAGAGAAGAAATAGTTTACTTCCTGCTCATACCGAGAAGCTTGTCTACATACACACCAACTTGAGGCTCTTATGCAAGATCAAACAGCGCGGCTATGAGAGAATGGAGGTGACATTGGAGATGCTTAACAAAGAGAAGGATGAGGATCGTTTGCTTGAGTTGCAGGAGATTCAAGAGGCTATTGCACAGAGCACTGCTTATGTTATGGAGTCTCTTCCGATTAGCATGCCCAGTGATTTTGGGACTTCATGCTCCGTTGCTGAGGATGAGGCTTGGGATGAGGATGAGGATGATGACGATGATGATGAGGAGGTGGCCTTTGATGAGAGTTAGAGCTCATTGCATTTTGCTCTAGCCTCGGTCCTGACTCCTCTTAGCTCTACAATCTACTTATGTTTTGGATTCACTATTTAGCATGGAGCGGCTCGACTCCACCCTCTAGGCTCTATTTATGTTTTGTCATTTGAATTTTGGAGTACTCACTACACAGTCTTGTTGGTTTTGGAGGCTCCATATTTTGCCATCTAGTATGATCATGATTCATTGATCATTTGATGTATCTATTGATCAGAGATCTTGATCTCTTTCTCGGCTCCCGACTCCTTGATTTAGCTAGATTCTACATTTTCAAGTTTCTATGATGTTTTAATGCATTATGTGGCTTTGGGCTACTCTCTAGAGTTTAGTATTTTAATTTTAACTGCTATTTGTTATGAGATATATATATATACACTAATTTTTTAGTGCCATATGGTATTCCACGTATGGAATCTTCGGGGGGTCTGAATCGGGCTTATATCGGGCTTCCATACCCGCCCAAGTGAGACGCATGGTTGCCGCATGAAAAAACTATGATCTGATTCATCAAGATCCATCCACTTGACTAAGAATTCTGTAGTAATCTTTCGTCTTGTCTCCTTCTGACGAACATCAAGAATAAGTTCTAGAACTAGAATCAAGTGTTCTCCTTCTATGTCTAGAACATAGAATGAGACATCTGGAATAATTGAATCTCCTAGAATATATTTCTTTAGCCAAGAAATATGAAATATTGGATGAATCTTTCCCCATGTTGGTGGAAGTTCAAGTCTGTAACTGATTGTAGAATACTTCTTCAAACTCTTGAAAGGATCATAATATTTGGGCCGTAACTTGGGAAAAACAAACTTCACTGTCTTATATTGATGCAAAGCAACATATAGTAACACCAAGTCACCTTCTTGAAACTCTATATGGCGACGATGTTATTTGCTTGCTTTTGATAAGTCTGTCGAGCATGTGCCAACCTGTCCTTGATTTGAATAAGAATGCCTTGCATCTCATTTACCAATTAATCTACCAAAGCAACCTTATGTTGTATCACAAAATTTGTAGAAATCAATGGTGTATGTCCGAAGGCTGCTTGGAAGGGAGTCATGCCAATTGCAGAGTGAAAGGAGTTATTGTAAGCAAACTCCACCAATGGCAAATATTCTTCCCAAGAATTAAGTCGCGTCTGTATATAATGTCGTAACATTTCCTCCAATAATTGATTCACTCCTTCAATTTGCCCATCAGTCTGTGAATGATAAGCTAAACAAAATAAAAGATTCGTTCCCAATGATTTGAATAAGGAGGTTCAAAAATGTCTTGTAAACTTTGGATCTCGATAAAAAATGATTGATTTTGGTAATCTACGGATTCGAAATATATGTTGCACAAATAATGAAGCAACATCTGGTGTTGAAGTAGTAATTCTGCAAGGTATGAAAACCGATCCACTATCACCAATATCTGATTATTGCCTTTTGAAGATTTGGGCAATGTTGTAATGAAGTCCGTGTTGATGCTTTCCCAGCGTTCATTTGGAATTGGTAAAGGCTGTAACAATCCTTGTGGTAATTGTTGCGACGCCTTCATAGTTTGGCAAGAGTGACAAGCTTTGACAAAGTTCACCACGTCTTGCCTCATTTGAGGCCAATAATAAACAGTTGTCAATCGTTTGTACATTTTGTTGATGTCGCGATGAGCAGCATAAGGTACTTCATGATGTTCTCGAATAATCATCTTTCCCAAACGCGAATTATGTGGTACGCAAAAAAAAAAATCCAAGAAAGAGATCCTTCTATTAGTTAATGAAACTGCCCATAGGGCTACAACCACCTCTACTAGAGAGGGCTACAACAATCATGAGGGGAGACTCTCCCAATGAAAAAAACAACATATGTACAATGAGGCTAAATCAGGAGATGAGAGGAGGGAAAAGCCACACAAGGGGACGGTAGTGCCATCTGAGTACACCCTAGACCATGATGAAGAAAGGCCCAGGGTGCCAAAGTCAAAGGAACGCCTCTCTACGCTCCCGCATGCGATCGGAGCTGCCTTGGAGTCCCTCAAACTGTCCCCTGAGAGTATGGATCAGCCCTAACCAAAAATCTCGAACAGTCTCTCTTGGTGGCACAAGGCGAGTCTCAAAGATGCGGAAGTAGCGGGCCCCCGAGATGAACCAGAGTGTCACGCCACAGACAAGCTCCCAACACTCCTCTCTCTCACTGCACCACTCCTGTGGAGTAAGCTCTATAGCAAGCTGGAGTGTGGGTCGACACCCCTGTATCACTATCATCCTGCCAATGGAGGATACCTCAAATTGTAATGCAGGGCCCGTGAAAGTGAACCAAGCAGCTGCCCCCCAAGTGTACTGTTGTGCTGTGGAGAGAGCTCGCATCAGCCGAAGGACCCAAAGCCAAACTTGTCGTGCCATAGGGCAGTCCCAAAGACAGTGACGTTGACTCTCCAAAGGATGGTCACAAGTTGCACATGCTGCCGAGAAGCCACTGTGTACAAGCCAACTCCCTACTGTTGTAGCTCTATGTGCAACCAGCCACCACTGGAACAACGTGACTCACCGCGACTGTCTGGCATCCCACAACCTCGCCCAAAAAGCTATCAAGAACTCAGATGTGAGACCCTACTCCTGCCAATGAGGTGCTGCAACAGGACGAGCCTCTCCGTGCTGCCAGTATGTGACGTCCCACTCGAACAATGTACTGAAAGAAAGGGACACCTAGATGGTCGGCTGAGGAGAAAGGGTCCCTCCAAAACCACTCTCCAGGGTCCCACTGCACTCGTGCCAATGGGGTCACGATCTATGACACAAGTCCTCCCATAGATGCCCACAACATGGATCCTCTGAAAACAACAGCCTGCAACTTGTGGGGCCTCTACTGAGACTCTATGTAAGCGACCCTCGCCCTGTAGTTCAAAAAACATGGAGGGTACAGTCTTTGAGCAAGCACGAACTACGATGAGGACCTCCAGTCGTGTGAAGGCCCCCATCCATCAGGGCGTTTAGACTCAAGAGGTGTAAGCCACTCAACTGATACTGCCTCTGTGATGTCCTGACACACGCTCTGCACCCCTCTCATGCTGTCACGTGACACATCCAACCCTATGTGTCCGTGGACAAGCTACATCATGACCAGGGTTCAGTTCAGTCAAGTCAATCTAGAATAGGAAGTGATCTGGCATTTTGTGAGTCTGTTCGCAGACCGTGCATGACCAAACACTTAGAGTAGATGCATATCCTCCTGTTGCACACAGCATGATCATAAGCATTCCCATCAGAATCCATTAGGGGAATTTTCCAATGCATTAAACCTATTTTCCCTATTTTTAACATTTTTCACTTAATTATTAAGTGACTTTTGTTGGGAACTAGGTAGGGCAATTTTGCTAATGAAATATATAAGGAAACCAGAGCTAGCACTTTCTCGCAAAAGAGGCAACAAGAGCACCTTGCTCAACAGGCAACTTCTCAGCAAGACCGACCCCCGCGACAACTCTAGCGTTTTCAGCATTGCACAAGGCCTAGCGTTTTTGCATCAGATCAGCCAGCGTTTTTGCACTTGCAGATTCACGGCGACAGTAGACAGCAGATCAGCCTAACGTTTGTAGATTCCCCCACAACAGCAGATCAGCCCTAGCCTTAGCAGATTTCCACCGCTGAACCCCAAATCAGCCAAGCGTTTTTGGATCAGCCAGAGACCTAGCATTTTTGCAGATCTTCGCGACAGAAGCAGCAGTAGCACCAGCGTTTTCAGTTTTCAGCAGTCAAACTCCGCAGTAGAACCCCCAAACCTCGCAGACCTCACCTTCCCGCAGCAGATCCTCGCCGCACGGTCAAATCCCGCGAAGTTTGCAGTTTCAGCCCGGAACACGCAGATTTCAGCATCTGCGTTTTCAGCGCGTCGTCGTTGCATCGTCGTCATCGCCGTCGTCACCGACATGGAGCAGATAAAGATTTGCAGATTTCCCCTTAGTGTTTTCAGATTTCAGCCCGTCTCGTCGTCGACATCGTCGGCAAGTCCAAGCATTGTAGAGATTTGTGCAATCATAAGTAGACTGCTCTCGCCATAGAGAGTGGGGCCCTTGGAGGAGGGTTTGACAACATCTCTGGTGTCGTATTCTCTTCTCTCTCTATCTCTCAAACTCATGCACCTTCATTCACAGTGTTCACCACTTTGTTTGTGTCCATTGCAGTCTCTAACTAAAGGAACGGAAGGCTCTCCCTTCCGTAAGTAAAAGGAACCCTTGAGCACAATTCGGAGCACTCATCTTGAGCAAAGTTCAACATTCACTTCCGCTGCACTTTACACATGCCCTGTATAGCTAGATGCTCTGAAGCTCCTCTCACAAACCTGAGAACTGTAGCCAGTCTAAAGTGCGTGCTGGACCCTCTGCCATGGGACCCCAAGAAACATGAGTCCTTCTGCCAACCAAGTGGCCTCTCTGAGTGCTGACCGTGGGGTTCCAGACAAGGGGCTGTCTCAGGCACTCCTCCATCCAAGTAGGCTGGTGGTACGCTCCAGGCCTCTCTGCAGCTGCTCCCAGGAGCAAAGCAAGCTCACAGCAAAACGGTCCTCGAGTCTCCTGCTCAAGCCAACTCTGCCGAAAATTTGGTGGAAGGTCTCCAAGGGCCTCCAGCCTAGGGCATTCTAGCTCTAAGCCGCTGAAGCAAAAACTCCTTCCAGGGCTCCTCCCCTGGAAGCAGACCTCTGACAACAAACTTCCCAAGAAGGGCTCTGCTCTACTGTGTTGGGTCTATGATCCCCAACCCCCCTGAGAACAAGGAAGGAAAATGATCTGCCAAGCCTTGGCTCTCGAGCCTAGGTCCAAAGAACCCCCATGGGAAGATTCAACCAATCAGGAAGAACCGATCTTGGCTCTCGAGCCTAGGTCCAAGGAACCCCCACAGGAAGTACTATGTGTTTGTATGATTAGTCAGCAAGCATTGTTCAAGTGTTCCATTCGTGATCGTTTCTTGTATTTTAATCAACGTCTTTATGTGATCCCTTTTCATAGGCATGCCATATTGTACGTTGAGCACGATTCACTCATGAATGAGCACGGATGTATGCAGATTATTCATGACAAGATGAAAAGTATGCATTCAAGGAAGTCACATTCCATGTCTCTCCCTTGGCATGACACAGTCGTAGAAAGAGCACAAGATAGATTGAGAATCAAGCATCTGCATTTCCATTATGATTTGCCACAGTCGATTGATTTAGATCAGAAACACAAAGTTTCGAATCCATTGTTTGCGTGTGTTTGATGAACGTTTGGCACTCCGTCTCTATGTTCATCTACATTACATGCACAGGCTCTACAGAAGAGTAGTCTTTTTCCAGTCACTTTACATGGAATGGGTAGGTTCATGTTTTTGTATTGGAAGTGGTTTCAGCAATTTTTATCCTCGGAGATTCTTGAAGAAGGTAGACGCATGACTATAGACGAAGTGGAAGTCTTGAAGATGATTTTGTGTCGCTTTCGGTGCGGCCCAAAGAAGCAAGCGTTGCAGACTTTTATAAAGTTCAAGTATCGCACGACCCACACATCAGAGTGGGCCGTCGAAGAGTCCTTTCTAGGATTCCAGATGTTGTTGGCGATCTCCCTCGACGCCATACAGTTCGGTACCAGTACCTCGCTTTGAAAAGGAGGGGATGTCACGTGACACATCCAACCCTATGTATCCGTGGACAAGCTACAACATGACAAGGGTTCAGTTCAATCAAGTCAATCTAAGATAGGAAGTGATCTGACACTTTTGTGAGTGTTTTCAGCAAGACAGACCAGCCTTGGCGATTTTGCATTTGCAGATTCCCGACAACAACAGAAGACAACAAATCCCCTAGCGTTTACAGATTCCACAGCAGTTAGCAGATTTCCGCCGCAACAGAAGATTTTCAGCCCTAGCATATTTGCATCAGCATCACACTTCAGCGTTTTGCAGATAACTTGATAACAAGAGACTCAGAGACTGAACGTGTTTGATTGATTGAAATGTGTTACAAGGGCATTCTTATATAGAATCTGAAGAGACGATGAAGAGACATGACCATAGGTCAAAAGACATACTCTACGCCAATAGTCGTGTCTCTCTTCTGTAGAGTCGTGACCATTCGACATAGAGGTGCAGCCATTCGCTGAAGAGGCATGGCTATTCGCCGAATAGGTGTGACTCTTGGGCAAAGAGGCACATCCTTTTGGGAACAGGGGTCTTTGATCTGGTACGTCTTCGTATCCGCAAGAGAACCAAGCGAGGAAGTTAATAGAGACATAAAGAATACCTCACAATCGTCACACAAAAACTGCTATAGGGTCCACTGGAATAGCTTCTAAATGTGCGCTCTTCACCTAATCACATCATGCATACTGTCAGGGTCAAACAAGATCACAATGTGCTTACTACTCACATGATCATAACACTTCATGAGAGACTCATCTAGAAAAACATTAGAAACTTGGAGCAAATTAGTTTTCTCATTTATGACACTAACAAATGATGTGAGTTCTCTAGATTTTTTTGTGGATTCTTTGGGTTCTTTTGTGGATTTTTTCTTACGACAATCCCTTTTCATGTCTTCTTTAGTGTGACACTAAAAACATCTTCCTTCTTTACCATACTTGGTTCGTTCTTCAAGACTTAACCAACCTCCTACTATTCCCTTTAGCAGATTTTTCATGAGGTGTCATGTTACAGGCTTGGACACTCCAAGCGAGAAATCCATAGCAATACACGAACAGAAACTTCAAAACCACTAAGATTTAACACACACACACACACACACACGGCACAGCGGAGTTCCGCGTCCAGAAGCACTGGCCCACTCGCGCCCCCTTGGTATTTCTTTATTATTGATCACTGCAAAGTATAACTCCCGAGAGTCCTTTGCTCTCAGACTCTGCGTCCAAATGCTTTGTAGAGTGAAAGGCCCAAGGGCTCTTATAAACTTACAAGGGTTTTCCAAAAAGCAGAGCCCCAAAAGCATCAAGTTCAAAAGCACAGCATTCCCTCTGGTCACTAAAAGTAGCGTTGAAAGCTACAAAACCTGCTAGTGTACAGTCTTGCCACGTCAACGCAAAAGCATAAAACCCGAAAATCCGTACAGTCTCGCCACCTCAACAGTCCGGACAATTTGCCATGTCAGTATGTCAGTGCATTTTACGAAAATCTCTTTCAGGGTTCAAGCTCTGTCTTTTAGGGTTTCGGGCCCCACAATTGATGCTTCATAAGTTCTTCAAGTTAGCCCGTTCAGTTTCTCTCGTCCACTCAGCCTTTTCTCTTCCAGTTGGTTATGCCACGTCATCACTTGGTGACATCCCCCCCTCTTGAAAGAATTGTAATCGCCCTCGATTACGCTCGCAAAAACAACCAAAAGGTAGAAACTTTCTTCAGTAGACACTGACTCTATGTACTCATGATGCACGAAACTCCACCAATCCAGCACTTCTACAAAGACAACAGTGACTGATCAATCACATGTTTGTCGAGGGTCTCAGATACAGATCCTGATCATTGAAACCATTTAGCAATCACATCCAAACCACACTAATCTTTTTACGGATGTCTTGATCTACTAAATCTTGTTACTATCAAATTCATATCCTTTCACATTTCAATCAAGCAAACCATGCCCATGACCATCCCCACAAGATAGTACATCCACATAGCATACAATCCACAAATCACACACTTAGTTCACACTGAACTTGTGTTTCAATCATTCAATCTAGCCATCTCATTTCGTCTAGAACGCTTGATGCAGCTAGATCATTGTGTAGCCATCTCATCCTTTCGGAACTCTTGATGCACTCGCAAGAGTATCCGGTCATCGCATTCAGATAGACACCTTGATGCACTAGAATTTCATTCACTTAGGTAGCACATCTAGATCTCACTAATCTCTAACAGATGTCGAGATGCACTAAGTTTAAATCGTTCATCAAACAAAATGCTGCAAACATTTTATCTTTCTGTTCATATCTCTAACAATACACACATGAAAGATAACATGTTTCAATTCAATCAAGGAAATTTCCAATTCAGTGAACACAGTTCATAAAGTCATTCCACAAATATTGTCAGCCCGTCAGTGCCCTAAAATCTCAAATAGTGTCACGTGCACACTTCACTTAGCCATGTGGACACGCTTCTCCCATAGTCTAGCGTCACTCTTAGCGTAGGACTGAGCCTGGCACTTTGTTAGCCTCTAGCAGGGCGTGCATGCCCAGGCCGGTCATAGTTGCATACCCTCTCTTGCACAAGAACAGTCATTTCATCATGCCGGCATTTTACCGCGTGAACCACCTCTTATAAGTCATTTTATTAAAAGTGACTTTTGGAATTCTTTTTTGTAAGTTTGTTGGCAGCCTTGCCCTACCCAGCATATAATTCCTATAAATGAAACCCATTGGGCACTCTGTAGAAGCAGAATAAGCAGGGACACAGAAAGGGCAGGCACCGCAGCAGACCTAGAGGCACCCTCAAGCTCCCCAACGTTTTCTAAGCAGTTCAGCCCACAGTTTTCAGCATCAGCAAATCAGCGTTTTGAGCCATCAGCCACCATCGTTTTCAGTTCAGCCCTTCGCTTCGCGGATCCTCCCCATTCCGTTGCAGATCCTCGCCGCATCGGCCAAGCAGAACCTAGATCAGCCTAGCGTCTTCGGTTCCAGCCAGATCAGCCTAGCGTTTTGCATTTTCAGCCAAATCAGCCTAGCATGTTTGCATTTAACCCCAAATGCGACTCGGCGGTTGCAGTTACAAGCCACAGTGCCACAACAGTAGCAGATTCCCAGCAGCCAACAAGTCTAGCGTTTTCAGTTTTCAGCCTAGACGTCGTCGGCATCGACACCATCGACATCATCATCGCAATCCCTATCTTGACGACGACACCTTCGTCATCGTCGTCACAGATCCCTATCTTGACGACGACACCTTCGTCGCCATCATCGCAGATCCCGGACTTGGTGACGACACCATCGTCGTCATTGTCATAGTCCCCAGCATCAGTCGCATCAATACCCATTAGCATCAGCATCATTGTACTAGCGTTTGCAAGAATAAAAACAGTACTTGCTCTGGCAACAGAGCAACGGGGCCCTTGAGGGTTGGGACCCGACATCCATGTGTCGTCTCTTTTCTCTCTCTTGTCTCTCTCTTTCTTTCAGTTCAGTTCAATTCTTTCAAGAGAAGTAAAGTGTCCCTTGTGTTTGTGTGCGGAGTATTAGATCCGAGCAAATCCTTATTCCCTTCCGCTCCACTTGACATTGGTATCAGAGCTCTGTGTGCGTTGCACCTGACAATGGTATCAGAGCTCTGTGTGCTTCGACTTCACGAACTCAAGGGAAGAACCTAAAAAAGAACCCCAAAAGAATCAAGAACCTCAAGAACCAAGAACCATCAAGAACCCAAAGAACCTCTCCCAGTTTTTTTTCTAAAGAATCTTTGAGTCCCAACCATGGACTTACCAGATCCCATCTTCATTGTCATGCCTTTGAAGGAAGATCGGCATCGGATACACGAAAACCCAGATCTTGAGTACCAAGATCTCCTACCTTTGTATGCGGATATGGAAGGAGTTGGAGACAGGATCCCTCACCTCTTCTGCATTCGCATTCGCATGTAGCGTGCATCCATTTCCCTCGTCATTGAACCTTTGGAAAGGACTCCGGAACCACACTTCGATCCATCAGCACCGGTAATGTTTTCACCATAGTCAGTGTTCGGGGAACAGCTCTTGCTACAGCTGGCAGAGTCAACACTATTTGGTATAGAGTTGAGGTTGATATTCTGCACTTGTAGTAAGGCTGGACATAGACACTTACACAGTGTTTGCATCTCCAGCAGTACCCACAGCACTCGCAGTACCATCAGTCCCTGGTTTCAGAGGAATCTGCATTGGTTTGTGCATCCACAGCATCAGAAGCATTCATCAATCAGCATCAGAAGTACAGATAGAAGTTTGGCAGCTGTGCCTCACTTTTAACAAGGGGGGATGTCACATGCGCACTTCACTGCGCCACGTGGACACGCTTCTGCCATAGTCTAGCATCAATCTTAGCGTAGGACTGAGCCTGGCACTTTGTGAGCCTCTAGCAGGACGTGCATGCCCAGGCCGGTCATAGTTGCATACCCTCTCTTGCACGAGAACGGTCATTTTACCGCGTGAACCGCCTCTTATAAGTCATTTTATTAAAAGTGACTTTTGGGATTCTTTTTTGTAGTTTGTTGGGAAGCTTACCCTACCTAGCATATAATTCCTATAAACGAAACCCATTGGGCACACAACAAAAGCAGAAGAAGCAGGGACACAAAATGGGCAGACACCGTAGCAAACTGGGAGGCACCCTCAGGCTCCTCTGCGTTTTCTCAGCAGTTCAGCCCAGCGTTTTCAGCAATCAGCCACCAACGTTTTCAGTTCAGCCCTTAGCTTCGCGGATTCTCCCGATTTCGTTGCAGATCCTCACCGCATTGGCCAAGCAGAACCCAGATCAGCCTAGCATTTTGCATTTTCAGCCAGACCAGCCTAGCATGTCTGCATTTCAGCCCAAGTGCGACTCGGCGGTTGCAGATCCAAGCCGCAGTGCCGCAGCAATAGCAGATCCCCAGTAGGAAGTCTAGCGTTTTCAGTTTTCAGCCTAGACGCCGTCATCATTGACATCATCAACATCGTCATCGTCATCACAGTCCCTATCTTGACGACGACACCTTCGTCATCATCATCGCAGATCCCTATCTTGACGAAGACACCTTCATCGCCATCATCGCAGATCCTGGACTTGATGACGGCACCATCGTCGTCATTGTCATAGTCCCCAGCATCAGTAGCATCAATACCCATTAGCATCAGCATCACTGTAGTAGCATTTGTGCAAGAATAAAGAAAGTACTTGCTCTGGCAACAGAGCAAGGGGGCCCTTGAGGGTTAGGACCCGACATCCCTGTGTTGTCTCTTTTCTCTCTCTTGTCTCTCTCTTTCTTTCAGTTCAATTGTGTTCTTTCAAGAGAAGTAAAGTGTCCCTTGTGTTTGTGTCTGGAGTACTAGATCCGAGCAAATCCTTATTCTCTTCCGCTGCAACTAACATTGGTATCAGAGCTCTATGTGCGTTCTACTTGACATTGGTATCAAAGCTCTGTGTGCTTCATCTTCACGAACTCAAGGGAAGAACCTAAAGAAGAACCCAAGAAGAATCGAGAACCAAGAACCCAAAGAACCTCTCCCAGTTTTTTTTCCTGAAGAATCTTTGAGTCCCAACCATGGACTTACCAGATCCCATATTCATTGTCATGCCTTTGAAGGAAAATTGATATCGGATACATGAAAACCCAGATCTTGAGTACCAAGATCTCCCAGCTTTGTATGCGGATATGGAAGGAGTTGGAGACAGGATCTCTCACCTCTTCTGCATTCGCATTCGCATTCGCATGTAGCGTGCATCCATTTCCCTCGTCATTGAACCTTTGGAAAGGACTCCGGAACCACACCTCGATCCATCAGCACGGGTAATGTTTTATCCACAGTCAGTGTTCGGGGAACAGCTCTTGCTACAACAGGCAGAGTCAACACTATCTGGTATAGAGCCCACGATGATATTCGGCAATCATAGTAAGGCTAGACAATGACCCTTACACGGTGTTTGCATCGTTAGCAGTACCCATAGCACTCGCAGTACCATCAATCCCTTGTTTCGGAGGAATTTGCATTGGTTTGTGCATCCACAACATCAAAAGCATTCATCAGTCAGCATCAGAAGTACATATAGAAGTTCGGCAATCGTGCCTCGCTTTTAACAGGGGGGGCACGTGCGCACTTCACTTGCGCCACGTGGACACGCTTCTACCATAGTCTAGCGTCAGTCTTAGCATAGGCCTGAGCCTGGCACTTTGTGAGCCTCTAGCAAGACGTGCATGTCAAGGCTGATCATAGTTGCATACCCTCTCTTGCACAAGGGCAGTCGTTTCATCATGCAGGCATTTTACTGCGTGAACCGCCTCTTATAAGTCATTTTATTAAAAGTGACTTTTGGAATTATTTTTTGTATGTTTGTTGGGAAGCTTGCCCTACGCAGCATATAATTCCTATAAATGAAACCCATTGGGCAATCAGTAGAAGCAGGGACACAGAAAGGGCACGCACCGCAACAGACTCGGAGACACCCTCACGCTCTCTAACCTTTTCTCAGCAGTTCAGCCCAACGTTTTCAACATCAGCAAATCAGCGTTTTCGGCCATCAGCCACCAGCGTTTTCAGTTCAGCCCTTAGCTTTGCGGATCCTCCCCATTCCGTTGCAGATCCTCACCGCATAGGCCAAGCAAAACCCAGATCAGCCTAGCGTTTTGCATTTTCAGCCCAAGTGCGACTCGGCGGTTGCAAATCCAAGCCGCAGTGCCGCAGCAATAGCAGATCTGCAGTAGGAAGTCTTAACATTTTCAGTTTTCAGCCTAGACGCCGTCGTTGTCGACACCATCACCATCAGCAGAGTCCCTATCTTGACAACGACACCTTCGTCATCGTCATCGCAGATCCCTATCTTGACGACGACACCTTCGTCGCCATCATTGCAGATCCCGGGCTTGATGACGACACCATTGTCGCCATTGTCATAGTCCTCAGCATCAATAGCATCAATACCCATTAGCATCAACATCATTGTAGTAGCATTTGTGCAAGAATAAAGAAAGTACTTGCTCTGGCAACAGAGCAAGGGGGCCCTTGAGGGTTGGAATACGACATCCCTGTGTCGTCTCTTTTCTCTCTCTTGTCTTTATCATTCTTTCAGTTTAGTTCAATTCTTTCAAGAGAAGTAAAGTGTCCCTTGTGTTTGTCTGCGGAGTACTAGATTCGAGCAAATCCTTATTCCCTTCCACTGCACCTGACAAATAGAAATTAGTGACTTTATTCAATCTAGACAATCTGTGACAAAGGAGAGGAGTGGCTCCTCTCTTGTGCAATCTGCACAACACTAAATTCAACCTTGCTGATTCATCGGTAACTTCTGGCATAGAAACTGCTAATAGCCCAAAAGCTCAAGGTACAGCTCTCTCTGAAGTGAATTTGTGAGGTTCTCTTTCTCCATCCACTTTGCATTGAGGGCCAAAAAGTACCCTTGACCAAATTATCCGGTGGCCCTAGCTTACCTTTCTGTTCTTTTCTCGTGCCCTGTGACCTGTTGGTGCCTCCCTGTCCTTGGCACCTCAATCTAGATCTGGGGATTTCTCTGATCCACCAATTGATTCCCTTTCCTTTCTTTCCTTGTGCCTTGGGACATGTGGGTATCTTCGCTAGCCTCCCCTGTCCATTGGCACGTCAGTCTCAATCATCGGAACCCTGAGACGCACTATCGTCTGATCCCCTTTCTTCTTCGAAATCCTTCGATAAACTTGCATCTGGTTCTCTTGATTCGGCAGAATCCGCGGATGCGCTGCCGTCTAATTCTCTTATTGCTCTAGAATCGTGTGATGAGCCGTCATTCGGTTCCAATGATTCATTCTCTTCATTGAAAGACTCTTGCTCTGTTGAGGTGGATTCTATCCTGTCCGTAGGATGAGCCGGCATGCATTCCAAATCCTTGCTTAGCATGTCCCATAAGTCTATGAATAGAGTCAAACTTCTGGTTTAGACAATACTCTCGAATCTCTTTTGGCAAACCACAACGAAACCGCTCAATATGGTCCCTCAAAGTAATCTTCCGAAACAAAGACACTGGAAAAATAAGTATCCCAAAACCTCTGGCAGCAATGTATCTTTCTTAGTCATTCCCAAGTGATGCCAAGCCGTGATGACATCTCTTTCATATCCATCTAATAACCAAGTTGACGTGAAAATTTTCTTGAATTTTAACCACGTTGCAGGTGCTTCTCTGCGTAACAACAAAGTAGACCACCATGTCTGTGCATTTCCTTTCAAGTAAGATGCCGCCCTTCGCACCTTGGAGTGTTCTGTAAACCGACCTCTAGAGAAGGCGACGTCAAACTGCTCTACAAACTCAAGGGCTCGATGGGTGTCCTGGTACCCTGAACACGTCTCAAACCCGACAGCCTGACCCCATTCCTTGAACTCCTTGGTCTTCTTGCTCATCTGGTCACTGTCAGAAGAGGACGAGCTCTCCTCCTTTGAACTTCTAGATGGCCTCCCATGCCTTCTAGACTTTTTCACAAATCTACTTTTCTTGCTTTTTCTCTGCTTCTTCCGCCTTTTCTCATCCTCTCTGGAACTAGAGGATGACAAACTGTCGGAACTCTGTGATGACAAAGAAAAATTTGGGTCATCCTCGAAACAAGCACGCTTCTTGGATCTGCTTGCCACCTCAAAACTCAACTTCCGGCCCAAATAACCGGGGAAATCCACCAACTTCCTCTCCTTCCGAGAGTGCTTCAAGCCTTTCATTATGTGGTTCATCTTCTTGTCGAGAGCTCTGTCCAGCTCTTTCTGCAAGTACAGCTGTCACTTTTTTGCACTCGTCCATCCTTTTCAACTTTCTCTCCGACCAAAGAGGAAAATCAATAACCTCAGGCCATCTCGAGTGAATCTCATTAATCGGGTAATTCTTCAGCTATTTCATAAATCTCAGGTCTCTAGAGTACTTGATCAGTCTTTTCACACACATGTCAACCTGCAATTGACGTTTGTACTCCGCTCGAGAAAACTTTCCCACCGAAATTTACCCAATTCTTCATTCTTTTCTTCAGTTCCCGTGCCAAATTTCAACTTTTCTTTGCCTTCCCACCGAGAGGGGTTATGTTATGTCCGGCTCTTGGGAGAGGGGATCAAGCCCAGACACCGTCGGGATGGGCGTCCAGTGTCCGGGCGAACGTAGTGTGAACACAGCCAGTGTGGCCAGCCATTATTATAAAAGGGAGGCCAAGGCCTCATTTGCGGTTATCGACCCCCACTAGCAGAGTGCCGGTGGTTAGCCCGCGAGGCTAGGAGTGCGCGAGGTCACCTCGAGGAGGTGAGGCCGAGTGGTATGGGACGCTCGATCTTACACGTGCACGCCTACGTCCTCGGACACTAGCCCCAGCACGAGGGAGCTGCCGGATGGTGGCTATGGTCGGGTGGTTCGTCCGACGCATGTCTGTAGGCGGTCCATGTAGCCGGGAGATCCACTCTCCACGTTCGTTTCATGGTATCAGAGCCAGCTTGGCTGCACGAAGGATTGTGTGCACACCTACGGGCTGGTTAGAGTCGGATAATCACTGTTTTATATCATTTTCGATGATATAATTGTTTAATCGATTAGTTTCTTCTCATGAGCATGTTTGCAGGTGGAGTGTAATGTGCTTTTTGCTGATTTTTTATCAAATTCAGCGATCTAGCAGGTGCAAGTGCTGAAAATCAGAGGATTTTTGTCAATTTTGCTGATTTTTGATGAAAATCAGTCACTTATTCATTCACCTGCTGATTTTTGGACTGAAAATTCAGCATACTGTATTTTTTTTAATCTCTCTATAACCTTCTCTCTGTGCGAAGCACAGAGAGAGAGAGAGAGAGAGAGAGAGAGAGAGAGAGAGAGAGAGAGTAGCCTAATGTTGTGAGTCTGCAGAGGAGGAAGCGTTGGCCTTGGCTGTAATCCAGCGTAAAAAAAAAACAGAAAGGGAACAGTTGCAGAGCGTTGCCAGCGTGGAGGTGATTGCTGCGTTGGCATCTGAGGTAGACTACCTCTCGTGTGAAGGCCACAGCGAGCGCACTTTCCTCCCTCCCTCCACGCATCGCAGCAACATGCAGCCCTTTCTTTTTTGTGTTGATTTTTTTTTTGAACGCTATCCCCTTTATCAATTAACCGTTTTAATGTTTCTCTTACAGAGACTGAGTTTTTGCCAGAAGAACTCAATTTTCAGCCCTTTGCTTCTCTCCCACTGCTCCTCTCTCTCACCTGCTCGCCTTCGAACGCTCACGCCGACGCGTAGAGCTCCTCAAAGTTCAACTTCTCGCGACCGAAAAGTGCAGAAAAGGCCCAGTTTCGCGTGAAACTTCCAATTTTTCACGCACTTTGCCATGGATTCCTCCAGCTCGGATGTGCAGCATGACGACGCGCTAGGTAATGTTCAAATTCCATTTACGCATGCTCTCTACACATGGATTACAAGTACTTTCTAGAGTTTCGACCAACGTGTTACCGCTCTGGAAAACGCGAACGTTCAAACGAACATTCGCTTGGCCTCTCTCGAAGGGGTCGTGCAAGGGCTTAGTTCCCGGCTTACTACTCTAGAAAATACAGCTCAGTCAACGATTGCGCGTATTTTTGAGGGCGAAACCCATCTCCATCAATTGCGGATGCAGATTGCTGCTTTTGGGCATCCACAGGGTGGTCTGACTCCCACGATTCCGTACAAAACTACAAATTTCTCAGGGGAAGAGAGGGAGTGTACGAAACTAGCCATAAATAACTGGCTGCATCAATGGACCACGTATTTTGATCTCCATGGGGAGCATGATGAACAGAGGATTCAGACGATTCCTCTCTGTCTGCGCAGTAAGGCCCTTACCTGGTGGCGCGACATGACAGAGAAGCCTACGACGTGGGCTGATTTCTATGTGAAATTCAAGCGGGATTTCGCCAAAATCGATCCTTTGAAAGCTTACGCCAAACTGCACAGTCTTTAGATGAAAGCTTTGTCTTTTGATAAGTACACCACGGCTTTCAAAGAGGCGCTCACCTTCTGCAAGGTGGATTCTACGCACGCTGTGCACATGTACCTACTGGGATTACATGAGGATGACCGTCGGGCCTTAATCAAGGACAAAGCCCCTACTGACGTCGAGGATGCAGTGGCAAAGGCCAAGATGTTCCATTTGATAAATGGAGCGAACTATGAGAAGAAAAGAACTGCAGACCATCAATCCGGTGAGGGTGCTTCGAGGAAGCGACCCCGATTCCAGCATAAGTCCACATCACCGCCGAGATCTTCTCAAGAGAAGAAGAAAGCCAAAAATGCTTCAGTTGCTGATGCAGTGAAGAAGGGAGGCTTGCTTCGGATGTGGCCAAACAGGTCATCAAATCAAAGATTGCCCCAAGAAGAAGACACAGAAACCGCAAGGTTGTCCTTCGGTTTAGATTCACGAGATCTCAGGTAACTCTGATGTTATTCAAGTTGAAATCCATCATTTAGCGCACAATTCATGCACTAACTGTACTTTTAGCACCAAAGTGTTTGATAAGCACGATCTTCTCCGTTTCCCCGGGAAGATCAGTGGTCACGACGTGACCGTACTCCTTGATAATGGAAGCTCACACAATTTTGTGGATGCAAAATTGGTGTAGAAACTGAGCTTGCGGACGCGGGACAGTGACCATGAGTATCGCATAAAGATGGCTCGTGGCGAGGATACGGATATATGGAATCGGATGGTTCCAGATTTGTTGCTCGAGCTGGCTGATTACAAAGAGAACCTGGATTTCCACATCATGCGCCTGGACAGAGCATATGTTATTTTATGAATTCCATGGTTTTATGATAAACAAGACTCATTGTATATAGACTATATACATCACTCTCTTGTTTTTGTTAAGCAGGACATGCCTCATGTATCTGTGTCGCTTTGTAATCAGAAGTCTGTAAATAATGGTTTTGCAATACCAGTTGTTACTGCTTTGGAAATGTATAAAGAAACAAAGTCTTCTAATGTTGACTTTTATCAATGTGTACCATCTGCTTGGTTTGATTCGTTAGTGTTTGGTACTTCTGGCACTGAATTTCGTAAAAATGTTTCATGTTCCTCTGTTGAACTTGGGGATTCCGACGAATCCAACCTTAGCCAAGAAATCATGACTGGTTTCAAGGATGTTTTTCCTAATGATCTACCTCTTGGCTTGCCGCCTTCGAGAGGAGTAGATCATGTCATTGAGTTGGTGGCTGGTAGTCAGCCCTTCTCAAAGCAACCCTATCGGTTTAGTAAAACCGAGGCGGACAAGATTCAGCGACAGCTGAAAGATTATCTCGACAGGGGTTTTGTTCGACCAAGTAAATCCCCGTGGGGAGCACCAGTGTTATTTTCTCGAAAGAAGGATAACACTATGCGCTTCTGCGTCGATTATAAGGGCTTGAACAAGCTCACTGTCAGGAACAAGTATCCGCTCCCACGCATGGACGATCTGATAGATCGGCTCCATGGCGCATTGTATTTTACAAAGATAGACCTACGATCAGGCTATCATCAGATACGGATCAAACTGGAAGATATTCCTAAGACAGGTTTCCATACGCGTTATGGTCACTACGAGTTCTTGGCCTTGCCTTTTGGTTTGACCGATGTTCCAGCTTCAGCAGATGATGAATGATCTGTTGAGACCGTTTTTAGGCAACTTCGTTGTTGTATTTCTCGATGATATCTTGATCTGCAGCCAAAGTTTGTCTGAGCACTTACCGCATATACGCGCTGTTCTCGAAGTATTGAGAACTGAGAAGCTTTATGCCAAGGCTTCTAAGTGTGAGTTCTTTAGGAAAGAGCTTCTGTACTTGGGTCACATCATTACTCGCGATGGTATTCGCATTGACCCTAAAAAGTTGGATAAAGTGTGAAATTGGCCCATTATGAAGAATGTGCGCCAAGTAAAGTCCTTTTTAGGCTTTACTGGATTCTTTTGCAAATTTATCAAGGATTACTTGCTGCTCCGCTTACACAACTTTTAAAAGGAGGTGTGAAAGGGCCGAAGACTTCGGGTCCTCATCGTAAGGGTAATCCCCCTCTTGTCTGGGATGAGCGTCTCGACGAGAGCTTTCGGACACTAAAGCACTTGGTGACTACTGCGCCAATATTGCACACTGTGGATCCTAGCAAACCGTTTGTGGTTGAGACGGATGCTAGTGATTATGCCATTGGTGCGGCATTATACCAAGATGGACGTCATGTTGCGTTTGAAAGTAAGAAACTTTCTGACGTTGAGATGCGTTATCCAATGTATGAGAAGGAGCTTTACACCGTAGTCCACGCCTTGAGGAAACGGCGGCACTACTTGTATGGCTCTACGTTTGTTGCATGGACAGATCATCACTCCTTGCGCTATGTCTGTGATCAGGGTGATCTCAGAGGCCGAAAGGCTAGATGGGTTGAGCTTATGCAAGAGTTTGACTTTGAGATCCGTTATAGAAAAGGATCCAGCAATCGAGTTGCCGATGCGCTCAGCAGGATTCTTGAGGTCAATGCCTTGTCTATGGCTGAAATCTCGACGGATTTCTATCTCTATCTTCGAGGGCTATGTCATTCCGATGGCTATTTTGGCAAGATATGGAACGAGGTCGAAGCGGGGCATGACTCGCGTACAGGCTTGGGTGATCCGGAGACCGAAGTGAGTCGTGCTGGAGAGACGAGACAGCGACGATATTCCATTAGAGGTGGACTATTGTTCAAAAATGGAAAAGTCTGCATGCCGGAAACCGATGAGGTTCGACAAAGGATTTTGTGCGAATGCCACGATGTTCCTAGCACTGGGCACCCAGGCATTCAAAGAACTTTGGCTTTGGTCAAGCGATATTTCTATTGGCCAAGAATGCGCTTTTACATAGAGGGCTATGTGAAGAAGTGCGCCCAGTGTCAGGTCAATAAGGCAGAGCGCCTTAGGAGAGCGCCTTAGGAAAGCTGGCTTGCTACATCCATTGGAAATCCCAGATGCCAAGTGGCAAAGTATTTCCATGGACTTTATCGTTGGTTTGCCAAATACTAGTCGGGGCAATGACGCTATTTGGGTTGTGGTCGATAGACTCACAAAAATGGCGAAGTTTATACCAACGAAGTCGACAGTAAAAAAATCAAAAGAGATCTCCAAGGACTCTTGATGTGGGACAATGGGTCTATCTGAAGATACCCAAGGATTCCAAGACTATCTAGCTGAAAGCATTATAGGCTTTCAGCTAGATATTGTGGTCCGTTCTTGGTCACAAAGAAAATTGGCCAACTTGCCTACAAGCTGGCTCTTCCTTCGGATGTTAGTGTACATCCAGTGTTTCATGTCAGCCGCTTTAAACTAAAATTAGGCGAAGCCGACGTTGTTGTGCCCATCGAGGAAAACGTATGGCAAGATATGCAAACTAAGTATATTCCTCAAGAATCAGAGGCATTTTTAGATCATCTACCCGTCATTCGCGCCAAAAGACTTATGACGAGTACTTACTTAAATGGAAGGGTCAATCTGAAAGGTTTGCTACTTCGGAACCAGTTAGAGGTCTAAAAGCTCAGTATCCCCACTTCATTGATGAGGACATCAATGGTTCTTAAGGGGGGAAGTATGTTATGTCCCGATCTTGGGAGAGGGGATCTAGCCCAGACGCCGTCAGGATGGGCGTCCAGTGTCCGGGCGGACATAGTGTGGCCGGCCATTATTATATAAGGGAGGCCAAGGCCCCATTTGCAGTTATCGGCCCCCACTGGCAGAGTGCCAGTGGTTAGCCCGCGAGGCTAGGAGTGCGGGAGGTCACCTCGAGGAGGTGAGGCCGGGTGGTATGGGATGCTCGGTCTTACAGGTGCGCGCCTACGTCCTCGGACGCTGGCCCCACAGCACGGGGGAGCTGCCGGATGGTGGCTATGGTCAGGTGGTTCGTCCGACGCTCGTCTATAGGCGGTCCGTGTAGCAGAGAGATCCACTCTCCCAGTTCATTTCAGGTTATCTCTGTCAGATTCTCCGAGAGAACACATGGATTCTTTATGGCTTATGCCCTTTAAGACAGAGCAATGAAGACGGGAGCGCGCCCGATGCACGATGGACGATGGGTGGGAGTGGCTAATAAGTCCGAGGTCGGGACACGAAAATTCTTTGTCAAACAAAGTGTTGTCTACTCTGTCAAATTCTCCTCGGGAAACTATGTGCACTGCAAAAGGGATTGGATCCTCTGTAGAAGAATCTTTTTGAGCTCTGATACCACTGTTACAAGCTTGGACACCAAGCGAGAAATCAATAGCAACACACAAACAGAAACTTCAAAACCACTGAACTTTGAGAGAGAGAGAGAGAGAGAGAGAGAGAGAGAGCTTTATTAACGTCTTCAAAAGGCCGAACTCGACCTATGAGACAACATCCTATACATGTGTTGATGCGTCAGGCATCGAGAAAAATAAAATGGTACAAACTAAGAACATGAAGTGTAAAGCTACTCCCTGTGGTGTGGGATGATGGAATGTGGTGTAGTATGTGTAATGCGAAGTATACAATAGGCGGCCCTAAAGTAGGACGTGCTCATATGTGTATCCAGAACATCTATATGCAACAAGGTAGTACAATCATGAAATGCAGGATACTAACAACATGCAACAGAAGTAGGGGACAGTATGTGGTACATCGGTGGCGGTGGCCTGAAGCAGCTCTGGAGTGCAGTCTCCCAAGATGCTGATGAATATCTCTGCTCTAGATGCTGCTGGTGTAGAGATAGTATACTCAGAATCTCTCTCCGATGATATCGAGGTGTCCTGTATCCTGGGAGTCGTGGTCTGCGTCGTGCCCTGCCTGCTGAAGGGTGAGCCCCCCCCCCCCCCCCCCCGGGTATGGGGTGTAATAGGATCTGGTGCTGCTCTGTGAAAATACTGTGTGATAAGTGGTCTGGACCCTACTATCCCCTCTCTGTGGTGGCTGTAGTAACTGCTCTATGATCTCTGAAGCTGCTACTAAGAACTGGCCAAATCTCCTCTGCTCATAGTCTGTCATACACTGCTGTAAGGAGTCCCCAATGTCATATCTCTCCCTCAGCTCTCTGTAAGCTGGGCATCTGATCACAAAATGCTCCTCACTCTCTACCTCTGTATGGCATATCTGGCATATACGCTCCTCCCGTGGTATATCTCTGGCTCTACCTCTCTCAATCTCCAGCTGGTGTGATGAGACTCGAAGCTGGCCGATGCTCACTCGTGAGCGGTGTGGCATATGCTCCTGCATGTATCGTGGGGTCTCAATGAAACCCTGATCAGTAAGCCTCAGAAAATGCTCATAATAGTAGAGCATTTTCGGCGGCAGGACGTTTGTATGCTGACACCATGTCCGCTGAATGTAGGTATGCCATATCTCCTGTCTGATGACCCGATTTCTCTCAGAACGTGAGAGAGAGTAGGTCGGAGCCTGAGTATCATAATGGAGTGGTGGTAGTCTGTCAATATCAATGCCATGTCGGAATAACCAGTCTCGTGTCATTTCCACTCCCTCTCCTCCTCTTTGTAAAATGAAGTCCACAATCTCGTTGATATATAAACCAAAGAGTGTAGGTGATAGGGGACAACCTTGTTTCACACCGATGGTGCTCACAAGGGTGTCAGATAGTCCCTTAGGGCATCTCACTCTGCCAGATACATGCTCATACAATGCATAAATCCCCCATATCATCTCGGTCTCTATCCCCAAGGCAGCTAGGCGTCGAAAGAGCCTCTCTCTAAGTACTGTGTCGAATGCTTTGCGGCAATCCACAAAGCAGCAATATAGTCTCCTCTTCTTCACTCGTGTCTGGTCAATCAGACAGCGTAGAGTGAAGATGTGATCAATGGTGGAGAAAGCTCGGCGAAATCCAGCCAAACCCTCGTGTCCGCATGCCCTCTCCCTCGGCTAAAGAACTGAGCTCTGCCTCCAGCACTGCACCATATAGCTTGGCCACTATCGGCCCAATCATAATGGTGCGATAAGTACCTGGGTCCATAGTGTCTCCAGACTTGTGGATAGGCACGATAGTGTGCTCTGTCCACGACTCTGGAAATCCCTCAGCTAGCGCCCGGTTGAAGAGGTGGGCAATGAGTGGTGCTAGTGTGTCCCGACCATATATATAATATGCTCTGCCTGTAATCCTGACTGCCTGTAATCCTGACTGATCTCTGGCCCTACCATGCTGTAAGTGAGAGATGGCTTTCTTCACCATGAGAGGGGTGAAGAAAGTGGATGATATGGGACGTGTTGTCTGTGGTGTGGGTATAGGTGGTTGATCTAGAATCTGGTACAAGCTCTCTACGTATATGTGCCATGTCACCGGGTCCTGAATGGGTGTGGATGGTCTAGGAGTTCTGAGGCGACGCCATGCCTCCGCACTGTCCTGGCTCATGAGTAGATGATAGAGATCCCAATACTGGTGCTCCTCCCATTCCCGTTTTTTACGACGGGTAAGGGTCTGCATCCTACATTGAGCCTGCCGATGTGCAATCTCTCCACGAGCCTCTAGTACACGCAACTGCTTGTGAAGATCTCAGCACTCGTCATCATACCATCTGTTTTGGGGCATAGTACCAGTGCGGGGGGGGGGGGGTGTGTGTGTATGATGCGGGAAACTACGGATGGCTGATTCATGTAGAATAGACGTGATCTGTGAAGTAAGTGTGTCAAGAGGTGCCATGGGATTAAGATGTAGAAGGTGCTCATGTAAATGGTGTACATACACAGGTGTAAGCTCATGAGTGAAAGAGATAGTGGTAAAAGTGTGGCTGTGAGTAGGCGGATCAAAGTAGGGGGTGGCTAAAAGGGAGAAAGTAAGATAAGTGTGGTCGGCCCCTAAGGGTCGGTGTGCAATGCTAAAGGTGTGTATGATATCTGCTGTAGGAATGGAACCCAATAGATAGTCTATTGTGCTCTCCCCTCCCCCATGAGGAAAACATGTAAATCCCCCAGAGTCCGGCCATCTCGCCATCCCGTTGTAAATAACGAGATGGTGTCTGCTACCAAGCTCCAGGAGATGGCGGCCATATCCAGTATTGTCCTAACCCTCATCCGCTGACTGCCTGCTGACCCCCATCTCCCCAGCATCTAGTGTCCTCATAATGTCTGGCTGCTCCATGTCATATATCTCACACTGTCGGCTTTGTGTCCTCCCGTTCAAGTCCCCGATGAGGAGAACTTCTCCGAGTGCTGTATAGTGAGATATGTCCTCCGACAATCGGGAGTATAGATCCTGTATGGCATATCGTGATCCATGTGGAGAAAAATAACATATGGCAATGTATAACCATCTCTCGTGGGTGAGCTCCAATCGTACCCACATGTAGCACGCCTCCTCATCTCTGCCCATCACCTGTATCCGTCTATGTAGTCCCTGTCTAAACAGTATGGCCACCCCTCCTGAACCTCGAGCCGTACCCTGCTTGGTCATGGGTCTGCAGGTCGACTCCCACTGAAACCCTGTGACTGTGGGGTAGTCCTCTCTCTAGGCTGTCATGAGTCTCAGTGAAACATATAAAGTCATGCTCCCTGACGATCTCCTCCAAGCGCTCTGGATGTGCCCATAAAGCTCCATTGTAGTTCCATACTGCTCCTCTGAGTGGTGTCTCATGTGCCCTAGCCTGTGTCTCATGGGTCGCGAATCCCTATGAAACTGGGCGACCATCGATGAAGATCCTACCATCCCTGAAGAAGGCCTTCTTGCCTTCTTTCCTTGCCTGGAGGACCCTGGGCATACATGATTTTCTGTGTTCGATCTGCATCTTAGTGAGATCCTCATCCATGAATATGTGTCCCCCTTGTAGGCCGCGTAAAAGCACCCTTTTACGGAAGAAAGTGGTACGCTCCTCATCTCCTCGTAACTGTAATATCAAGGGGCGTGCACGAGTAGTATCCCGCCCAGCTCGCCATGCCTTTGTAAAAGGCATGGTGTCTTTGTAGCCTAATTGGCTACAAAGCTCTTGTGCATCCGCCTCCGCTGAGGTACCCTCCTTGAGGCCAGTATTCCTGATGTATTTCCTCATTTGGCGTAGTCGCTCCTCCTCAAGTGTGATCTGGACCCTTCGGTGTTCTTCCAGGTGTGCCTCCTCCTGTACTTCTTTCTTGATGTTCTTCTTGACCAGCTCCACCCATCCGGATTGTTTTGCTTCCATTTCTGTTTGAATTTCCTCTTTTATATCTGCTTTCCACTTGTTCTTGATCTCCACCTCAATGTCCTCTAAGCTTGTAATTTCCCCTTCCTCTTTGGAGATGCGTAAGTGGTTGATACTTTCTTGCACCCTGTGTATTTCCATGCTGAATGTGTCCCGAAGACCTTCGAATGCCTTTTTCCATTCATTCTTCTCTTCGGTGAGTTCCTTGATGTGGTCTTCCATTTGTTTGATTTTCTCGGTCATCCTCCTCACTTCTGTATTCAATGCCTTGTCGGTGTCCTTCATTTGTGTAATAGCCCGGGCGATCATCTCCTCCACCTCTCTTTTGTCCATTGGAGCCATTGCTGTCCACTAGGGTACTGTACTGGATGTACCTCCTCAGTCACTTCATCTCAGCTCTGGCCTTGGTACAGCAGGATGTGGGGTACAGCCCAATGGGGGGACGTGGACGAGGTAGGCGGGGGTGATGGGGGGGTGTGCAGCAAACGAGGGGTCTGGGGGTGTATACAAGGAGACTGGGGGGTGTGCAATAGCCGAGGAGGCTAGGGGTGTAGACTGGGGCACTCTGCCACACTCTGCAACAACAGGCGGCAGGCGAACGTGATGGGCTGGGGTGGCGAGGGCGAGGTGGGTTGGGGTGGCGAGGGCGAGGGGGCAAGAGAGAGGGCGAGGGTGGCGAGGGGGCAGGAGAGAGAGAGAGAGAGAGAGAGAGAGAGAGAGTCAACACGGCATGACGGAGTTCCGCGCCCAAAAGCATTGGCCCCAAAGATTGGTGCCCCTTTCGATATTTCTTTATTATTGATCATTGCAAAGTACAACTCTAGAGGGTCCTCTAGTCTCAGACTCTACGTCCAGATGCTTTGCAGAGTGAGAGGCCCAAGGGCTTTTATAAACTTACAAGGGTTACCCAAAAAGCAGAGCCCGAAAAGCATCAGGTTCAAAAGCACAACACCCCAAAAGCTAGCACTGAAAGCTGCAAAAGCTGCCAGTGTAATTTAGAAAATCAGTATCGTCCTACCACGTCAACACAGCAATGTAAAACCCGAAAATCCGTACAATCGTGCCACATCAACAATCCGTACAATCTGCCACATCAGCATGTCAACGCATTTTCCGAAAATCTCCTTCAGTATTCAAGCTTCTGTCTATTAGGGTTTCGGGCCCCACAGCCGGTGCATCATAGGTTCTTCAAGTTAGTCCATTCAGTTTCTCTCGTCCACTTGGTCATACCAGTTTGTCATTCATACCACGTCATCACTTTGTGACATGTCAACTTAAATTAGCCTTTCCTTTATTATCATTGTTAGGTGATAAGTGTTCTATGCTCTAGGTGTAGTGGAAGATTGAGAAGGAGACGCATTGTGGTTCTTACCATTCTGCTGATTTTGAGGGTACTTGACTTGTTCTCCTTCGGCTTACCTTTGTTGTGCTTCATTTCCTACGCAAGAGCGATTCTCATAGCATCATTGTAGTCCTTTGGGTGGAAGACTTGCACATCGTATTTGATGTACTCATCCAAATCAAAGAGGAAAGCCTCTATGTAATCCTCATCCGACTTACGCAATTGAACACCAATCTGCAAGATACGGTTAGAAAAAGACATAACGAAGTTCCATTTTGCTTGAGGCCTCTCCAATCCTCTTTCAACCGATCAAGGTACTATGGTGGCATAAAACAAGCCTTGAGCTTGTCTTGGAAGTCGACCCAACTGTAAGACAGTAGTGCTCCATCTGTGGCATGCTCAAGATGTTTAGCAAGTTGTGCCTCTTGCCAAACTTGATACCAATTAATGGCATCACCCAACAAATACATGGCGACGTCAAAACTTTACTGTTACTATTCTTCTTGTTAGTCACAAAGTAAGCATTAAATTGAGGCAACCAAGAATAAATCACAGAAGCATCCATCTTACCATCATACTTACTGAAAGTCAACTTTTCAATGACTCGATTGTTGTAGTTGTCATCTCTACTTGGGCTACATCATGACTCGCCAATCTCCTTGAGTGGGTCATTCTTCAAGGAAAGCACTTGCAGGACCACATCTTGCATGCGTTGGTCTCGTAGCACCTCACACTCTAGCTCAATAGCTGCCCTCTTTTCTTTAGCGGCTATACGTTGAGCTTCGCGTGCTGCTCCACGACTCGTTGAGCCTCTTGTTGTAGCATCCTCTCCATCATAGACTTTACCAAAGCCTCCATAGAATTTGGTGCAATCCGTGGCGTAAATGGGGACGGAGGAGGATCTGGAAATGGTCCTCCTAGTGTAGGGACTTCTTCTCCTCCAATCTCACTTTCATAATTCATTACCTTCATGCAAAGTATCCATCCCGCTCATGGTGATGACCATGCACTGAGTACTAGGGTTGTAACGGGAGGGGCAGCGAAGGCGCACCACGTGCAAACGGGAAAGAACAGACTGAACAGATTTTAGACGCTTCAAAACAATTGAACCGAGAGAGAGTGACACAAAACACAAGACGCGGAGTGGCAGAGTTCCACCCCACGAGAGCATTGGCCCCAAACCCTGGCGCTCCTTTCGGTATTTCTTTATATTGCTTCAACACTGTACAACGCCGATACTCCATCCTCTGCACCTCCACGTAGGAGCATGCCCGAGAATGAGCCCATGACACATATTTAAAGGCCCTTAAAAGCAGTTTACATGAAAAGCATTCAAACTCAAAAACTTATGGTCCAAAAAATGGCGCTAAAAAGCTGTCAGTACAAATTACGAAAATCCATACACTTGCCATGTCATCAATAGTCAACACGATTCACGAAAATCCGTACAATTTGCCACATCATCAATGCAAATCGCGAGCGTCAACACAATTGCCATGTCATCAAGTTTTTACGCAAAAATTTTGTGTGTGTGTGTGCTAGCTTGATTTGTAATGCCCTTAGGCCCTTGGGCCCCATCGAACGGGGTCCCATAAGTTGGTGGAAACTTTCTTTTAAAATTGGGCCACACAGCAAGACTTTGTAAGTTGGTAGAACTTCTTTTGTTGCTAGGGTTTAGGCTCCTTGGCTGGGATCTGCAAGTTGGCTCCGTTCTTCAGTGGCTTGACACGTCAGCAGTTTGTGACAAGGGTACTTGGGTTCTTGGGTGCTTTGGGGTTCTTGGGTACTTGGGGTACTTGGGATTCTTGGTACTTGGTACTGCTTGTAATATGCGTTGAAGAAGGCTTTTCTCTTACCCAAGCTCAACTCCTTCCTACGGGTGCACCTCTTGGTGGCCTTACGCTCACACCAAAGTTGTTTCCCACCTCACATCGATTCGCCTGTTGCAATGTGCAAGGTCCACTCCCAATGAGTGGAAAGAGGAACAAGGGGAGGCTAGACAAGCCCTTCTTTATGGGTTACCTATCACTCTTCGAAAACAGACCAGAGAGATCGACACGCCCAAGTGGTCTTGGGTTACGTGCAATCGCAAACAAGCAAAAAAAAAATTATGCGATTCTTTTATGTCTTAATGGCCCTTAAGACACAGACATGAAGACGGGAGCGCGCCCGATGTGCGATGGACTATGGGTGAGAGTGGCCAGTAAGCCCGGAGCAGGGACACCAAGATTCTTTCATAAAATAAACCTGAGAGAGTTTCTTTGGGTCCTTTTCTTGAGTGATGATACCGAACACTACCAAACAGCTCTAATACCAATGTAATGTGCAGCGGAAGTGATTGATGGTGCATGCTCAGGATAAGTGCTCAGTGCGTACTCAAGGTTCCTTTTACCTTTATGAGAGTTCCTTTTACTTCATGATAGATGTGCAAAGACTAGAGAGAGAAGAGAATGATACTGTGAGTGAAGGTTCTGAGAGTGATAGAGAGGGAGAAAATTGACACCAACCTTCCTCCAAGGGCCCCCCTCTCTATCACTAGAGAGGTATTTGCTTTAGATTGCACGAATGCTAATACAATGGTCCTAGATGCTGAGATACTGACGGCATCTTGTTGTAGATGCTTGGATCTACGAGGCTAAGGGTTGGAAACTGAAATGCTAGGGCTGATCTGGCCTAGAACTGCGATCTGACGATGAGGCTAGTGCTGAAATCTAAAAATGTTGCGCTGGTTCTGCTGCAAATGTTGGTGGTGGGCTGATGGCTGAAAAACGCTGATGATCCTTGTGATGCGGGTACTTGTACTATGGGTACTGGATGTCTAGAGAGGTGGCCCTTGGGACCTCCTATATAGATGCAAAAGTCTGGGTCGAGCAGTGTCAAATTGAGCCCCACGACTTTATAAAATGATGCTAATATGTCACTTATTAATAAGTTGATGAACTATTGATAAGAGGTGCTTTGTATGCAGTTATTACCTAGGCTTGGTACTAATGGGAACACTCCCAAGTGCCTACAGCTAGTAGACACTAGTTATGCTCATGTGCAATGAAAGGGTATGTAGCTACTCTAAAGTGCCTAGACATGCACGTCCTGCGTATAGGGTCGCAAGGATGCCAGAACACTTCCTAGGTTGTCCTAAACCCTAGAAATAGCATTTACGACTTGTCCACATGCACATAGGGTTAGCTGTGCACGTGAAATTTTTCTCTCTATCACTCACCGCACATTGAGCACTCCTCCTAAGTTATCACCTTAAATCACTTATGTTGCACATTACAACCTCACTCTGGTCTGGCACAACCAGAAAGCAACCCTCATGCTCCATCACTTGTCCTTGGGAGAAATCGAGACCGACTAGACGAATCCAAAGAGATGCCATAACTCTAACACCTCCTCTCAGTTCTTCGAAAGGAAGTCGGACCAAGAAGTTTGAGTGAGCACTTTGCAACTCTAAAGAGAGGTTTTTTTTGGACAAGGATATCTGCAACAGAACTCCGAGATCGAATATTACGCGGCCGCTATACCATCCAACCACTACCCCTGAAAGATGCCCGAGAACGCTTATCGTGAATAACTTATCTTGCACATTACAACCTCACCCTGGTCGGGTACAACCACAAGACAACCCTCACTCTGCGTCACCTATCCTCGGGAGAAATCAGGGCTGACTAGACGAATCCAAAGAGATTCCATAACTCTAACGCCCCCTCTCAATTCTTGGAAAGGAAGTCACACCAGGAAGTTTGAGTGAGCACTTTGCAACTATAAAGAGAGGGTATTTTTGGACAAGGATATCTGCAATAATAGAACTCCGAGATGGAATAATACGCAGCTGCTATACCATCCAACCACTACCTCTAAAAGATGCCCGAGAAGTAAAATGATGTCCGCTAGAGAAGAATCCAGATCTAACAAGAATCTCCTCAACTCAACCGACTCACAAGTCGCACAACTAGCATTTGCAAAAAGGTACTGTTGCTGACTGTTCCAAGAGAAAGCATCAAAACTGAGGATAAAGGCATAAACTACAGTATCCGAATCATTTTCCTCGAGGAAAGAGGCAGAAACCTACACTTTCGTCACATACCACGTGCCAGAATCTCCAAGCTTCTACGAGAAGTCCGAAGAATGCACACAACGAGGCTACTGAGAAATCAATTGTCCGATGACATAGAACTAAAGAACTGCACCAACCACCATATAGCATGATGAATTGCAAATTGTATATGAAGCAACTTCATCAAGACTCAAGAGTAAAAACTGCTACTCATCTTCATCTGTATGGAACACATCCCAAGATAATATCACCCCACTCTCAGAGTGAATTGGGAACAAAAAGGAAGACCCATCAATAATGAGACTATAGCTAATACTGCAAGATCAAGAGACCCTGCACCCAAGCTCTGCAACAGAAGAACAAGGTGCTAAAGAAAGCCACCAAATAGACTATCGATCCTTATGTCTATTCCACATGGAACCACTAGAACTAAAAGGAAGTAGTCCGCGGAAATTGACTCCCAAGCTAACTCCGCATCCACCTCAGGGAAAACCCTTCTACCATAGATAACTGCCACAACTCTCCAACAGTCTCTACCTGTGTAACTGGATCATCCAATGTAGGTAAATCTGAAAAAAAATATACATTCGGAACCTAGAACCAAATCTAGGAGAATTGAGAAGAGCATCTCCCAACTTCAAAGAATACTCGAGCTAACTATAACTTCTAGTCCAAGAAGGACCACTATCCACCTGTGTGAAACTACATGCTAGTCCAAGGATAAGGGAGGTACTAGGTAAGTGTGTCCTGAAGGATACAATCTCCTGAGATGAATCTAGAAGACAAAACAAAGGTACTACTGCTCGAATGCACTAGGGAGAGCAATTATCACACCACAAATCCAAAAGACAAAGCAACCACCGAAGGGGCTCAAGAAAATATCCGCCATGATACTAAATGCACTGTGGGCTAAAGCACACCATCCAAATCCACAAAGTGCAATTCAAAATCTTCTCACTTTCTTTGGAATAAAACACAGAACGAAGACCTCTGGATAATCCTTATCAATATGAGTCTATACTCCAGTGTCAAAGATTACTTGAGTTGCTTCTCAAAGACAACACTACGTAGTGATGGAGTGATCTCTCGACCAAGCCGAATGCTCCCAAACCTTTGTAGATGTTCAAGACTTCTTCTCTTGGAAGTATCGGACACCAACCTTTTGAAGTACAACTCCTAATGAATTGGGAAAACCTGAAGATAGTCTCCACAAATAATCTTGACAACTACAACTAGGATACTTGCTTGCCACTCTTCTTCTTTGCAGAACCCTTCTAAGAAAATCAATATGAAGGTGTCACGTGACACATCTAACCCTATGTGTACGTGGACCAGCTACTTCATAACAAGGGTTCAGTTCAGTCAAGTCAGTCTAGAATAGGAAGTGATCTAGCACTTTTGTGAGTGTTCGCAAACCATGCATGTCCAGACACTTAGAGTAGATGCATATCCTCTCGTTGCACACAGCATGATCATCAGCATTACCATCAGAATCCATCAGGGAATTTTCCAATGATTAAACCTATTTTCCCTATTTTTGACATTTTTCATTTATTAATTTGAAGTGACTTTTGTTGGAAAGTAGGTAGGGCAATTTTGCTAAGATAATATATAAGGAAACCAGAGCTAGCACTTTCTGGCAGAAGAGGCACCAGGAGCACCTTGCTCAATAGGCAACTTCTCAGCAAGACCAACCCCCGCGACAACTCTAGCGTTTTCAGCATTGCAGAAGGCCTAGCGTTTTGGCATCAAATCAGCCAGCATTTTTGCACTTGCAGATTCACAGCGACGGTAGATAGCAGATCAGCCCTAGCGTTAGCAGATTCCCTCACAACAGCAGATCAGCCCTAGCGTTTTTGGTTTGCAGATCAACCGCAGCGTTTTTGCAGACCTTCGTGACAAGGACATCAAGAACACCAGCGTTTCAGTTTTCAGCAGTCAGTACCCGCAGAAGAAGTCCCGAACCTCATAGATCTCACCTTCCCGCAGCATATCCTCGTCGCACGGTCAAATCCCACGAAGTTTGCAGTTTCAGCCCGGAAAACGCAGATTTCAGCATCGGCGTTTTTCAGCACGTCGTCGTCGCATCATCGCCATCGACATCATCACCGACATAGAATCAGAATTCAACAGATAAAGATTTGCAAATTTCAGCCAGTAGCGTTTTCAGATTTCAGCCGTCTCGTCGTCGTCCTCATCGTCGCGACATCGTCAGCAAGTCCAAGCATTGTAGAGATTTGTGCAATCATAAGTAGACCGCTCTCGCCATAGAGAGTAGGGCACTTGGAGGAGGGTTTGACAACATCTCTGGTGTCGTATTCTCTTCTCTCTCTATCTCTCAGTCTCAGTACCTTCATTCACAATGTTCATCCACTTTGTTTGTGTCCATTGCACTCTCACTAAAGGAACGGAAGGCTCTCCCTTCCGTAAGTAAAAGGAACCCTTGAGCACAGTTCGGAGCACTCATCTTGAGCAAAGTTCAACATTCTTTCCGTTGCACGTTACATTGGTCACAAGAACCAAAAGAACCACAAGAATTTTTTTTGCTTGTTGCGGTTGCACAACCCAAGTTCTCTTGGGCGTGTCGATTCCTAATCGTGTTTTTGAAGAGTGACGGGAAACCCAAGAAAGAAGGGCTTGTCCAGCCTCCCCTTGTGCCTCTTTTCACTCATTGAGAGCGGACCATGCACTTAGCGGCCGGCCAATCGACGTGAGGTGGAAAAAAGCAACCTTGGTGTGAGCGCAATGCCGCCAAGGGGTGCGCCCGCGGAAAAGAGAAGAACTCGGGTGAAAAGAAGATCCTTCTCTAACACAGATTGCAAGCGAAAGAAGACCCTCAAGAACCTCAAGAACTCAGAACCTCGAGAGCCCAAGAACCCAAGACCCACAAGAACCCAAGTTCCTAGGGAACTTAAGAACCCAAGACTTCAGTGGATGGTCATCACCCGAAGCGGAATGGATATTTCGCATGAAGGTGGTGAGCATGGGAGTGGCGAAGAAGAGTTCTCCTCACCAGGAGGTATTTTCGACCCTTCCCCATCTACGCCAAAGATTGCACCAAATCATATGGCAGCTTTCGACAAGATGATGATGGACAGGGAGTTAGAACGCAAAGCAAGAAAAGCAGAGATTGATCGTAAGTACAAAGAAAGAATGGCAACCAGAGCGCGTGAACGCAACGAAAGAGAAGCAAAATTTGATCGCGAGAACAAAGAAAGACAAGCAGAATTTGATCGTGTGAACAAAGCAAGACAAGCAATGAACGACCGACACATGAAAGAGATGTTGCAACTCTTTTCTCAAGTGCAAGCACAGATGCAAGAGATTCAAGAAAAGGAGACTCTCTCAGTCTCTTCTTCTCCCAAGCATGACACACATGATTTGCATGATAATGATCAGCATGATGATAAGCATGACGATTTGCATGATCAAGATGTGATTTCTCACAAGTATGATGATTTGCATGAAGATGATGTGATTGTTCACAAGGATGATGTGTTAGTTGATACTTTTTCTAGTGAAGCTAACCTCGTTGCAGATTCGATCAATCACGAAGAACCGATCTTGGCTCTCAAGTTGAGGTCCACAGAACCCCACAGGATGATTCAATCGATCAAGAAGAACCGACCTTGGCTCTCGAGCTTAGGTCCAAAGAACCCCCACAAGAAGTACTACTATGTGTTCGAATGATTAGTCAGCACGCATTGTTCGAGTGTTTCATTCGTGATCGTTTCCTGTATTTTAGTCAGCGTCTTTATGTGATCCCTTTTCATAGGCATGCCATATTGTACGTTGAGCACGATTCACTCATGAATGAGCACAGATGGATTTCTCATGAAAAGCTGAAAAGTATGCATTCAAGGAAGTCGCATTCCATGTCTCTTCCTTGGCATGACACAGTTTCCGAAAGAGCACAAGAAGGATTGAGCATCAAGCATCGGCATTTCCATTATGATTTGCCACCGTTGATTGATTTAGATCAAAAAGTCAAGATTCGATCTCATTGTTTGCGTGTGTTTGATGAACGGTTTGGCACTCCGTCTCTATGTTCATCTACATTGCATGCACAAGCTCTACAGAAGAGTAGTGTTTTTCCAGTCACTTTACATGGAAAAGGTATGTTCATGTTTTTGTGTTGGAGGTGGTTTCAGGAATTTTCATCCTCTGAGATTCTTGAAGAAGGTAGACACATGACTATCGACGAAGTTGTGGCATCGAAGGAGCCACAGAAGACTTTGTGTCGCTTTCGGCGCAGCCCAAAGAAGCAAGCATTGCAGACCTTTATGAAGTTCAAGTATCGCATGACCCACGCATCGAAGTGGGCCGACGAAGATTCGTTTCGAGGATTCCGGAGGTTGTTGGCGATCTCCCTCGACGCCATACAGTTCGGTACCAGTACCTCACTTTGAAAAGGAAGGGATATCACGTGACACATCTAACCCTGTGTGTACGTGGACAAGCTACTTCATGACAAGGGTTCAGTTCAGTCAAGTCAGTCTAGAATAGGAAGTGATCTGTCACTTTTGTGAGTCTGTTTGCAAACCGTGCATGTCCAGACACTTAGAGTAGATGCATATCCTCTGGTTGCACACAGCATGATCATAAGCATTACCATCAGAATCCATCAGGGAATTTTCCAGTGCATTAAACCTATTTTTCCTATTTTTGACATTTTTCACTTGTTAATTTTAAGTGACTTTTATTGGAAAGTAGATAGGGCAATTTTGTTAAGATAATATATAAGCAAACCAGAGCTAGCACTTTCTGGCAGAAGAGGCAGCAGGAGCACCTTGCTCAACAGGCAACTTCTCAGCAAGACCAATCCCAGCAACAACTCTAGCGTTTTTAGCATTGCAGAAGGCCCAGCGTTTTGACATTAGATCAGCCAGCGTTTTTGCACTTACAAATTCACGGCGACAGCAGACAGCAGATCAGCCCTAGCATTAGCAGATTCCCTCACAACAGCAGATCAGCCCTAGCGTTTTTAGTTTGCTGATCAACCGCAGCGTTTTTACAGACCTTTGTGACAAGGACATCAAGAACACCAGCGTTTTCAGTTTTCAGCAGTCAGTACCCGCAGAAGAAGTCCCGAACGTCGCAGATCTCACCTTCCAGCAGCAGATCCTCGCCGCACGGTCAAATCCCGCGAAGTTTGCAATTTCAGCCCGGAAAACACAGATTTCAGCATCTGCGTTTTTCAGCGCATTGTCGTCACATCATCGCCATCGACATTGTCACCGACAGAGTCAGAATTCAGCAGATAAAGATTTGCAGTTTTCAGCCAGTAGCGTTTTCAGATTTCAGTCTGTCTCGTCGTCGTCGACATCGTCGTCAAGTACAAGCATTGTAGAGATTTGTGCAATCATAAGTAGACCGCTCTCGCCATAGAGAGTGGAGCCCGTGGAGGAGGGTTTGACAGCATCTCCCGTGTCGTATTCTCTTCTCTCTCTATCTCTCATTCTCAGTACCTTCATTCACAGTGTTCATCCACTTTGTTTGTGTCCATTGCACTCTCTCACTAAAGGAACGGAAGGTTCTCCCTTCCGTAAGTAAAAGGAACCCTTGAGCACAGTTGGAGCACTCATCTTGAGCAAAGTTCAACATTCTTTCCGCTGCACCTTACAGAAGGCTATACCATAAGACTCCCCTCTCTCCAAAAAGAATTTTGCTTATCCAATTAAGCGTCAAATGTTGCAACATGCTATCTCATGGTGAAAGGGAGGCTTAACTTTGTCAAATCAAAAACCCTTTTGGGAATTGATAGAAATCATATGATACCAATCTCGTCTTTTTTTCAACGGGAGACATTACAGAGTGAAGACAAGTGTTTGATTTGCTTTCAAACAAGGCTACTACATCTCTCTACCCCAAACGCAACAATGGTGAATCAAAGGAACAATCATCTACCAAGAAAGCCCGGCCAATGGCTAGACTCCTTTAAATCTCTTTGAGGCTTCAACTAAGAAGTCTCCTCCAAAAGTTATATCAAGCTAAATTCAAGGACAAAAAATGTATGAATTTTACAAGAGCAACAAAGAACTTTCTTTTCTAGGCTTTGCAAGAAAGTTCAGATTATAATTAAACCATACTCGAGCTCAAATTGAAGGAGAGTTAACCACAAGGGCCACTTCTTTTATTGCTTCTTTGCATTGCATGTCTAGGATAATCTTGCCACGCAAGTTTCGTATTATGAAGCTTGAAAAGTGCAATGCATCCACTTTGTTAAGCCGTGGTATGCCGAGAAGAGCATCAGGGTTCAGCGGATTATCATACTTCAACCTCATGGCAAACCAATAACTATAGCCTTCCTACAACCAACACTAGTTAACCACTTCTTTAAATAATTCTTTTTTTTCTTGTTTACATCTTTCTGTTCAATATCGCTTTGGAATCTTGCCCACTTACATAGTTAAGTGGGAAGAATTGAATTAGACCCACCTATGAGGTTCCTCAAAGGAATAAATACATGAGATCCACTTGCATTGTTAAGTGGTTGTATTTTACCCGCATGTGTGATCAAGCGGCTTATGTGATGCAAATGCAACATTAAATGGACTAAATAATTGTTTAAAATCACTCGCCATTCCAAGTTAGGAGGAGTGCAAGTTTGTCTTCTACTTGCATGGCTAAGTAAATGATTGTCCGTTGATTTTTGTTTGATTTGCTATGTTGGTATTTTGAAAAAGTAAAATAGCGCTCTCTACATTCAGAAAGTGTATAGAGTGAAGAGTAGTCTATGTAGGCAACCACTCAGGTACATGAGAGATACTTAAGGGCTAGCTGGCTATCTATGGAGTTCATAACTTCATAGTATTATTAAGCGTTTGAAAGATCCAAGATTGATTCCCCCCTGGGCTTGGCTTGATTTCTGTACATGAGATATGTACTAGGATCACTCTATGGGCTCATCCTCTAGTCCCCTATCGCTCTATGGTGCATCTGTGATCAGGATGCAACATTGCTTCCATGGCCCTACTGTATCCTCTCTTGGAATGTCGCCCACCATAATGGCCACTTCTATTGGACCAGCTCAGACTCAAGCCCTCCGCATGAGTCCGTCATGGGCCCTAATCAGCCATTTTACACACAGTAGTCCACCTGCTACCGTACACAATACTATAGCTATGTTCTTGTTTTCTTTTAGAGTAGGGGCGTGTGCGCGTGCATGCATGTGTGTATAAGCATGCGAGCTGTTTTTTCTGTGGGTGGGTGGTTGGGTGGGTGTGAACGTCCCTGTGCGTGGCATGGGGGAGAAAAAGATGATGATGGAGCGTGGTGTACCTGTAATGGAAGGAAATGTGCTTGCGGGGAGGCCAAGATAGGTGCGCTTGCATCTTCCTGAGGGAGTGCCTGTGTCAGACAGAAACAGCAGCTGCCTCATACACAAGCGACAAAGCGTCAAAGCTCTAAAGAAGCTCTCTTGGGTTGTGAACCCATGAGAGTATTGTGTGTGTGTGTGTGTGTGTGTGTGTGTGTGTGTGTGTGTGTGTGTGTGAGAGAGAGAGAGAGAGAGAGAGAGAGAGAGACCTGTAGGAATAGGAAGCTGGAACTCCCCAAGGAAGCGTGACGAAAACAATGTTGACTACAGACCTCCAAGTAGGAAGCCTCAGAACCTGTTTCTGTTGCGTGTGTGTGGGCCGGCCGCCTTTTAGGACCAGCAACCCATTTCGACGTTTTGCTCCCCGTGTTTTGATTTGCTTGCTTTCAGGGGTCCTGTCCGCATCACCTTACGAACTTTTAAAGCTTGCGATTCGTGCGAAAAATATTATAATGTTGGCTTTTCGTGCTTCTCTCTAATTAGATTCCAAAGCGCGCTTTTACCCAAGGCCCAGGGGGGCAATCTTACTCTTGAAATTTATAAGAATGTGGTCACGCGGACACCAGTTATGCTCATGATGCAGTCTGTGCAACTATGCCAAAAGACTTGCAAAGTTACATATGATAGATACATGTTACTATGCATGGGGCATCTTCATTTTATAACTATGCTTCGCGTGACCATTACTTATGTAGGGATGCATTCATATTGCAGACAGTTGCTAACCCGTCCCATGTAGCTCCAGTGATGTCCATCTCATTCAAACTAGAAGCACAAGAGAATATACAAAAGCCACAGAATGACTCTAAATCTGCATGAAGCTCATGGCTACCTCATTAGTTGTTAACTTGTGATGTTAGAGGTCAAGTCCACTGCCCACAAAAATTGGCATTGAAAAGCACATGGAACTCGTCATGCATGGTTGACCTTGTCATGGCAATTTATGTTCTCTAGATATAATAGGACACTAAATTGGTAAATTGCTTGACTTATGGAATACATATTGTAATTGTTAAAAAGATAATTAAACACCCATTTTTTGTGTGAAGCACAAGTGGAACCAATCCATCGAGAGAATGTGCTAACCTTATGACAATGTCTCACAATCGACCAAGTGTGCAATTTAAAAATTGCTCCTTCGAGGAGGTACACAACAAGTAAGACATTGATTAAACTTTTCATACTATGAAAGTTTTATAAAAAATCCAAAAAGTAAATTGTGTGCAGCATGAGTGGATCTAGCACGGAAATATGGTGGAGAATTGGCATAATGCAAAATTTATACAAAATGAAAGTTGAGGCATGTAATGTAGTCTAGTTTTTGCTATATGCACGGTATTCAAGGACAAGCTAAAAGACCTAAATTTCTCATCGGTAAGTTGATATTTGGAATGCTCTTCCATAGTACTGCAAGTATGGCCTCGTTTAAGCCCTCTCGTACCTAAAGCTTCTCCTTTGTTTCCCCCCTCTCTCAAATGGTGGTAGGTAGTCATCTCTAGTTCTCACGTCATGTCCTCTCCATGTCCTTCAAGAGCCGCTTTCAGCTTATACGTGCCCACCACTCTTCATCATAGGGCTTCTCTCTCTCTCTCTCTCTCTCTCTCTCTCTCTCTCTCTCTCTCTCTCTCTCTCTCTCTCTCTCTCTCTCTCTCTCTCACATGTTTTTTTTAGAGGAATTCAATCAAATTAATGCAAAGCATGAGGGCTTGGAGGGCTATTATTGATGAGTAAGGGAATGCCATAACAAAAGATACAGGGTGAATAACATGTCTGAGAGGGCTCAAAGTTCGTTTTTGGAACTCGTCTAGTCCCCCTATATGTTTACTCCATTGCATATGCCTCCGTATCTACACATTGTATGGATTTTGATATGGTCGTGCTAGTGTACAGTAGCCCCATCCCATACCTTTATTGTGTCTGCATTGGCCATACAAGCTACACAACTTCCATCAACCCCAAATTCACCACTTTGCACCTCCTTGTTAGTTGAAGTAATCCCACTAGTACCCTGTGTTGGTCGATGAGGTTGGAGCCAAATCCAAGTTTTTGCAATGGTTCATGAACCTGCAACTAAGTTGTAGACATCATGATTTGTACGTTTTGGCTTCTAGCAGCACCTATTGATGTGAACATTTCATTTGAGATGGCTATGTTATTGAGCATTGTTGAGGCAACATGTACTTTATGGAAATTGGCAACATGATCAAACATGTAATACTAGGCAAATCTTGTTGGGACACTCCAACATAACTTGAACGTGCGCAATGTACACAATGATGTGGATGAATGATTTTGAAAATTTCTCCTTTCTTGTGGTGATGACTCTCATGCTTATGGTGCCAAATCTGTGCAAGGCCAGGGTGCATTGATTGTGGCTTGCATGATCCAAGAGGAAGACTAACCGTGGAGTTATTGTATGGTATCAAGTGAGTGTACAATAGGGGGGCTTTAAAAGGCAAGAAAGATAGATTTTACAAAGGAAGCTCCCCTATGTAGGGGTTAAAAAGGTAATGTTGGTGCACGTAGGTGACATCTCCCTGTTACTCCTAGTGAATTCTCAGAGACACTGACCAAAACAAAAAAGTGATGAAAAAAATATTCTTTATTAAAACTGAATAGATTAACCTCTTTATAAAATTCACAAGCTTAGAATATTATAAACAATAATTTGCTTAAGTCCAAAGCGGCGCATGCTACAACAAAGCATCTCTACCGTGTGGAGAAATGTAATTACTTTGTGTCCAAAGAGAGCTTCATAACCCCCGTCGACTCGGCATATCAGGAAGCCATCGCAAAAAGCTCAAGGTAGATGAGGCTTTCCATTGAATAGACTACAACTCGATTGAAAAAGTAAGAAACGAGCAGATGAAAGAATTAGGGGGGAGTAGTCATATTGACATTGGGAGAAAAGGAGACTTGCGAGAGGGCCTGTGAGTAACTTGTTGAGGTGGAAAAGCACATACGAAAAATAGCAGTGGATATTTCACTAAAATTTATACTCTAGTCCAAAGGAGCTAGCTTGGTTGGTTGAGTCCTTGACCTCTGTGACTTGGGTCATGGGTTCAAAGGCAGCCAAGTGACCATGTGTGCTCATAAGGACATTTGTATCACCTCGCATGAGATGTGTGCGATTTGCTACAAAGAAAAAAGAAATAAGCAGGGTGCATGCAATATTCCATGGTAACTACTTATATATGTGCTTGACATTTTTGTAACTCTCCTATCAAAAAACATTCATTTGTGCTTACAATTAAATATAGAAAGTGGTGTGGGTCAAATATGCAACATTTATCAATCACCAAGCACATCACGTAAGTATGAAATGTGAACAAAGATTGTGACTTGAGATGAATACCAACGCATTGACTGGATCTCATTCTGCACCTTGAAGGAGTAATTCTCTGCAAAATCCACTATAGACACCGTTACATCGTCAGGAAAATTGGCCAAACACTCCTTGAACTGTTGAGCTTGCCACATGTACAAGTAGTTGTGTTTGATGAACTTCCCTAGTTTACCTCGAAGCACAAAAATGAACTCATCGGACTGAGCTGCTGAACCACGAGGTCTTTTCGACATTTAGCTAGACCTTCTTCATCCATTTCCTATGTTGGAACCTTGTCAAAAATCTTGACAGTCATTCTAGAGATACCATCACTCTCGTCGACGGGACACAACAAGAGCCTTTCAATCCCGCAATAAGTGCATGTTCCCAAAAGACATTTGTTGTGGTGAAAAGCACTATCAGTTGGCTTTGGACACAATACAGAGTCCCATAGTTTTGTCAAGGATGAAAAAGTGGCTTTTGATGATGTGCACTGCGCTATTCCACCACTCGGACTGCACACAAGACACTTGCAAAAGAATGACATTCCATGTAGCCCGTATCTTCCATGGTGCATCTGATTTAAGTCTTCCTTCAAGTAAACAAATTGAACATGGTATTCACAACAGCAGGTGTTGCGGTCCTTCAACTTACGTACGAAGTATGGCTTCAGACCCTCAAAGCATCTAAGGGACATCCTAATGTTAGGATAAGCCTCCTGGAACCGCATGACAAATCCCTCTGCCACACAAAAGACATTTAAAAATACTATAAAGTACTGAAATCTAATTGCAACACTTTCCTACTACCACCTCAAGGTGTATTTTCGCAAAAGTAGGTATGACTTCACCTTTTGTCCACAAAAAAAGTAGGTATGTCATTTCTCCACCTTTTCAACCAAAGTGAGGTGGGGTTGGTTGAGCAGTGGGAGTTGGTGTCTATTTTGGAAATTCATAGTTTCTACTTCAATTTCTTGTATTGTTGAGCTTATGTCCACTAGTGAAGCACTTCAATGCACTTGGAGAACACTCTGAAGCACTTTGGGGCACTTTCAAGCACTTTGCAGCACTTTAAAGCATTTTAGGGCACTTGAAAGCACTATGAAGCACTTTGTGGTAGTTTCAAGCACTACGAGACACTTTCAAGCAACCTATCATGCACTTTGGTGATCTTTGAAGCCCTCTGCAGCACTGTAAAGCACTTTGGGGCACTTGAAAGCACTCTGAAGCACTTCAGTGCACTTTAAGAGCACTTTGAGGCACCTGATAGCACTCTGAAGCACTTTGTGCACTTTGAACTACTTTGGTGCACTTTCGAAGCACTCTAAACTACTTGGTGGCACTTTAAAAGCACTTTCAAGCACTTTGTGGCACTTCAAAGTACTCTGAGGCACTTTCAAGAACTATGAAGCACTTTATGGCAATTTCAAGCACTATGAAGCACTTTCAAAGCACTAAATAGAATTGTGTGGCACTTTGAAGCACTGTAAAGCATTTTTTGACGCTTTCAAGCACTCTGAAGTACTTCGCAGCACTTTGAAGCACTTTGCAACACTTTAAAGCACGTTTGGGCACTTGAAAGCACCTTGAAGTGCACCTTAAGGTCTCTTTGAAAGCACTTCAGTGCTATTTAAGAGCACTCTCATGCACTTTATGGTACTCTGCAGCACTCCAAAGCACTTTAGAGTTTAGAAAGCACTATGAAGCACTCTAAAGTACTTTGTGGCACTTTCAAGCACCATGAAGCACTTTAGTGCACTTTGGAAGTGCTCTGAAATACTTTGAAGCACTTTTTGGTGCTTCAAGCATTTTGCAGGCTCTAAGTGATGCAGTTTGAAGCACTTTGAGACACTTATAAAGCATTTCAAAGCTTTGGCAAACACCCAAAATTACTAAGTAACACATTGTGACACACTTTGAAGATGTTTTGGCTTCATTATTGCTCATTACATTGTCTGTCCCATTGACTCCATTGAGGCATGCCATGAAAGTAGCCCGTTTCAAAAATAGCTCATTGTTTGAACGAGGAATCTTCACCTCAGACAATGTATGACAAATGCTAGAGAAAACCGGTCTCCCAACTGTCTCTGATGCGGGTTGCAACACTGAGAACGTTGGATGACTGAGAAGTTGTTGTGGAATGCTCCATTGAAGACCCTCGAAAAGCCCGTTTGTTTGATTACGCTAACACTTAGCAACCGCCCTATAGATTTCCTTTGCCTCTTGCTCATCAATTTCACCATCCTCTCACGCTCGTGCCATCATTTTTTGCATGTTTCTTTGTTCCCTCTTTTTTGCAGCCCAGTAGTTTTGTAGACTCGACAGAAGATGGATATGTTGTGTAGCAGATAATGGAGGAAGGTAAAGGGGGTTTGTACCGCCATTATGAGTATTATGTGATTCCATGTCAAACGTGCAAGGATGCTAATGACACGACAATGAAGACAGTCAAAACAGTGCCATAGTAATCACACACAGAGAGAGAGAGAGAGAGAGAGAGAGAGAGAGAGAGAGAGAGAGAGAGAGAGAGAGAGAGAGAGAGAGAGAGAGAGAGAGAGAGAGAGAGGTTTCATTGAAGTTGAATATGGATGGCAATGAGGAGCTGGTTGATATGGCTTTGTGCTGCGCCCGCAAGCACCTGCAACGGCTATGGAGGACAGAGAGAGAGAGAGAGAGAGAGAGAGAGAGAGAGAGAGAGAGAGAGAGAGAGAGAGAGAGAGAGAGAGAGGTTTCATTGAAGTCGAATATGGCTGGCAATGAGGAGCTGGTTGATATGGCTTTGTGCTGCGCCCACAAGTACCTACAATGGCTATGGAGGACTGAGAGAGAGAGAGAGAGAGAGAGAGAGAGAGAGAGAGAGAGAGAGAGAGAGAGATGGGCACAAGAGGCAGAGGGACCCATTGAGGCAGCACTGCAGAGAGCCCAGAGGAGTGGCAACGAGAGGGAATGTAAATGCGCAGGTAGTTTGCTACTTTAAGCTTTAGTATTAAAGTGAAATGGAACCAGCTCGCCTAGATTCCAACCTCTCGGTCAAAAAAGATTTTATCTTTCCTTTATATGAAATGAAAATGAATAACCCACCACCCATTTCATCCTAAGACACTCTTTTTTGGTACCACCTAAACATGCTATTAGCCTACTATAAATTTCCTTTTATTGTACACATGTTGTGTGCGTGTATTACCTTGTGTATTAGTAGGAACATGAGTACTATGTGATTTCTTATCATTTGGATCATCATGAATGTGAGCTTGCACTATGGCCTCCTCAAGTGTTTTAGGGTCCTGAGACTTGACGTGCTTCTTAAGCTCTAGCGTCAGACCACGGATAAACCCACGTACTTGTTGAAAGGTGTCTAACCCTTCCAACTTGAGGATATCATCCTGATAGTGCAAGATATATTCAAGCAATGATGGATGTTGGCGCATGGAACACATGTCCCAAGCCGTCCAATTTCTATCTACCTCATTCATGGACAAAAAATCTTTTCTAAATATAGCTTCAAAGGCTACCCAAGTCTGTGGTATGATGTTCTTCTCCTTGAGAGTCATCCACCATTTATAGGCCTTGCCTTCTCCGGATGCAGTGCCCTGACTGCATCCGGACTATGCCGTAAGTCGTGAATTCCGTCCCACTTGCTGAGACAGATATTGACTGCATCCTTATTGCGCTCTCATTCCTCTCCCTTAAAAGTCGGTGGCTTTGTATCTTCCAACAACTTTTTCACCTCCTTCACAATGAGAGTGCAGAGAATCCGGAGGGGGACCTTGTCCCTGACTAGGAGAACCCTGCCCCTGATCGGCTACGTGCTCATGCATGTGCATGTCAATAGGACCCTTGGCCTGGTGTTGCATAAGTTGTACCTAAAGTGGATAATTTACAAACATTATCAATTAGTGATGCAGAATTCTTTTCCATCACCGATATACATGCTTGAAGTGCTCGAAATTCTTGAATATCATGCAATTCGTCAGCGTCATCTCCTCCCGTAGCTTTGCGGGTACCCTCCATGAGAGTATCCTGTCGTGAGCCATCATTGAGAAGATCGGGCGTATGGTGCTCGAAATGAAAAGTCATGTTGATATCCAAATCCATGGTGATTGTGCACTGCTAGGAAAAGAAGAATACCTGGCTTCAAAAGATGTGATGTAAATCCATCATATTTGTGGCCGCTACCGTGAACCATCACTAATTAGCCTTGTTAATTACGTGATTTTTAGGTATTTGCGTCCCTTCACGTTTGTTGCTGATGAAGAGCAAGTCGCAAAGTCCAGAAACCGCCGCGACCAGCAATCAATTAACCGTGTTAATTAGTTTGGTACATCAGAGGCAAAAATTTTGAAAAATCATGCCCGATGTCAATACGCACAATCCCCTTTTCTCAATCAAACAAGCAAAGAAATGTGCTTTAGAAGCGGTCGGCTGTAAAATGTATATTCAAAATCCTACTGCTTCAATTCAACCGCTTCACTGATATGGTTTCCAATTTTCCAAAAAATTGGAAAATTTCTGCAGAAAGTTGGTGGTTTGTTGTTGATGTGTCGAAAAGCTTGCCAAACCCTCCAAACCCTTGTCGAGCAGCTTCGTGTTGCGTTGCCCTTAATTCAAAAATATCCTTGCCCTAAGTCCAAAGGCCTTTGGGCGCTTATGTATGAAAAGAAGGATGTCGAGGGCGAGAGAGAGAGAGAGAGAGAGAGAGAGAGAGAGAGAGAGAGAGAGAGAGAGAGAGAGAGAGAGAGAGAGAGAGAGAGAGAGAGAGAGAGAGCATTCTGTTGCTTCCCGACCTTCGAGCCTATGACAAGAACTGCTCCCCTCGGCCTCGCGCTCATGTCAAGCCTGTCTGCACACGGTTCTGCACAGGTCGCTCGTGCCTCTTCCCCCTCGTTAGGGACTGTGTTCCTTGCTTAGTATGCAACCGTACACGCCCTCCTTTGCATGAGCATGCAAGAGTGGGTGGCTCGACGCCCCTCTTTCCCAAAATAGGGCTCTGATACCAGTAAAATACCCAGAGGACTACCTTGGTCCGGATTCACCACCCAACTCCCCATATATAACCCTTGACCCTCGAATCCCTTATTTTACATTGACAACTGACCACCGAGACTTGACCCAGGTCCATGACCCCCCTTGGGTGTGCCCTTGGCATGAAAATACACATTATGGGAAATTTGTTTTTAGCTCTTCCCAATGATAAGCAAACAACACAAGAAACCCTTCCTCTATGAAGGTGTGACAACCTTCTTAAAACCCAACCCTACACTACATACGTAGGGTGTTACTTGAGGAATCTCTTCAAGGATGGAATCTTAAAGAATGGAAAGTGCATGAGTGTAATACTTTCTAATTGGACTTCAATAAGTATGCATTTTTGACATAGTGTGTTGTAATGTCTATTATGAGTCGAAAAATTTGTGGGAGAACACGCAAGCCCTATCCCTATTGACACATTGCAATCCCTAACAAAGATGTGCCATGTCATTATTTTTAGTTTTTTCTAGCATGAGTTCGTCTGCAGTTCTTTTAAGACTACATTTGAATAAATGAATTAATTAAAATTTTTATTAGGGAGGAGTAATAAGATTATGTATTGCTACATTTAAACATGTGAAATCATAGGTGGGCTGAGGTTGCATATTTACCTACATGACCACTTATGCCAAAATCTAGATTTCTATGTGTTAAGGTGAAGCTCCTCGTGGTTTAAAACTCTTAGGTTTTTTGTCACAATCTTCAAAATGTGTGGGCCTTGCTTTTATTAGCGCACATATTTATTACTACTTGAACCTATTTATAGAGGAAAGTTTCAAGTTCCCTTTGGGTCTTGCATCTATGTACACTTGTCTTTATGGGTAGGCTCCTCGTTTAGCTTGATCTCTTTGGTTGTAGTTATTGGGTGGTTTCCTATTCATCTTGATTGTTGCTGCTACTTTTCTAATGGCCCCCATGGCACTCTTGTTGCTCGAAGATTGATGTAACTTTTTTTGATGTAATACAGTTTCAACTCACTTAGGGCGAACATTGCCAAACAAAAGGTTGCAAGCTGGCAATTGGAACAAGCTCGAAAGGTTAGTTAGATTTTGGCATTTCATTTTAATGAGTTGATTGGTCTAGAGCCTTTCCTTAAGGACTAGAAACCACCATGATGGTTTCTCTTCCTTGGGATGTGCAAGGGTACCTTGAACTTTTTTCAGCTCGGGTAGATTATACACTTAAGTTTTCCTGAGTGCTCAATTTTTAGGGTCTACTAAGGAGGGGGGGAAAGAGAGAGAGAGAGAGAGAGAGAGAGAGAGAGAGAGTAGGTCTAGATAGACTCATTTAGCAAAACATAGAGCATTTTTCTTGGCCTCCATTCTTCTTGTTCATAAGGATGAAGGCAGTCTTGTATAATAATGGTAAGACCCGAGATGTAGAGGAACCAATGAGTTTAGGTTATAGGTTAGGTTAGATTATAAGTTAGGTTAGAGCTAGCGGTAAATAGTAGAAAAAACGCAAACGGACTTCAAGAATGACTCGTATACTTCATAAACCGCAAACGAACTTCGGTTAGGTTTTGTTGTAGGTGAAGTTATAGGTTAGGTTTAATTTGGTTATAGGTTAGGTTATGCGCACACAAACTTCAAAAAAACTAATATATAGTCATTGACCCTGTGGTCCTAATCTCCGTGCACCTCTAGACTGAGGTGTGCGAGGATCTAACGTGAGATTGTTAGAGCTCGAGCTAGTAGCAAATAGTTGAATGTAAGATTGTTAGAGCTCGAGCTAGTGGCAAATTGGACTTCAAAAGTGCACACAGACTTCAAGAACCTTAATATATAGTCATTGACCAATAAAGACGAGATTATTATCCCGTGGTCCTAATCTCCGTGCACCTCTAGACCGAGGTGTGCGGGGATCGGGCCTGGCTAGAGAATGTGAGATTGTCATTTATTGTCATGTACTTAGTAGTGTGTAGTTATAACAACTAGAGTGTTTTAATTATTTGTTGCATCATTGGTAGATAAAGTATGGACAATAGGATGGCATGTCCTTGTGCGCATTGCAAGCATCAGATCTTTCAAACATGAAAAAACTACGACCAACACATACGCAATCACGGTCTCTTTCCAATTGAGAAACTACAAGACCTGCGTTATAGATCTCATGGTCTAGAGATTGAAGGTCAAACTCTGCAAGTAGATATTGCTCCAACTTCATCCCAGAGAAGACCATTTTTAAACGAGCAACCATCGATTGAGTCCTCTCAACCAATACCTGATGTGGCATTTCAAGAAGTAGAGATGGAGCAGATGTTGGATGCGTTCTTTGACATGGATCCCATCATTGAAAACATAGAAGACAACAACATTGAACGCAATATTGCAAACCAACCTCAGTCATCCCGTTCATATCGACGGCATGGCCTTGACTTAAACCCAATGGAAAGTTTACTATACCAAAAGGTCCATGGGTTCTGAGTCGTGCAGAAGAGCAATAAATGAAGAAGACTATATCTTCATTCAAGACTCCCACAGGATGCATGCAATGTTTGAAAACGGTTTTTACGAGAGATGACAATCTCAATGGTCTTAAGTCCAACGATTGACACAAATTTTTACAATTCATCTTACCAATTGCCATAAAGGGTTATTTGATAGATGACATTAGAAGAACAATCTACAAAATCAGTGAGTTGGTACGCTGGATCTGTTCAAAAGAGATAAGAGAAGACAACATCGATGCAGCACGCTTAAATGCTACTGAAGCAATGTGCATGGTGGAGAAGTACTTTTCAACAAACATTCTTACCATCCAAATGCATGTACTAATGCATGTGGTCGATGAAGTTGCAGTTGCTGGAGTGGTCCATAGCAGGTGGATGTTCTTCTTGGAGAGATTTATGAAGACTTTAAAGGGGTTTGTTCATCAAAGGGCTCGCCCTGAGGGTAGCATGGCTGAAGGATGGCTTGTACAAGAGTCTCTTGTCCTCATCAGTGAATTTTTGGTCTCAATTGATCCAGAGATGCCTCTAATGTGGACTACTGAGGTCAACATCAAGGTGACAAGGGATGAGCCGCAGGGAAAAGGCATCGTTAGGAAGATGGACATCACAATGCAACACTTTAGAGTGCAACGAATCGACGAACAAAGGGTCACTTTCGATAGTGGTGTTAGGGCAAGCTTCGTCCAAGAAAGTAGGAGTAGTGCCAGGGATGAGAACACATACTAGCTAACTTGAATACTTTGGCTACATCCAAGAAATCTTGAAGATTAGTTTTATAAAGTTTATGTTTATCTTTGATGTCAAGTGGTTCAAAGTTATTACCAGCGGCCCTAATGCAACTGTGCGTAAAGACAAGAATGGATTGATTCAAGTGAACTCTAGGCGGGTGTGGACAAATGCGCGGGATACATTTGTACTTCCGTAGCATTGTGAACAAGCTGTGTTCACACATGATCCACTATGGACAAAAAATGATGAGAATGATCTGTCTAAACCCTGCTGGCTCTATGTCGTTCAAGTTGCTCCACGTAGCAAGCAAGTGTGTGAAGGATTGGACGTTGAGGTCAAAGAGGTGATTCATGAACAAAGCGCAGGACCAACAGAAACTTTAAGTTTAGATTTTGAGGTGGATGTCAACAGTGAGCAATTGTTTGAACCGAGAGATGAGGTGTCAAATATTGAAGCTGATGCGAAGAGTGACAAAGAAGTAGAGTTCGATGACAAAGATGCAAAAGTACAGATTGAGATATACATCTTTGGTGCATCAGATCTCATAGAGGATGAGAGATTAACTAATGATTTTTGCTAGGAACTCTTTTTATTAGTCTACAATACACTTTAGATTCATTCATTTGTGTTGCAGCTTCGTTGATTTGTTATTTGTATTGATTAAGCATTTCTTCTGTAAACTAACATATTTTGTGGGTGCTATTCGTGTATAATTAGCCATGGCCGATGATGATGAGCTATACTCTCCTAGTTTTAGTTTTCCTGTCACTCCGGTCAGCATGTCACTCGAGCAGATGGGCTCGTTTTTGTCTCAGTGCACACCAGAGCAGATCACAATGGCACAGCACCTTTGGGCAGCAGGTCTCTCTAGACCTACTACGGCCTACCCTACACTCGGGACTAGTGCGGTCCCTACACCGAGCGGCCCCACACCTCAGTGTAATGTGTCCCCTACACCTAGGACTCGTGTGCCCCCTACATCGACGGGTGGTTCATCCTCGAGACAAGGTAGCCGTCGTTCTAGAGGTGGTCGTTATTGTGGTAGTGGTTCTACCGATGCGTCCAAACCACCGAGAGAGCGTCCACCACTCTCTTCAGTAGATATTTCACTGCTTGGCACACCACGTACACCTTGGGGATCACACGAGCATGATCCTAGCAAGGTGTACAAAAGTAGGGATGGGGTTGTTGTGGCAGACAGATAGGGTCGAAAAGGCCATGAGACAGAGGATTCAACAGCTCTGTACGATTCAGTTTGGTCACTCTGTGATGGAGGTTTGGGATAACCTCGATCTTGAAAGAAAGAATTACATCGTCAAGGCCATTCACAGGGAGTAAAGACCGGAAAAGGGGTACGATCCAGTCTCAAACTCCTGGATTTTGACTGTGGCAAAGGCCACAATGTCACACCGTCGGTCAGAGGTGAGAGACAGGTACAATGACGACAGTCCCAAGCCGACATGGTTGGACGCAGAGGAGTGGGCGAGGATTGCACTAGAGAGACACAAGACAATCCTAAGAGATTTCAACAGCAGAGAGATGCAACCAGAGCACTTTTGGAGTCTGCTGGAGCATCACATCTTGGGAGTAGAGCCTACAATACGCTTCGACATGAGTTTGTAAGTATTATACATATCATTTTAATTATTGAAAATACATATGTTATTTGAAGATTATATAATGATTAAATCATAATTTGCAGGAAGTTGCAGTGAAGCGCCCTCCGACACGCAAAGAGAAGAAGTATTGGTACAAGCATGGACTTGTGGCCCTTTTGACCCAGTTGCTGCAGGAAGAGGAAGAGGACGTCGATTGGGAGGCATTACCATGAGGGTCTTCTCACTCAGTGATTGTTTGCATATTTACAGTTTTGTAGTACTTATGTTTATGGTTTATGGTTATGTTTATGATATGGCACAGATGTTATGGTTAAGGTTTGGTAGTCAAGTTAAGGTTATGGTTTTGCCCTGGGACAGTCACTTATCAAAAGACCCCTATATCACGTGCGTTCAAGAGGTAATTAATAATACCCCAATATACATACTCTACTTACACTGTGAGCCTATTTAAAAAACCCCACCTCCCTCTGTATGTATACATTTTTATACATTTTGGTCTTTTATTAATCCTCTCCGGTTAACTCACGTGATATCATACACATTCTAAAAAGTGACCGCCCCAGGGGTTTTGCTATGATGGTATGGCAATCATGTGATGGTTATGGTTATGGTTATGGTTATTGTTATGGTTATGCTTATGCTTATGCTTATGCTTATGGTTCTGGTTGTGCAATGATGGTATGGCTGTTATGGTTATGGTATGACAAGCAAGTTATGGTAATGGTTATGGTATGGCAAACACGTTATGTTTATGGTTTTGTAGTTTTCGACTCATGTTTTAATCATGGTTATAAAATATTTATGTCATTATGCCATGATCAAGCTTTTGATTTTGTGGTTATGTTATTCTTACAATTTTGCTAATTGCCATACACTCGCTCTTTAGCGTCAGCTTGTAGGTGGAGTGTGGTTGCTTGTGCACTTTTCCTTTGGACAGAGAGGGTTGTTTTCTTTTGCTGCAATACATGCAGCAAAATCAATTCCCAGCTCTCTCTGTCCAAAAAAAAAATTGCAGGTTTGGTCATCGGTACAGAGTACGGCATATGCACTGGTATAGACTTCGGAACAAGCGTCGGAATATCCTTTACAATTTTCGGCGGTTATTTCATTGCGTATTCCGACACTCATTTTATAGTTTGTTTCGACGCATGGTATACCGGTACTTATACCGACGTGACGAAACCGGCGTCTTTTTTGAAGCCTATTTCATCACTTTTTACTTTTAAAACTAGTCGGTATGTGCGCCGATTTTTGCACGCTGTCATGCTGTGGTACGTATATAGTGGGAATGGGCATTAAACGATTTATCTTGTGACTTTTTGACGCATAAGTATCCTTCATGTAATACTCATATGCATAAATAAAAGCTTTCGACCATACCTTAGTATTTACCTTTGAAGTAATATAAATGTACATTACTATTAGAAAGTACTGCAAGCAAGTATCAATGATTGTGCCTCTTTTTGTCTCGGGGAAAAACATTTGTATATTTCTTCTAATATCTCAGCTATACCCTACCATATATAAATTATTTTCTTCTTTTCACATTTATATAATAATATAACCCTTCAATAATGCATACCTTCTTGGATACATACAAGAGGGAAGAGCCTACTAGAAGACTTTATGAAAAGGAAGATCCAAAGCTTCTTGGACCATCCCAATTTGAAAATTTCGACCTAAGGGCATGGAGAAAAGGCCAAAACCAAGTCAAGCTCTTTTAGTAGTCCAACTTTGCCTTTTGAAGCATGTCAATCCGAGTTACAGGTCAAAAGTTACAGGGAAACCAGTGAAAAACCCTCTCACAACTACACTGCAAGAAGAGATGGTAAACAGGTGAATCAAGTGAAAAGAGGTAATCTTGGTCTTTTTCCATAAAATAAGATATTTGGAGGATAAAAGACATAAGCATGTGAATGTGACACCTCAAAGATGCCTTGAAGGACAAGACACACAAGTTGGGACCCCCTACTAGAGCCACACAAAAGATGCCTAGGTGGGGCCCATATACATCATGCACCCACATGGAGCATCAATGACCAAAAATGCTGAATTTCATGATATTTTGAGTCCTAATATTGCCCATTTTAAGAAATATCCAAAGAACATTTGATTTGGGCTAACTCTTTAGCCTAATCAAGTGATTATGTAAAACATGGCTCCCTCACCTATAAAAAGGGCAACCTTCTCTTTATTGGGGCAAGTTATGAGTGAGTGAGAATAGCTCAATTCCGTAGTGACACACTCATCTTAGTGCCACACTTTCTCTTGAAGAAAGACCGAAGTCTTGCCTCATCTTCTCTCTCCATTAAGGTGGTGGCAATTGCTCTCATGTAAGATATATGTTGCTAGTTTTTCTTTCATTTGCATATCTAGTCCAATACTTGCCTTTAACTCCTTCTCTATCTCTCATTATTTATCTTTAATACCACAACCACACTTAGATATATCTTTAATTCTATCTTTACTCCTCCATTCATCTCTCTTGTTGTATCCTAATTGTTTCATTGGAAGGTATTCAAGCAGCAATCTTATCAATGTAACGGGCACAACCTTCTTGGGGGAAACAATTATGTGTACAAGGTTAGTAACCATATCTTCATCTTTCACAAGCACCTCTCTCTCTTAAGGTTCTCATTCTCTTCCACAAACTCTAGAATCTCCTTGCTATAGGTACTTCTCTCCCCGCAGTATCCTTATTTCCTAAGCGCAACAATAGGGCTTGGGAGAGAAACTCTCTTCTTCTTCTCCTTTCACTTCTTTCACACCTTTATCTTTGAACATACTAAGTATATCATCGATGAATAACCATAATCCACATAGAGGCGATTTCTTCTTTAGCTCTAGAAGCTATGTTATCTACATCTTAGCTCTTTCTCATAACCCTTGAGCGTCCTCACAAACTCTCACAGCAAGAGGCCTAGTGCCTTCCTCGCAAGACCGCCTACTTCCCTACATATTTTTAGTGAACCTGACGCGAAACTGTCAGGGTGAGAGTTTGTGCGTAACCATGGGTGATCATGTTGAGCAACATGGTATGCATTTTGACCCAGCAACAATGCAAATGTTTTAAGCATTTGCAATGTTCATGCAACAACAACATGCTTCTAAAAGAAGGGAGATTTCAGCAACGAAGGCCATACAAGCGGTCTTCAACAGAATGGATCAGTTCAATGGCAAAGATGTAACCAAGTACTTACGCGAGTATGTGAAAGAGATGGAGCTGCATCGCGTGTCAGAAGGTGAGATGATTTAAATCTTTGAGCTAGTTGTTGCTTCAGAAATTAGGGAGCATGTTAGGGCAATTAAAGATGGGCATGGGAGAAATTGGGAAGAACTCAAAGTAGCTTTAAAGGAGGAATATTTCATGGAGGACTTAGAGAGAGTGACCAAAAGGACATTCTTAGAATGGGTAGTCAAGCCAAAGCAAGGACTATCAATAACAGAGCTACTTAGGGAATTTGAACGGCGCTATGCACAACTCACAAGGACAGAAAGGGCCACACTAGATGCAGAGAAGACATATCTTTTCTTACAAGCTACAGGTAAAGAGTTTCAAGAAAATTTGGAGCTTCTTCTTGAAGATAAAGATGCTGAGCAAGGACTAAAGACCGACTGGAATGAGGTTGAAGGTGCTGTCTCACTGCTTGCCAAACGACAAAGAAGAAGGGACAAGATGGTAGTAAACACTACAAGTCCTTCCACCTCAACTTCTGACAAAATGGTAAAGCCTACTTTTATCGCTCCTAAGTTTGATGAGTCCATGCTAGATGAGCTTGTGAAGGGAATGCCTGACTTGAAGGTGAAGCTTGCAAAGCTTGAAGAAAAAGGCCAACCATCAGGGCCACTTCCTAGGCAAAGGTAGCAGCCCAAAGAAGGGTTTGTTAATAGATGTATTTGGTGTGATAGTACAGACCATGTAAGAAGGGATTGTGATGATTTTAGTGATGCTTTGTCAAAAGATGTTGTCTTTTTTAAGGATGATAAAATCCACTTAAGAGAGACAGGTCTACCCTTGAGAACTAACTTTGGGAAGGGGGGAATGCAAACCTTAGTTGAAGATATGGCAACTAACCGTGCCAGCTCTTCAGTTGAGGCAGCTACTTATGGAGTAAAAATTGATCACCTTAATGATGAAGAGGCGAGTGACCATCATGGTCAAATTTGGCCAAATGTCATGCAATTAGCTAAAAAGGTAAAGCTTACAAAAGAGATTCTACATGAAGCAGGTGATTGCATACGTCTAGAAACAGGATGGACTGATCCAGTGGACTCATTGTCAATGCATGCCTACATTACAAAATGCCAACAAAATGAGGCGATTGTAGAAGAGAAGCGCAGACGTGAGAATGCTGATGAAGGACCATAAAAAAGAGCTTACAGAAGTGGGGGAAGAAGCGACTCAATGCCTTCCCAAACACCCTCAACACAAGGAGCGTCTCCACCTGAAGTACTCATGGAGGAGTCTACAACAGGAAAGAAGAAAGAGCCAACAAAAGGTAAGACAAAAGGCCCAACTTATAAACTACAATCTGATATTGAGATTGCTACAGATTTAAAGAAAGTCTTGGAGGAAAGGATCTTGAATAGCAAGATTGAGTTTACTCTGGGAGAAGTTCTTGGCATTGCAAAGCGTGAATTCCATGAGGAGATCATTGACATCATCAAGAGGAAGAGGCAAACCCTTGTTGAAGTTTCTTATCCACAGGTTGAAGGGGAAACCTCGAAGACACAAGGGATGCAGCTGCAAAATAAGGAGGATGATGGAGCTGTGGTAGGATGCTACCAATCTAGTGGGAGAGTGAAGCAAGTGCATTTCTCAAATGAAGATGAAGAAGTTGAAGATATTCCTAGGAGTTACTATTCACGAAGTCATTGGGCAAGGGCTACTACAGAAACTTTGGTCAAGGTAGGTGATCTTGAAGAGCCATTTGTTGCCTTGATTGACCATGGTTGAGAAATAAACATAATGTCAAAGAGTCTCTACAACAAGTGCAAATGGCCGATGGACACAGATCATGGCTAGATGGTAAAAGTGGCAAACAATTCATCCGGTGAATTGTATGCAGCATGTCCAGGTGTGAAGGTAACAATAGGTGATGTAAAGATTGACCAAAACTTCTTTGTACAGGATACATCTTCATATCATCTCATGTAATGGAATTTGCCTATTCAATTTGAGAGTAGCGGAATTTAATGAGAGTACTTTCAAGAAATGATTTTGTGAGCATAGCGGGTAGACATAATTGAAGATAGCAACATAATTATAGAAATTAGTTAACTTGGCATGGACAATACTTTTGCAAGAGAGAGAATTTAGAGAACATGACAACAATTGAGGATCGGATTTATGTGGAGCCGATCCCCCCTCCAATAGGCATTTGTATTATGATTTCTCCCATAAAGAGAGACTTTTTACAATACATTCTTTGTGTTCCTTGTGACCTAGGTGAAGCAATGAAGATGGAAAGCTTCATGCATCACCATCATAGCATAACCTAAACTTGAAGAAAGCTTTAACTATACCAAGCCTCAGTCCCAAGACCTCAAACACCTTCGAAGGTGGAGAGAGCTAGCAGGGAATGAGGGTAGGGAAGAGGAAGAAGAAACATTTCATACGAGAAAGAGCTAGTTCCTCACTTATCATAACTCTTGTGCTAGCATACATAATAGCATAGTAATGAAGAAGAAATAGATGGCAAGCTCAAGCATTGAAGCATGGCTCTTGGATGGATTTGCACTCCATAGCCAAGAGTGTTGGTGTAGGCTCTCAACCTCTACTTGCTTGGAGAAGGAGAGGGAGCTCTTGCACTTTGCATAGTACACAATGAGAGTGTTTGTGAGTGTGTGTGGGTGAGTATACCCCCTAAGCACCCCCCTAGCTTGCTTGGGTTGACCCCCCCTTGTAGCTCATGCTTGAAGCTCATTGGACCCCTCCAGGCCTAGCCAATCACAAGCAGGAGCCATTACAAGCAACATGGGTAGCCTTGGGACAAGTGTCCCCCTTTCCCCTTTGAGAGAGAGGACTTGATAAATGAAAAATCAATTAATTAAATATCCTAAATTATCATTGGACCCCTTGGGTGGCCAACCAATAGGCTTCAGGCACACCATGAGGGCAACATGGGGAGGAACTTGACAAGTGTCCTTGCTGCCTCTTCAAGCTGGGGCTTCCCTTGTGTGTGTGTGTGTGTGTGTGTGTGTGTGTGTGTGTGTGTGTGTGTGTGTGTGTTCTCTCTCATCCCCCCCCCCCTTGTAGGGTCGCCCCCCTCCTTGTAGGGATATTTTTGACTTTGGATGAGCAAGCCCCTTAGTCATCAAGCATGACTAAGCACTTGAAGTAGGGGGTGTTCCCACAAGCATCTCATGCAAGCTTCTCAAGGCACCTCAAGCACCTTAATCATGCACCAAGTCAAGCACCTCAAGCATGGAGCCAGTCAAGCACCTCAAGCATCTTAATCAAGCACCTCAAGCATGACAAGCACCTCAAGCAGGACAAGCACCTCAAGCACGACAAGCACCTCGAGCTTGGGCCGGGTTCCCACCTCAAGCTCCCTAGCTTACCTAAGGTCAAAGGACTTTTACACACATTATTGGAGGTCTTCAATGAAGCTAACCCTAAGGTCTTATGCTCCATTGGTTAGCCTTGCTCTTGATAGACCATCTCCCATTTGGGCCCCTTTACTATTGGCCCCGTGTTGAGATAGATCTATAAGCACATATCTATATCTTAACACTTGTTCCCATTTATTCTCCCACATTAGGTGATCAATTTAATATGAGAAAATCATTTGGGTTGGTTAGATATTAGATTTTATGACATTACCTCTCTCTTGAAATCATAGTCGTCCTCGACTATGAGGTAGAAGAGATAAATCCTTAGTCATTAGTCAATCGTACTTAGCGGGTAGAGGATCCCTTTTTTACCCTACGACATCTTTCCAAGATGGATAACTAATCCATTTGGTGCTTGGGAGACATAGCTGCCGCAAGCATGTCTGCTCTTTAGTCCATTTCATTCTCCCAAAGTAGAGTGACAAATTCTACTTGGTGTTTGAGAGACGTCGTCATCACAAACATGATTCTAAGCATGCATACTAGTTAAATTTGTGCACAATTAAAAAGAGGATTAGTCTTATAAGACAAAAACATGAGTCATTTAAAAGAGAGTTGTACATTGCTTAATCTAATGTAGCATTGTAAGCATTGACAAGGTTCATACTATCCTTAAGTTGTACTCCTTGCATCCATTTAGCATCTTCAAAAGGATAATTTTTGAACTTAATAAGATACCGTCGGATTATCTTACCATGTCGTAGTACCTTGTCTTCATGCCGAAGGATAGCTTCGGGTTGTAGCACCTCTTCTTGGTCTTCAACTTCGGGAGGGTCTTCAATAATTGGTTCAGTTGGTGGCTCTCCTTTGTAGGGCTTAAGTAGGCTTACATGAAAGGCATTGTGTATAAGCCAATGGTTGGGCAACTTGAGTTGATAAGCTGTCTCATTGATGGGCTTCAAGATTTGGAAAGGACCATAGTATCTTTTTGCTAGTTTAGCATAATACTTTTGATGGCCCGTAGGATTTTTGCCCGTCGTTTGCCTTAATCGAGCCTTATGAAACTTGAGTAAGACCCAATCATTTTCTTTGAACATTAAGGCTCTTCTGTGCTTATCAGCAGCAGCTTTTTGCCTTTGTTGAGAGATGGCTATAGCCTCCCTAATCTTTTGAAAAGATTCTTGTAGGTCATGGCTATACTCATCGGCGGCGAAGATCTTCCCATGTACTTTGAGTAGCAAGGGACTTTTAGGTCTTCCCTCTATGATCTCGAAAGGTGCTTTCCCCGTAGAAGTATGTACAATATTATTGTAGGCATACTCTACTAGAGGTAAATACTTTTCCCATTGTGAGCGTTGATCTACTTCGGTAACATAATTCTTGAGTAGATCGAGTATCGTAAGATTGGCTATCTCACTTTGGCCATCCGTTTGTGGGTGATAGGCCGAAGAGAAATTCAATCTTGTTCCTAGATTTTCAAAGAGACCTTTCCAGAAATTACTGGTCATTCTAGGATCTCTATCTGACACGATGGATGTGGGTAATCCATGGTGCTTGAAAATCTGAGATATGAAGAGAGTTGCTATTTGATGTGCCTTAATAGTCTTTTTGATAGGAATAAAATGTGCTTGCTTGCTAAACCTGTCGACTATTGTCCATATTCCTGTATTCCCATGGATAGACTTGGGTAATCCAAAGATGAAATCCATGGATATACTCTCCCATGGTGAATTTGGAATAGGCAATGGCTGGAGTAATCCAAGTTGCTTCCCTCTATCATACTTGGTCTTTTGGCATACTACACATTTTGAAACATACTCTTGTATGTCCACTTTCATGGTAGGCCAATAGAAATACGTCTCTACTCCTCGGAGAGTAGGTTGAATACCTCTATGCCCTGCATATGGAGGAGCATGGGATTCATACATAACCTTCTCACGAAGGGAATGGGTAACACATAGCCTATTGCCGTTGAGAAGATAACCATCCTGCAAGGTGAATGGTTCCTCTTTCTTCCCCAAAGCAAGGGATGACATTATGTCTCTAAAGTCAGGGTCAGTAGCATACTCATCTATCATAGAGGATAGATCATTGTGAGTAGCTATAGACACCGCATTAACTTTTGGTCATCGTGAAAGTGCATCGGCAACTTGATTGTGCTTACCAGCTATGTGAGCAATATGGAAATTAAATTGTGAAAGAAAATTTGCCCACCTCATTTGTTTGTTGGAAAATTTGGTTTGCGTCATGAAATACTTGAGACTTTGGTGGTCGGTTCGTAGGATAAATGGAGTCCCCAATAGGTAGTGCTTCCATGTATCTAGGGCATGTAGAACAGCTAAAAGCTCTTTCTCATAAATGCCCAAGACTCGTTCATCACTATTCTGCCTTCGGCTCTCATATGCTATGGCATGCCCTTCTTGAAGCAAAACCGTTCCAAGGCAATCACCACAAGCATCACATTGGACCTCAAATGGTTTTGAGAGATCCGGAAGCACGAGGACTGGTTGGGAAGTAAGCTTCTCTTTGAGTTTTTCAAAAGCATTTTGCTCCTTAGCAGTCCATACAAACTTAACGTTCTTCTTTGTTAAGTCGTGTAGTGGTCCTGCTACTTGAGAGAATTTTGCTATGAAGCGTCTATAGTATGCACACATACCAATAAAGCTTCTTAGCTCATGTAGATTCCTTGGGTTAGGCCATGATTTTATTACCTCTAACTTTGATGGATCCATACGAATACCATCGTGAGAGATAATATGACCTAGATATTGAATCTCTTGAAGGAAGAATTCACTTTTCTTTTGGTTGAGAAAAAGTTTGTTTTCCCTCAAGGCTTGAAAAATCACTTGGAGATGTTGCTTATGTTCCTCCAAAGATTTGGAGTAGATGATGATATCATCAAAGAACACTCCAGTGAATTTACGATATGGTCTAAAAATTTTCTCCATGAGACGATTGAAAGTAGCTGGTGCATTAGTCAAGCCAAAAGGCATGACTAGATATTCATAAAGACCAAATGTTGTGCGAAACGCGGTCTTTAGGATATCTTCATCCACTATCCTTATTTGATGATAGCCACTCTTAAGGTAAATCCTACTGAAGTAGGTAGAGCCTTGTATCTTATCAAACAGATCTTCTACCCAAGGCACGGGAAATCTGTTTTTGATAGTGATATGGTTTAGTGCTCGATAGTCCACACACATACGGTATGTACCATCTTTCTTTTGCACTAAAAGGACTGGAGAACAAAAGGGAGAGGAACTAGGCGTCACCATCCCTTTGTCTACCAATTCCTGTACTTGCCTCATAATCTCCTCTTGTTGAGCTTGTGAGACTCGATAAGGAGGTTTGTTAGGCGATGAGCTTCCTGGAAGGAGCTCAATACGATGGTCATCATCCCCTCATTTTGGAGGTAGGTCCATAGGGATATCATCGATGAACACATCTTGGAATCCTTTTAGAAAAGTAGACAAGGCTAACTCTTCTTGATTCCTATCATTTTCATTTGATGAAACATTATTAGCTTTTAGAGACTCTTTGACATAAATCATGTACGCAGAAACTGAGCTCTTCATTGATTTATCAAAAGAAAGAGGATTTACAAGTGGAATAGTGCGACCACGCTATCTAGCATCTATATACATGTTCTTTCCCCTGTAGGTGAAGTAAATTCTCCTTTCAGGGAACTTCATGTTGGCAGCCATGTGATCAAACCATGGTGCCCCTAGGTTAACATCCTGATGTTGGAGAGGAGAGATGAAGAAGTCTTCTTTGTCGACATAGCTTTGGACATGAAGCCTCAACTTCCCAATCAAGGGAGTAACGGAGGCTGTTGTCCCTTGAAAGCTACATCATCTGTTACTATATCTCCCATCTCAAAAGCTTGAATGCCCAACTTGGTGGCCAACTCTATTGATATGAAGTTGAGAGTAGAGCTAGGGTCAAACAAGATGAAGGCATCATGCTCTCTTACCTTTCCCCAAGCATAGGAGAGTGATGATCCTTTGCAATGAGCATCCTCTTTTGGAGCTTCGATGGTGGAAGCCCTAGGAGTCTCATTGCGAGTATTCTTCTTGGGGCAAGAACGATAGCCATGTCCTTGCTCCCCACACTTGAAACATTTATGGTCCTTGCGAAAATCTTCAAGCTCTTCAGGAGAGAGTTTGTTTTTACCTTTGTAAACTCCCTTCTCCTTGGACCGATTGTTGTTGTTGTTATTGTTGTTGTTGGAAGTGCCTTGGGAATTATTTTGTGCATTGGATTTCCCCTTTGCATCATTTTTATCTTTGTTTTCCATGGGCTTGACATTACGTCTAGCCCCTTGATGGAAATTGATGTGTGAAGCAACCATGGTGTGATGGATTACTTCGGTAATAGTACCAGGCCGTTGAGAGTTGATGTATTCGGCCATCTCTTTAGGTAATCTCTCACAGAATTGCTGTCTTTGCTCGGCAAAGTCTATCTTTTGAAAGACAGTAGCTTTGAGATGTAAATCCCAAAACTTGTCTACATACTTGTTGATAGACTCATGAGAGAGAAGCTTCAACCTGTGCCATTCGGTAAGAACTTTATCTTTAGTATCGCTTGGAAGAAATTGCTTCATGATGGAAACTCGTAGAGTTTTCCATGTCTTTGGGGCTTCTCCATTGCCACGAAGGCTAGCCCACCATTGACGAGCTGATTTTTGGAAGTGCATAGCTACATGGCGTAGCTTGGAGGACTCTGTGAAGCCCTCGTCCCCAAAGGCCGCATCAAATTGCTGGATGAAGGCCAACACTTTGTCGGTAGCACCAAAGGTGCCATCGTAGGTGAGAAAAGAGATACTCTTTCCTCCCTCCTTGAACTTCTTTAGCTTTTGTGACCTTCGCCATGCACGAAATGATTTGCGATGTCCTCCCCTCTTGTATTCTCTAGGAGAATAGCCATAACTTTCATCGGAAGAGGAGGAAGGTGAAGAAGAAGGAGAAGAGGGTGACCTCTTCCTAGCCCTTTTCTTCCTTTGTTTCCTCTCTTGCCTTTCAGAGTGATGAGGAGAAGGACTATAGGTTGCTCTTTTCCTCTTGGGAGGAGTAGGCGATCGTCTAGACCGCCGTCTTCGTGGAGCCACCTCTTCAGAAGAACTTAGACTTTCATTGCTTTTTTTCTCTTTGGATTCCTCCTCTCGAATGGGAGAGAGTCTTCTTTTGGGGGTCTCTTCAAGAGGCCTCCTAAGCTCTCTCTCCTCTGGGAGAGGAAGGGAAATTCCATAAGCACGAAGTTGTTGAGTAACTTCGGCTTGCAAAGCAGGGTTGCCCATAGCTTGCTGCAACCTAGCGACGAGATAATTCACAAACATGGGAGCATCATCATTAGCACCTTCATGTGCAAAATCAAAGCTATCAATGTTCATTCTACTCTATTGATTATTGTCAGTCATGTTAACAAAATTTATGCTTATACTTAGTGTATGCTTTGGCATTTCAAAACCTTAGTTGCCACTCCTCTTAGCCTTTGAAAATCGGCTCTTAAGTATCTACACCCACGGCTCAAAGTGGTTAATTATAGAGAGTAGAGGAGTAGGTCTAACATAGCAGAGTTGCCAAGGGCTAGCTCCTTTCGGACTTCTTATGGCTCAATAATGGTAAAGCCGTAGGCAAGTCTAAAAAGACTCCATTATTAAGTCCAAAGCTCCCGAGGTGTGCACCATCCCCCACATAGTGGGCTTAACAAAACCGATAGTAGATCCCAGTTCCACTTACTCTATTATAATTAACAACATCAACCATTTATAGGCTACTTAAGGACCTCTCTTCTTAAGCAAGAAAAGAGAAACCAAATGCTCTGATACCAATGTAATGGAATTTCCTATTCAATTTGAGAATAGCGGAATTTAATGAGAGTACTTTAAAGAAATGATTTTGTGAGCATAGCGGGTAGACATAATTGAAGATAGCAACATAATTATAGAAATTAGTTAACTTGGCATGGACAATATTTTTGCAAGAGAGAGAATTTAGAGAACATGACAACAGTTGAGGACCGGATTTATGTGGAGCCGGTCCCCCCTCCAATAGGCATTTGTATTATGATTTCTCCCATAAAGAGAGACTTGTTACAATACATTCTTTGTGTTCCTTGTGACCTAGGTGAAGCAATGAAGATGGAAATCTTCATGCATCACCATCATAGCATAACCTAAACTTGAAGAAAGCTTTAACTATACCAAGCCTCAGTCCCAAGACCTCAAACACCTTCGAAGGTGGAGAGAGCTAGCAAGGAATGAGGGTAGGGAAGAGGGAAGAAGAAACATTTCATACGAGAAAGAGCTAGTTCCTCACTTATCATAACTCTTGTGCTAGCATACATAATAGCATAGTAATGAAGAAGAAATAGATGGCAAGCTCAAGCATTGAAGCATGGCTCTTGGATGGATTTGCACTCCATAGCCAAGAGTGTTGGTGTAGGCTCTCAACCTCTACTTGCTTGGAGAAGGAGAGGGAGCTCTTGCACTTTGCATAGTACACAATGAGAGTGTTTGTGAGTGTGTGTGGGTGAGTATACCCCCTAAGCACCCCCCTAGCTTGCTTGGGTTGACCCCCCCTTGTAGCTCATGCTTGAAGCTCATTGGATCCCTCCAGGCCTAGCCAATCACAAGCAGGAGCCATTACAAGCAACATGGGTAGCCTTGGGACAAGTGTCCCCCTTTCCCCTTTGAGCGAGAGGACTTGATAAATGAAAAATCAATTAATTAAATATCCTAAATTATCATTGGACCCCTTGGGTGGCCAACCAATAGGCTTCAGGCACACCATGAGGGCAACATGGGGAGGAACTTGACAAGTGTCCTTGCTGCCTCTTCAAGCTGGGGCTTCCCTTGTGTGTGTGTGTGTGTGTGTGTGTGTGTGTGTGTGTGTGTGTGTTCTCTCTCATCCCCCTCCCCCCTTGTAGGGTCGCCCCCCTCCTTGTAGAGATATTTTTGACTTTGGATGAGCAAGCCCCTTAGTCATCAAGCATGACTAAGCACTTGAAGTAGGGGGTGTTCCCACAAGCATCTCAGGCAAGCTTCTCAAGGCACCTCAAGCACCTTAATCATGCACCAAGTCAAGCACCTCAAGCATGGAGCCAGTCAAGCACCTCAAGCATCTTAATCAAGCACCTCAAGCATGACAAGCACCTCAAGCAGGACAAGCACCTCAAGCACGACAAGCACCTCGAGCTTGGGCCGGGTTCCCACCTCAAGCTCAGCCCTAGCTTACCTAAGGTCAAAGGACTTTTATGTTTGGCAATAAGAGGATATAAGCTCACAATCATGGTTTGCAATGACCAAATATGATATATCCATTCAAGGCATGTATGGCATCTGCTCACATTATGGAGACGTCATTGAAGCCAAGGGCTTATCATAAATTTTTTTTTATATGCATGCATGGCATGGTTGTATTGTGGACTCATTTCACTAAAGCATGGTTTACACTTCTGCTATAACATCAACTACTATGTTTAGAAAGAGCTGAAGCTAGTATATTTGCTTGTGATCATTGCATATAATTACAACGGCACAAGGTGCTAGCAATGCAATGATGCTTTCTATGGATAGCAAGTAGGCATGGCCTTTCTATCAAAACGGAGGTCTTCAATGAAGCTAACCCTAAGGTCTTATGCTCCATTGGTTAGCCTTGCTCTTGATAGACCATCTCCCATTTGGGCCCCTTTACTATTGGCCCCGTGTTGAGATAGATCTATAAGCACATATCTATATCTTAACACTTGTTCCCATTCATTCTCCCACATTAAGTGATCAATTTAATATGAGAAAATCATTTGGGTTGGTTAGATATTAGATTTTATGACATCTCATCCTTGGACAACCCTACATTGTGGGAGTTCGAATGGAAACAAAGGTAATGGATGATGGTTCAACATATGCTAGGATACGTAGCAAAGATGGTAAACGAGCTGTCCAATTTCTCACAGTTTTTGTAAACCATGAAAGAAATTGTGACAACCTCAGAGAAAATCCTCTACCAAAGGTGAGCAAAGAGTTTCATGATCATAGAGAAATGATGGGTTTTGGTCAAGTACCATTGTAAAGCGAGATTGCAGTGGTACAGAAAGAAAAAGGGTCTCGCCTGATCCAAAAATAGGTGAAACTTTTTCAACGGGCTCCTTGGTAACAAGGAATGGATCAGTATGTTTTATAAAACTTGAAGATTTGAAGAGATGTGAGAGGCAATATGTGCATAATGTACAAATAGGCATGAAAAAGAGTGGGTTGCTAGAGCCTACTGAAAATGTTTTGGGTTTGTGTGAACAAGTTTCTTTTGTAGATACTATGGGTGAGCTTGATGGTATAACGGGGTCTAATTTGCATCTTGAAAATGAAGTTGTGGAAGTTTGCTCTATGGAAATGTATCAAGTAATAGAAGCCTTTAAAGAAAGCCAAACAATTGGCCCAGAAGTCCATGTTGAAACTAAATACAAGAGTGTAGCGAAGAAGGTGAAACCGTAGCTTCACCCTTACCACCCAACAACAGGGAAAAGATTGAGCAGGCTTCTTTACAACCAAGTTTGAGGAATCTTAAAAGATTGGGCATACCTTCACAAAGGAGTCTTTTCAAGAGTTGCAGATTGGTTGCGAGGAGTTTCTAACACAGGAGGAGACAAAGTGCTTCAAAGAAATGCTTTCAAAGCATGGTAAGGCTTTTGCATTTGAGCCACATGAGATAGGATGTGTTGATCCTTCTATTGTAGCTCCAATGGTAATTTTCACAATACCTCATGTGCCTTGGAATCTGCGATCTATTCCGGTTCCAAAGGCTCATTTGCCAAAGTTAGTAGAGCTACTGAATGAGAAAATCAAAATGGGAATCTTGGAGCCTTCTTGTGCTCCATACTCAAACAGGTGGTCCACATTTCCAAAGAAGAATGGAGCTCTACGCTTCATCCAAGATATGCAACCAGTGAACAAGGTGACAATTAGAAATGTAGGTACATGTCCAATTGTGGATGAGTTTGCGGAGGCGTTTGCAGGGAGGGCAATCTACTCAATGGGGGATCTCTACTCAGGGTATGATCAATTTCAGCTTGCAATTGAAAGTAGAGACTTGACAACCATGAGGACACCTTTGGGTTTGGTAAGGATGTGTACCTTGCCACACAGGGAGCAACCAACTCGGTTGCACATATGATGAATGGGATGAATAAGGTCTTACTTGACTTTATTCCTCAAATCACAATGCCTTTCATTGATGATTTGCCTATCAAAGGATGTGAAGAAAGTGACAAAGATGAAGCTTTGGATCTCAAGGGATGTCGTAGGTTTGTGGTAAATCACATAAATGATTGTGATAAAATTTTGTCTAGGCTGGAAGAAGTGAATCTTACATTGTCAGGGAAAAAGTCTATGTTTGGTGTCAATGAAGTGCTCATTGCGGGGCACATGTGCGGGCCATATGGTAGGAAACCTTGTCCAACAAAGGTAGATGCCATCCAAAGAATGAAAGAAACATGCACTAGCATCACTGAGGTTAGAAGGTTTCTGGGAGCATGTGTCTTCTATGTTATTTGGATTCCACATTATGCACATGTAGCTGATCCTCTTTATCAGCTGCTTAGAAAGAATGAAAAGTTTAAATGGACAGTAGCACATGTAAAATCCATGAAAAAGCTAAAGGAGTTGCTCCAGTCAGCAACGACTTTGAGAAAGGTAGACTATGAGTGTCAAAGGCCAGTAATTGTGACAGTAGACACCAGTCCTACAGGGATTGGATGGGCAATATGGCAAGATGACAAAGAAGGACACAGGTATGTGGTAAGATTTGGAGCAAAGGTACTAAGTGCTCGCCAAAGAAACTATCCACAGATAAAGAGAGAGCTATGGGGTATGGTTACAGCCTTGAAACGTGGGAAAGAGTACATAATTGGTGCATGTGTAGTTGTAGAAACAGATTGTCTACCACTTCTTAGGATGATTACAAGCTGCTCAACGCCAGACATTGCTATGTTGCAGTGGATTGCCTACATTAAGTCCTTAAATCCCGAGTTCAAGCACATTGCAGGTAAAGACAATACAGTGACAGATATGCTATCAAGGGCAAGGTATGAAGATGAGTCACAGATGATTGATGAGGGAGATGATGTGGGCACAAAGTTCTATTCCATCTCTCATGTCAAAGGTAACTATGTCTGCATGACTAATACACTTGAATTGTTCTTGAAAGATCTTTATGAAGGTGATTGGCTTCTTATTGGAAGCTATTTGAGTACTCTAGCAAAACAGGATGATTGGTCTGAACAAGAATTCAGGAGGATACGCAGGAAAGCATATGGGTACTTTTTGAGGGATGGTTACTTGTGGAAGCATCCCAAACAAAAGGGTGCTACACCACAACGGGTTATATGTAAAAAAGAGACTCAAGTAAAGTTCATGCAAGAGTTTCATGAGAGTCTATGGGCTGGACACAGGGGTGTGTGGGCAACCTTCTCCAAGTTGAAAGAAAAATACTGGTGGAAGGGTATGTATAAAGATGTATCTCAATTTGTAGAGTCATGTGTAACTTGTTAAATGTATTCAAATGTCCGACATCGTGATGGATTGCACCCTACATATCCAGTAGCCATGCACTATAAATGGGTTGTGGATCGAGTCACAATGCCTTTAGGACTGTGGCAGATGAGATACTTGGTTCTTGCATGAGAGGACCTAACTAATCAGGTTGAAGGAAGAGCATTAAGAGCTAAAACCACACAAGCTGTGTGAAAATTCCTTCTTGATGAGGTGATTTTCCGTTATGGTTGTGTGGGAAAGATCACTGCAGATAGAGGTGAGCTGGATGCTGAGGAAGCAAGGGAGTTCTTTACCAGATTAGGAATCAAGCTTTCTCTTACCACAGCTTACAACCCTGAAGGCAATGGAAAGAGTGAAAGAAGGGATCCTCCTATCATCAAAGCTTTGGCCAAGGCTTGTGAAGGAAGAGTTGGTGAGTGGCCAAAACTGTTACCATATGCTTTATGGGCTGATCGTACAACACATAGCTCAGTAACTGGCTACATGCCTGCGGAGCTAATGTATGGTCAAAAGCGAGTGATGCCGATTGAAGATACAATTCCCACATGGAATGTACTACCTTGGCAAGAGGGGCTTAGCAAGGAAGATCTCCTTGCACTGTGTATAAGGCAACTAGAGAGAAGACCTAGAGACATTGAAGCTGCAAAAGAACGACTAAAAAATGCAAGGTTGAAAAACAAAGACTACTTTGATAAGCGACATCGACTCAGGAGCAAAGCAATTGACAAAGGAAAAAGGATCAAAATGTTTAAGAGAAGAGGAGGCAATGATCTAGAAGATGTTGATGAAGAAGAAGAGCAAAACACAAGTGAAGATCAAAGTGAACATGAAGCTCATGAATCATCCAGTGAAGAAGAAATCAAGGAAGATGTAGAAGAGGGCTGATCTTACAAAGAGACAATATGGCACATACCAGAGGATGTGCAGGTTTAGAGGGGGTGGATGTCGTGCTGTGGCACGTATATAGTGGGAACGGGCATTAAACGATTTATCTTGTGACTTTTTGACGCATAAGTATACTTCATATAATACTCATATGCATAAATAAAAGCTTTCGACCATACCTTAGTATTTAACTTTGATGTAATATAAATGTACATTACTATTAGAAAGTACTGCAAGCAAGTATCAATGATTGTGCCTCTTTTTGTCTCGGGGAAAAACATTTGTATATTTCTTCTAATATCTCAGCTATACCCTACCATATATAAATTATTTTCTTCTTTTCACATTTATCTAATAATATAACCCTTCAATAATGCATACCTTCTTGGATACATACAAGAGGAAAGGGCTTACTAGAAGACTTTATGAAAAGGAAGATCCAAAGCTTCTTGGACCATCCCAATTTGAAAATTCTGACCTAAGGGCATGGAGAAAAGGAAAAAACCAAGTCAAGCTCTTTTAGTAGGCCAATTTTTCCTTTTGAAGCATGTCAATCCTAGTTACAGGTCAAAAGTTATAGGGAAACTAGTGAAAAACCCTCTCACAACTACACTGCAAGAAGAGATGGTAAACAGGTGAATCAAGTGAAAAGAGGTAATCTTGGTCTTTTTCCATAAAATAAGATATTTAGAGGATAAAAGACATAAGCATGTGAATGTGACACCTCAAAGATGCCTTGAAGGACAAGACACACAAGTTGGGACCCCCTGTTGGAGCCACACAGAAGATGCCTAGGTGGGGCCCATATACATCATGCACCCACATGGAGCCTCAATGACCAAAAATGCTGAATTTCATGATATTTTGAGTCCTAATATTTCCCATTTTAAGAAATATCCAAAGAACATTTGATTTGGGCTAACTCTTTAGCCTAATCAAGTGATTATGTAAAACATGGCTCCCTCACCTATTTCTCTTGAAGAAAGGCTGAAGTCTTGCCTCATCTTCTCTCTCCATTAAGGTGGTGGCAATTGCTCTCATGTAAGATATATGTTGCTAGTTTTTCTTTCATTTGCATATCTAGTCCAATACTTGTCTTTAACTCCTTCTCTATCTCTCATTATTTATCTTTAATACCACAACCACACTTAGATCTATCTCTAATTCTATCTTTACTCCTCCATTCATCTCTCTTGTTGTGTCCTAATTGTTTCATTGGAAGGTATTCAAGCAGCAATCTTGTCAATGTAACGGGCACAACCTTCTTGCGGGAAACAATTATGTGCACAAGGTTAGTAACCATATCTTCATCTTTCACAAGCACCTCTCTCTCTTAAGGTTCTCATTCTCTTCCACAAACTCTAGAATCTCCTTGCTTCAGGTACTTCTCTCCCCGCAGTATCCTTATTGCCTAAGGGCAACAATAGGGCTTGGGAGAGAAACTCTCTTCTTCTTCTCCTTTCACTTCTTTCACACCTTTATCTTTGAACATACTAAGTATATCATCGATGAATAACCATAATCCACATAGAGGTGATTTCTTTCATTTCCATTCTGTTTAATCTATTAGGGTCAACATTTGGATTAGTCGAAAGATTCACTTTCAGCAACGCATAGTGTTTGTATTTGGTCCTGAAAGGCTCAACGAAATACTTCTCTCACCAGATCCCATCATACTACCTATTATTGACTATAACTTCTCTTTTGATGTGAGTGTGGTTATTTTATTATGAATCAAGAGGATTTGTACTCACAACTAATCCCCATCGCTAGACAAAACATATACATTATAGTAAGCACAAAGCTACAGTTCCAAGGAGCAATCCGTAGCTTATTTGGACAACAAAGATTAAATATCATTAACTCATCCATTAACCCTTTTATCCTACCCATGATACGATATGATCGTAATCTCGATGTTTTCATTTTTGTTTTGTTCTGACTATCTTTCATGAGTTCTCTCCATCACGTGTGTGTTTGTAAGGAAAAGTGAGCGGCTTCTTTGGCTACATTTCTTCTTTAGCTCTAGAAGCTATGTTATCTACATCTTAGCTCTTTCTCATAACCCTTGAGCGTCCTCACAAACTCTCATAGCAAGAGGCCCGGTGCCTTCCTGGCAAGACCGCCTACTTCTTGACAACGCCGTGTTGTAGTGCGTGGACATGTTAATAAAGTTGAATGATCACTCTTTAAAACATGTGATCACGTTAAATATTCACATGAATTTCCTATTAACTTGCAAAAACTGCCCAAACCAGTAATCCCAACAAGCTACCTTTTATAAAACAAAAGGCTGACATATTCAGTCTTTTGACTAAACAAATCCTTGGGGAGCGTATCCTTGTGATGAGTATAGTTAATTCTCCTTGTGAACTAATATAAGGTTATTGAGTCATAGTTCTTAATATGGGACTGGACGTGATTCTTAATATTGTAACCATATTGTAGAAGATTAAACAAAAAACAAAGGTACGATACTTAACAAATTTGGATCTCTCTAGGGTCATGCTCATCGCAGCAAAGCCATTGGTATGTAAAGGGGTTGAAGTTGGTTTTAGAAGACTATTTTATGCTAAAAATGAGTCATTAGGCAAGGGTTGGACATCTTGTACTAGTGTATTGGGTATATAAAGGTCCTTGAAGTTTTGCATTTCACACATCATAGGCTTTTTTGATGTATATTGTTTATCACTACATAATATAAGATCTACAATCCTTAATTGAGTGAAATTAGTTCTTATATATTTGATCAAATGTATGAAGGGGATACAATCCTTGATTGGGTTAAAGTAGTCCTCAAGTGTGTGTTTGCATTGAAGATTTCATAGTCTTTTTTAATGTGTAATGTCGAATAGAAAGTGCATCATGTACTATGAAAGATTGTTACTACACAAGTAAAATCATACATATTTTTATTTGTGTATTGCAAATAATTAACATCATTACCATGCTTGAGTTGATTATTCTTTGTTGCCCTATGTTTATCTAATTTTGTATATATAAAGTGACATTTTCTCAAACTCTAATGCCGATATATTTTGATATTGTGATTGTTACATGTGAAAACAATGGAGCAAATAATAAAATTTTACCACCACTAGATACAGATAATGTGATTTTTACATAAGTTAATTATTGTTTCCAAATCGCGTAATGTGTAAATTTGCTTTTAATAAAACTCTTATTTGTAATATATATTAAAAAGTAGAAAATAGTTTTTGCAACTGAATATATGATTCATAAACCTTCAAATTTCAATTGCAAGCAATGTAAGAGAATGTCGGTACAAGTAGTACACATTCATGAAAGAAAAATAAAAGCTTCTCGCAAAGAGTGGGAGTTTGCAAACAACATATGCAGTCGGTATTTAGAGTGGCAGTGTAAACTATGCATGATCACAAAATCAGGTAGGTCTCCACATATTATAGAGCATTTTTTGGGTGGCCTCAAAAGAGCTATTGCACATGCATACTTCCTCAAGCACCTACAGCTGGAAAGCGTTTAAGAGAAGATTTCAAGAAGAAGGGTGGCAAGAGACACCAACTAGAGAGGTTTGTTATGAATATGTACCAAGAGCAAACAGAGTTGAACAAACAACATGCGCAAGGAGACACGATACCTAGTAGCTGTGTTTCTTCTAAGCATGAGAACGAGGTTAGACTTGGAAAAATGCAACAAAGATATTTCCACCAAAGCTTTTGGACACGGATGTTAGAAGAGGCACAACTTGTGCTTGCAAAAGCAATTTTCTTCACTAGAATTTGTAATGGAAATGGCCTATGAACTTTGAGAGGAGCAGAATTAGGAAATTAGATGAAGCACTTTTGTGAGATTACTTTGTGAGCATAATAGCGGGTGAACTTAATTGATGGTAGCAACATAAACATGGTACTTAGTTAACTTGGCATGAACAATACTTTTTCAAGAGAGAGAGAGTTTAGAGAACATGACAACAATTGAGTACCCGATTCATATGGAGCCCGGTCTCCCCTCCAATAGGCATTTGTATTATAGTTTTTCCCATCAAGAGAGACTTGATACAATACAATCTTTGTGTTCCTTGTGACTAAGTGATACAATGAAGATGGAAAGCTTCATGCATCACAAGCATAACATAAACTTTGTAGAAAGCATTAACTATCCCAAGCCTTAGTCCCAAGGCCTCAAACACCTTCGAAGGTGGAGAGAGCTAGCGGGGAATGAGGGTAGGGAAGAGGAAGAAGAAACATTCCATAGGAGAAAGAAATAGTTCCTCACTTATCATCACTCTTCTTGCTAGCATACATAAAAGCATAAAAATGAAGATGGAGAAGATGGCAAACTTAAGCATTGAAGCATGGCTCTTGGTTGGATTTGCATTCCATAACCAAGAGTGTTGGTGTAGGCTCTCACCTCTCACAAGCTTGGAGAAGGGGGTGGAGTTCCTCAACTTTCATCAAGTGAGAATGATCCACAAAATGAGTGTGTGTGTGTGGTGTATATCCCCCCAACAACCCCCTTGCTTGCTTGGGGCGAGTTGTAGCTTTTCCACATGCTTCAAGCTCATTGGACCCCTCTCCCCCCTAGCCAATCACATGAAACATGCATTCAAGTACATGGGTAGTCTTTGGACAAGTGTCCTCCTTACCCCTTAGAGAGAGAGAGAGCTTGAAAATATCTAGATATTTGTTGGATGGAACTAGAAGCTCATTGGACCCCTCTTTAGCCCAACCAATAGCATTCAAGCACACCATGTGGCTAAGCATAGGGAGAGTCTGACATGTGTCCCATGTGCCCCTTGAGAAAAGGGGTGCCCTTTGAGTGAGTGGGAGGTTAAGTCAAAGATTCTTCTAACTTTGAGACTTTCATGCATGGGGAAGCTTCTCAAGAACCTTCCTCATTAAGTTTGTAGGGTCTCTTTTTGACTCAAGCACCTTACCTCCATGCATAAGAAGCATCTCAAGCACCTTTCTCATTAAGTTTGTAGGGTATATTTTTTACTCAAGCACCTTACTCCCCATGCATAGGAAGCTTCTCAATCACCTTGCTCATCAAGCATGACAAGCACCTTAGTCATCAAACACGACAAGGACCTCAAGCACCTTAGTCATCAAGCACGACAAACATCTCAACCACCTTAGTCATCACGCACGACAAGCCCCTCAAGCACCTTAGTCATCAAGCACGACAAGCACCTCAAGATTAGGTTGGGTTCCCACCTCAAGCTCAGCCCTAGCTTGCCTAAGGTCAAAGGACTTTTAACACTAACCATTGGAGGTCTTTAATGAAGCTAACCCTAAGGTCTTTTAAGATCCATTAGATGCGCGTTGCTCTTTGATAGACTACCTCCTTTTGGACCCCTATTGAGATGTAACCATCTCTCCTCTCGGTCCCCTGTTGAGGTAAGTCTAGAAGCACTTATTGCACATTTGCTCTTTGATAGACCATCTCCTTTTGGACCCCTATTGAGATGCAACCATCTCTCCTTTTGGTCCTGTGTTGAGATAGGTCTAGAAGCACATGACTCTATTCTAACTCTTGTTCCCGTTTATTCTCCCACATTAAATGATCAGTTTAATTCGAGAAAATCATTTGGTAAAGTTAGATATTAGATTTTATGACAAGAATTAGTAATGGTTGAGAGCCACCATTGGAAACATGCATGAAAGAAAATTGGTGAGTACGATTGAGGATTTTCTACCCCTTCATATCACACGATATGGAATGATCTCTTGGAAAAACATTACATCAAAGTCAAAGAGAGGATTTTCAAAATCATTCTTAGTAATATATTGGTCTTAGGATGCACAATTGTCTGTGATGGTTGGTCTAATGTTCCAAGAAGACCATTGATCAATGTTTTGTTGGTGTGTCAAAGAGGAGAGACATTCATAAAAGCTATTGAAAATTTTGGTGCTATTAAAAGTGGTTTTTATATTGCATTTGTGTTGACCACTGTAATTAAAGATATAGGTGCTAAACATGTCATTCAAGTAGTCATGAACAATGCAAAGAATTGAAAAAATAATGGTAATATAATAAATACATACTTTTTCACATATTTATTGTAATGGTTGCAATACACAGAGTTTAACTTGGTGCTAAAAGATTGGTATACTTGTGAAGAAACTACATGTTTTGCAAAAATAATCGACGTCGCATGTCTAGTTGTAAAGTGCACATGTCAGTTATGTTCAAATTGCCTGCTGACACTTAATTTTGCACGCAGTATCACATATTCGAGTCTCTCCTACGTAGTAATTACACTATTATTGACACTTTTGGTTGTATTGTGTTTGATGAATGGCAACTTGATCAGCTTGAACAAGTGAAAGAGAAGGTTATTAGTTTGTAAGAATCCATAAATAGGCTTGCTTGGTGGAGGAGTGCAACAAATGCATACCATGTAATGATGTCTGCTATGTTTGCAGTTTGTAACCTTGATCCGAAAGGCACCAAACCTAGGAAAAGTATGGATGATTTGGTCGGCACTCCAATGAAGTTTAGAAAATCCTGAGAAGTTAAAAGAGTCTGTAGTGAAAAAGGAGTGTTGAATACCATTCTCTGCTAAACAACAAAAAGTCTTGTTCAATTATTTTCATTCCAGGTGGAAGAGTGCTCATAATCCACTCCATAGTGTAGCTTACATGCTTGATCCTGAGTATTGGAATTTAAACTTGATGTCAAATACAGAGATGGTCAAGGATTTTTATCATGTCATAAATACATTCTTCTCCAATGCTCAAGATTGTATTAATTGCATCAAAGAGTTGAGGGAATTAAGACTAAAAGAAGGATCTAATAATTTTGTTCAATCGATGGCAAAAGAGCAACCTACAAAAGTGGTGGATGATGAACCATGGTGAGTCGTTCACTTATAATGAAAGTTTTGGCACAATGTGCAACAAATTAGAGCTCCAAGAGAAATTGGAGTATTTATAAGTATGTTCATAGCACAATTTGCAATAATTTTGCAATGAAAAGAAATTGCTTCATATCAAATGTGCTAGCTACAAGGAAGAAATGTTGAGTTGGGTGTACAATTGTTAAGCAAAAGATGAAGGTGAGTTCGACATTGTCATATCTCAATGTACCAACTTTGTATCTGATACCCACATTTTTACATGGAGAAACTCACTGTGGCTTCGTTCTTTCTCTCTAGATTATTATTTGTTATGTCATTCTCTTGTAAATACCGATTGTGTACAAATTTCTTATGTGCCCCTTCAAGTTGAAAATGATCCGACATATCTTGTGCAATTCCTTGCCCAAGTTAGGCATCTCTAAACCAATCCCTTTACCCCATAGAAGAAAATGTAATAACAAGTTGACTAAAAATCAAAATGGTCTATCTTTTACATTAAAAAAAGAAACAAAAATAAATAGCAAATTATAGCAAACCAAATTAGAATCTTAAATCACCATCTTCTTCATAGCTTTAAAAAATCTTTTTAAAAGTATAGAGAGATATATGAATTTATTAATTTTGTGTTGTCTCTCTTTTATTGCCAAAACACATACTCACATGCATGCACGCACAGGCATACGCGTACGCGCGCGCGCACACACTCACACACACAATATGCTACGAATTTAATTTCAAAAGAATCTGAGATACAAGCTAATCAAATCTATCTCATTATCACTTCCTTTCATAAAACTAATAAAAACATACTCTACTTAGAGATATCTACCCCATACTCATCATCTCTTTTAGATAAGAAAAAGAATATTCAATATCTCAAAAGACTCTCATCATGCTTATTTTGAAGAAATAAATCACTTAATATCTGGCCAACTCAAAATAATGATGATATTAAGTCAAGAGAAAAGAAAACACACGTCAAAAGCTCACCATTACTTTGTGTTGTACATAAAACAAGGTGAGAAGGCACGAAGGCCTGCTAAGTTAAGGAGAGATGAGGGAGAGTAAGTTTGAATCACACGGAATTTTATTGTGTTTTAATATAAAATTATTTTATCTCATATATATATATATATAAAATCACAAATGGTTTGTATATTACGAAGGCCCCCCTTGAATAATGTGAAAGATACACATTGCACACAAAAAAAAATAAAAAAATATTTTAGTGTTTTTTCATCAAAAAAGATAAATTTAGTAAACATAAAAAATAACAAAACAAATTAGTAAAATAAATCTTTATGAAGTCCTCAAATCAAATCAATACTTTACATCATGGGATCAAAATTCTATGAATACACTTTTTAATCCAAAATGATGAATGCAACTTTAGAAAAAAACATTTAATAGACCACCACTTCTTTTGATTCAGACTTGATTCACAAAACTTTTAAACCTCCTTGGGGACACTTGTCAAACAATTTAAATTGAACTACCTTCACCAATAGTGTACTAAGGCCTTTTAGCATGCCAAAAGATTCACCCCACCATATAGTCATTCTTTTGGCAAGTCAAAAAGGCCTTTATGTTTGTTTGCATGCAAAAGGCCTTAGTGTCCATATGGGTGAACGTCATTGAATTCTAATTGTTTGACCTGTGTCCCTCAAGAGAGCCTTGAAAGTCATGAAGGAAAAGATATTCTGTCTTTCAAATGCTATTTTCCAAAGATGCTTTGAAATTTTTTAGCATGATGAGAAAGCTTTAGAGAACAAAGGATCAAAGAGTATTCATAGTAGTTTGATCCATGTTGTAAACTATTAATTCGATATTTCTTGTAATATTATGAATTATAAAGAGTCCTTTTATTTAAGGACTTCACAAAGATTCACTTTATTAAATTGTTAAATTGTTTTGCTATTCTCTATGCTTATTAAATCTGTTCTTCTCTTTTGCAAATCTCTTTTTTGTAATCTTACATCTTTTTTAATGAAGATATTAAAGTAATTTTTTGTTTTAGTTTTTCAAGGTGTCTTTTTATTTTATTATTTTTATTTTATTTTGATTTTAAATGATAAAGTCCATTGTGTACTTTGATCTTATTACTTAAGTGAAACTTTTCCTAATATATAAATCATTCATGATTATGACCAGTTTCACAAGAGCTGACGAAAGATATTTAAAACGGAGCCAGCTTCCATCGTGGAGGCTACCCATTGTCGCAAAAGGAAATTGCCCTTCTCCGGACCCACAAAAACATTGGTGAGCCCCCCTCATCCCCCCCCCGGAAGAGAAGTTCTACAATCCACTTTTCAACACAAAATGAGGATCGGCATGATTGAACTGAATCAAACGACTACACACTCAACATCACTACACTACAATATAACTCATTGTAAGATGAAGCGGCTAGAGAGGATGAAGACGATGGGGAGCCATAGCGTGGAGGGAGAGTGCAACAGAAAAGGAAAGAGAGAGTGTCATAATAATCAATATCTAATTCTCCTAAATGATTTTCTCATATTAAATTGATCATTTAATGTGGGGAAGTGCCAGGGGAGAAAAAGCTAGAATATTGGTTAAGCTAGCAGACCGTAGGGATCCAAAGGAGGGAAAATAGGGATCCAAAGGGGGGGCCATCTACAAAAGAGCCATGTGAAACAATGGGCTAAAAAGACCCTAAGGTTAAGCCCATTAAGACTTCCAAAATGCTAAGGTTCCAAAATTCAAAGGTTGTGTCCAAAGGTCAACCCTAGGGGAAATTGGATGCTTTGTGTGTGACCAAAAAGTCTTTTCAAATCCCTACATAGGAGGGGGCGAGCCTTGGGAGTAGGGGATGAGAGAGAAAGTCACACACACACACAGGCTCCCTTTACACAAAGGGAATTAGGGACACATGTCAGCTCCCTAGCCCAGATGCCCACAAGGTGTGCCCAATTCCTATTGGATGGCCTTGGAGGTGGACCAATGAGATTTAGGCTAGAGCAAATCTAGTTTAATTAATTTAAAAACACTTAATAAAAGAACCAATGAGAATTAAGTCCTCTAGAAGACTATTGGACAGTCTCCCAAGGGGTCCAATGAGTATTCAACAGCCCAATGGCTTGCCCGATTCCTATTGGCCAGGAGGCAAAGGGGTCCAATGAGAGTTTAGTTTAATTATTAAATTACCTAAAGCTCTCACAAAAGGGGAAAGGGGGACACATGTCAATAGGCTATCACTTATGCTGCTTAATAATCATTGGCTTGACTTGGGGAGGGCCAATGGGGAGATAGCAAGAGCAAATAGCAAGAGGGCTCGCCCAAGAGAGAGAGGGGGCTGATTTTTGCAAGGCATTATCACACACACACTCACACAATCTCATGTGTGAAGCAAAGAAGACTATCTCTTCCCAAGCTTTAATGGAGAGCTCATCATCTACTCCAAGCTTGTGAGATAGAAGCCTACATCGACACACTCTTGGCATGTGGATGCAAATCCAACCAAGAGCCAAGCTTCAATGCATGCTCATCTCCTCTACCATGCTAATTACTAAGCTAAGCTATGCTCATATGAGTGATTATGTGAGGAGATGTACATCTTTCTCGTAAGATACTCCTTCTTCCTCTCAATCTACTCTCATACCCTGCTAGCTCTCACCATCTTCGAAGGTGTGTGAGGTCTTGGGTCTGAGAACGGGGATAATTAAAGTTGTGTTTGCTAAGTGTTTTGCTTAGTGCATGAAGCTTTCATCTTCATTGCACTAACTAGTCTTGAAGGAACACAAAGAATTGTATTGTACAATGTCTCTCTTGATGGGAGAAACCATAATACAAAGCCTTTTGGAGGGGGGACCGGCTCCATGCAAATCCGGTCCTCAACTGTTGTCAATAGCTTAATTTCTCTCTCTTTTGAAAGTATTGTTGATGCTATCTAACTAGGTGTTATGCTTTTTGTTGCTCTCTCCACCCAAGCACTCTTGTAATTCTCATTAGGAATCTATTCTAATGAAATGCCCACTATGTTCATGCTAATTTCCGCTACACATAAGTTTTAGACCATTAAATGTTAGAGAGAAAGAGAGAGAGAGAGAGAGAGAGAGAGAGAGATAACCACACGCTATTGTATTAAAAATCCTTTTACATATATACAGTTGTCCATGCTTAATTTAACAACTCTTTTCCCATGCAAGCTGCACCTAGAATTAAGAGGTGCTCCTATGGGTAGCAATGGCTTGAACCCAACATTCCCCTCTTTAAGCCCAAACTAGAATGACCACTTGCAAGACACTTCTAGTTTTTGGTGTACTCGTCAACCATGAAGTTTAGGTTCTCTCACAACCAAGGGTTTTGGGAAACCCATAACCTGGTGCTATTTTTAAGCTACCAAGACAAGGGGTTTTTGGTTTACGCCCAAACCTTGGGTTTAAATTTACCCAATAACCTCATGAGAAGTGGTTTACAAATCATTGATAATGGGCTAAGAATAGACCATAAGAGAGTTCAACAGACCACCTCAAACATTTGAGTAGAAGCCCCCCCCTTGACACGGGTGTATGAGTACTTCTCTCAGATAACCATCAAAATGGAAACAACAAGAACTCATACCAAACCAATGGGAGGTCTTACCACTTTTATCTTTTGGTAGTGTCTATAAACCATACAAATTTGTTTGGACAAAAAAACTGACAAGTGACAAACATGGCAAACTTATGACATGGATGAACAAAACAAACTTTTGAAAACTGTGTTGATGTATCCACTTGCCGAACCTTTGATTTTGGATGCTCTTCTTCCTTTTTCGGATCAACATGTACCATTGAATACAAAACATCATCACCAAAAAGAGATGTTGATCTTTGATTTTGACAATCTTACTATGAGTGAGGTTCAATGTTCTCATTGAATCAAGATGGAGATGTTTTGTGTATAGATACCTCAAGAAAGAGTAGACACCTCGCTCTGCCTTCACTTTATGTTTTGATAGAGTTGGTAACGTTTCTCCACAATGGAACTCTAACGCATGTCAGACAGTGCTGTGAAAAGACCTTGGTTAGTTTTCATGCACCACACATGGCATTTTGAAATTCCTGATATAGCCAAGTAATTTTCCTTATTCCTACGTGCATTTTGATATGATGCTTCAAGTCAAGGACTAGAACTTTGAGCATCTCAAGATGGTAGCCTCTACCAGCTAGCTTCCCAAGGATTTGATAGTGTTTTGAGATGCTGATCACTTGCCTAGCACCATACACGTCTTGGCTTATGGAAGACAACCTTTCAAAATGTTGCAGAATTGTGAAGCTCAAGAAATCTGCCTTGCACTGTGTTTTGAGACGCCTAGCACTAGTATAACCACTGTTGCCTACAACAATTTATGGGCGTTTTGAGATGCCGCTTTTGCAAGGTCTTCACAACCACCTACCACCAAAGGGCCTTTTTTGATACCTATGCAGCGCATGCAAGCCGATGCACTTCTTGCCTTGTTGCAACTGCCACTAGCTTTGCCACAACAAAAGGGGGCGTTTCAATATGTTTGCAGGACTACGGTCTAGGCTCTAATACCACTTGAAAGGTGCAACTCCTAGGGAGGATGAGATGATGGGGAGCCATAGCGTGGAGGGAGCATACAACAAAAAAGGGAAATGAGAACAAGAACGAGAGAGAGAGAGAGAGAGAGAGAGAGAGAGAGAGAGAGAGAGAGAGAGAGAGAGAGAGAGAGAGAGAGAGAGAGAGAGAGAGAAATAACCACAAGCTATTGTATTGAAATCCTTTTACATGTAGAGAGTTGTCCATGCTAACTTTAGCGGCTGTTTTCCCATGCAAGCTACACCTAGAACTAAAGGTGTTGTCTAAGTGAATTGAGAGGTGTTACCACAGGTAGCAATGGGCTTTAACACAACACTCGTTGGATGTCAAAATCTTGTAGAATAAATTTTATAGAGTTGTCTTTGTCCCTTATGAACAAAGGGAGAGCTGAAATAAAGAGTGTGAGGTTTCTTTCGTCGGCTCTTGTGAACCCAACGTATGTATGTATAATGAATAATATAATGTATAATTTTATTTTATTTTATTTTGTTTTTAAATGATAATGTGCAGTGTGCACCTTTCACCTTATTATTTTAGTGGGGTATTTCTTAATATATGAACCATTTGTGATTATGTATATTTAATGGATAATATAGTTTTATATTAAAACACAACAAAAATTTCACATGATTGTAAGCACTCATTTAAACTTACTCTCCAGTCTTGACAAGTGCTACTGCTCTCACCAAGCTGACTGGATCCTATTGCTGCTTGAGATGAAGGTGCTGACAACGAAGAGTTTGTCGACCCATCTACCTTTACACATGAAACTCATGAAAGCCAAAGGGGAGAGGCAGGCCCCGAACGGGAGTAAGAACCTGCTTGTTACTAGGGCACACCAGTTCAAAGACCCTCTATTTAGAAGGCTTACCAAAAAAGCCATGAGTAAACCCAATATGGATAAAACCCAAAGCTTGGGACCTCTTTGCTCGGAGTATATAGAAAGCAATCAAAATCTCGGGCCCTCAGATGGAAAAGTCCCGGAAAGAACATGGAAACAACTCGAAGATGAGGTTGCTTATCTAACCTCAAAAAAAACTACCAGATTGGCCTCTGAAGAAGAACATAAAAGGTGGTTGGAAGCTAAAGCCAACCTGGCCGAGCAGCAGCTTGAGGAGGTTAGGAGGGCAAGATTGATATCTAGGGAGACCTTCCTCTAGCCAGAGGCCGCTAATCAAGCACATTTTTTAAGGGCCTTGAAAATCAAGAGAAGTCGGGGTTCCATCCACTTGCTCACATACAAGAATGGAAAGCTATGCAAGACCAAGATAAAATGGTGGGGATGATGCTTGATCATCTAAGCCAAATCATTAGCCACCTAGAGACCCACTCTCAAGAAGTGAATGAAGCCAGAGCGACCTTACTCGAGAGTGTTGATAGGAAAATTCCCCAGCATGAAGTTAATCATCTTGAGATGGCCTTTTCTGAAGATGAGTTATCCCTTGCATTGCAAGCTCTTAGCAAGGAGAAGTCCCCTGGATGGGATGGTCTGACCATTGAATCCTTCAAGGAGTTCTAGGACCTCAAGGTCCTAGTCACGTATATGGCTAACCAAGCTTTTGTCAAGGGGTCGCTTGATCCTCTTGTGGAAAGAGGGCTTATCAAGCCTATCTCGAAACAGGTTTGCTGCTCGCATCTTAAGCACTGGCATCCCATAACTATGATGTCTGTGGCATACAAAATTGTTGCTAACTCAGTCACTCTTAGAATTTCCCCCCTCTTAGACAGAGTCATCTCCCCTCATTAGCATGGGTTTATCAAAGGAAAATCAATTTATGATAATATCTTGGCAACAATAGTAGGCATTGAGTATGCAGCTTTCACAAAGAAGGAGTGCATTTTGCTTCAACCAGACCTAGACAAAGCGTATGATAGGGTTATGTGGTGCTTCATTGAAGATGTCATGAAATTACTGGGCTTTGGTCCTCGCATGTGTCGTCTCACTCTAGGTGGAGGCAGTCAATCAGAGCTCTTGTTCAATGATAGAATTGTGGGATCCTTTGAAGCCAAAAGACCTATCAAGCAAGGATTTCCCCTGGCCCCTCTTCTCTTTTCCATTTTCTCGCATCCTCTAATACCGATTCTCGAAGTACTGCTGCGCCGGGTGAAATTCAAGTTTTAATTTTGCCCGGCAACAACCAGCTCTTGGCCAAGATGTTTGTAGACTATTCCCTCCTCTTTCTGAAAGCCTACTACCCTCAAGTACTCAGGAAGGCACTAGAGATTGTGTAGACATTAGATGTGGATTTGGGATTGACGTGCAGTATTGAGAAGTCTAGACTGATATCCATGGATAAAATCAACTCATTTGACCCTTCCGTCTAGTCAGAGGAGATTGTGTCTAAAGGAAGGATATTTCATCATCTAGGTGCCCCCTTGGGGGTGGATGTTATGCACAAGCAAAGGTTCCAGTGGGTCATGGAGAAGATCCATAGAAAAATGAGAAGGTTGGAGTATGTGTTGCTGCCCTTTTCGAGTCGGGTCAAAGTGATCAATTCATTTATGCTTCCTTATATTGCCTTCACCAGCCCGCTCATTAAAATTGCCAAATGTAACTAGAAGGAGTTTTTGAAACCTATTAAAAGATTCTTATGGAGGAACAGTACTAAAGCCTCGTTGCGATGATAATACGTAAAGTGAGAAGTTATAGCTCGGCCTCTGAATTCTCAACCCTGCTGTTTATGTTGAGGCCCTATGCCAAGTTTGTGGTCTCAATCCGCAAAACAAGACCAATCTTGGGCTATCATGATCTGACAAGGCAAAAGTTTTTCTTAAAGGTGGGCAGTAGAAAGAGATTAAGGTGTGTAACATTTAATGGCCTAAAAACTTGTGTGTAGCAGAAATTAGCATGAACATAGTGGGCATTTCATTAGAATAGATTCCTAATGAGAATTACAAGAGTGCTTGGGTGGAGAGAGCAACAAAAAGCATAACACCTAGTTAGATAGCAAGAACAATACTTTCAAAAGAGAGAGAAATTAAGCTATTGACAACAGTTGAGGACCGGATTTACATGAAGCCGGTCCCCCCTCCAAAAGGCTTTGTATTATGGTTTCTCCCATCAAGAGAGACATTGTACAATACAATTCTTTGTGTTCCTTCAAGAATAGCTAGTGCAATGAAGATGAAATCTTCATGCACTAAGCAAAACACTTATCAAACACAACATCAATTCTCTCCAATCTCAGACCCAAGACCTCACACACCTTTGAAGATGGTGAGAGCTAGCGGAGTATGAGAGTAGATTGAGAGGAAGAAGGAGAAGTCTTACGAGAAAGATGTACATCTCCTCACATAATCACTCATATTAACATAGCTTAGCTTAGTAATTAGCATCATAGAGGAGATGAGCATGCATTGAAGCTTGTCTCTTGGTTGGATTTGCATCACAAAGCCAAGAGTTGTTGGTGTAGGCCTCCCTTCTCACAAGCTTGGAGTAGGTGGTAAGCTTTCCATTAAAGCTTGATAAGGAGAGAGAGTCTTCTTTACTTCACACATGAGATTGTGTGAGTGTGTGTGTGTCAATAATCCTTCCAAAAATCATCCCCCTCTCTCTCTTGGTCGACCCCCCTTGCTAATTACTCATGCTAGCATCCTATTGGACCTCCCCGGGCTTAGCCAATGACAATCAAGCAGCATAAGTGATAGCCTTCTGACATGTGTTCCCCTTTCCCCTTTTGTGAGAGCTTTAAGTAATTTAATAATCAACTAAACTCTCATTGGACCCCTTTGCCTCCTGGCCAATAGGAATCAGGCAAGCCATTGGGCTGCTGAATGCTCATTGGTCCCCTTGGGAGATTGCCCAATAGTCTTCTAGAGAGCTTAATTCCCATTGGTTCTTTTATTAAGTGTTTTTAAATTAATTAAACTAGATTTACTCTAGCCTAATTCTCATTGGTCCACCTCCAAGGCCATCCAATAGGAATTGGGTACACCTTGTGGGCATCTGGGCTAGGGAGCTGACATGTGTCCCTCATTCCCTTTGTGTAAAGGGACCTTGTGTGTGTGTGACTTTCTCTCTCATCCCCTACAAACAAGGCTCGCACCCTCCTATGTAGAGATTGCTAAAGACTTTTGGGACACACACAAAGCATCCAATTTTCCCAAAGTTTGACCTTTGGACACAACCTTTGAATTTTGGAACCTTAGCATTTTGGAAGTCTTAATGGGCTGAACCTTAGGGTCTTTTAAGCCCATTGTTGCACATGGATCTTTTGCAGTGCCCCCCCCTTTGGATCCCTATTTTCCCTCCTTTGGATCCCTACTGTGGCCGGTCTGCTAGCTTAACCAATATTCTAGCTTTTTCTCCCCTGGCACTTCCCCATATTAAATAATTAGTTTAACATGAGAAAATTATTTAGGAGAATTAGATATTGATTATTATGACAAGGTGCATGACAAACTAATTGCCCCGAGGTGGTTGGTCTAGCTTGAGACTGGGTGGCATTGGTGAGCTGGTGTGAAAGTGTAATAGGGAAACAAGGGTTTTGGAATGGGGTGAATTGGCCAGATACTTCTAGAACTCCATCTTGCACTGGTCCCCTTTGCTCTGAACCACATAGCCAACCTCGGGCTGCACTGGTCATGGACTCCATAGCCAACCTCGGGCTACACTGCTCATGGAACTCTGTCTTCAATCTCTCTCGCTCCCCCCTCGCTCACCCCATCCCCCATCAATCAACCTGGTCTGGATGGATCTTGATCCTGAACACATCACACTCTGAACATCCCTAAATCCCCTCCCTCCGCATATTGCAAGCACGGCACCATCAAGCCAGCACCCAATGGCTTGCTCAACAGAAATTTCACGCTCTCAACCATAGCCAACCTCGGGCTGCACTGCTCATGGAACTCCATAGCCAACTTTGGGCTGCACTGTTCATGGACTCCATAGCCAACCTCGGGCTACACTGCTCATGAGAACTCTGTCTCCAATCTCCCTCGCTCCCCCTCGGTCACCCAATCCTCCATTGATCATCCCGGTTTGGATGGATCATGATCCTGAACACGTCTTGCTCTGCACAGCCCCAACTTTTCTCCCTCTGCATCAAGCCAATTACACCCACTGTCCTCAACAAAAATTTCACGGCTTGAATAGCCTCTCATCCGTACGTTGAACAGCTAGCGCTGCCGTTGAACAACAGCTTGCAACGTGGCGGGTACCTCAAGCTCGGGTACCTCCCCGCTCTCGGTGCATGCCATCGATCCAGGCATATGAGGTTGGTTTTTGATAATTCGTTTCTGACGAGAGCCATATAGCTGAGGCGCCATTGCCGAGTTGTTCATGGATGACGTAGTTGCTCATGCGACAAAGAGTTGTTCATGCCTGCAATTTTTGCAACTGCTACTACTACAACCACCTAGCTGATCACCACTATTGCAGCACCCACCACGTGATTATGTCATAGCTACCCATTATTAATTTGGGTTGGCGTGTAGAGTTGTATGCCTCTACGACGTAGCCTAGATTTTTTTTGAAGGTACTGAAGCGCTTCAGCTTCTCTTCCTTGCCGCCTCCCTTGATATATAAGCTCTTCACAAGCAAGAGGCACCGCTATCGCCTCTTGCCGATGTGGGGGGGGGAGAGAGACAAAGAGAGAGAGAGTCACAATATTTTGTGAGGAATAGCCAGAGAGAGAGAGAGAGAGAGAGAGAGAGAGAGAGAGAGAGAGATTGATTATTGTAGCTGCCAAATGGATTGCACTTTGACAACATGTAGTAGCCATCTTCACATTTTACTGCGTGCAAAGTTGATGGAGCAAGGCATTTTAAGGTGGTGATGCAAGGTCCTATGGAGACTATTGCCCGAATTGTTTACGTGTAGCTCTTTATGCTTGCATGCATCAGATGTTTCAAGCTCATCCATATAATGAACTAGATGTTTCAAGCTTGCCCATGTAATGAACTTGCTCATGTCATTCACACCTTGGGTTCTTTCAAGATGACTAATTAAAACTCTACAAAAATATTTACTTTGTGTGAGAACGATAACGAGCTGAGAGAGAGAGAGAGCTTTAGTGCATGTGATGTAAGTGGTAGAAGCAATACATTCTATTTTCTCCAATTTATGGTAAAACATTGATTCACATAAAAAATAGATATTTAAGGTAGCAACCTATATGTCCACTAGCATCCAAGGAGGACTATGTAGAAAAAGGCACAGAAAGTGGAGGTTGAGTGATCACAATGTGGAGAGAGAGAGAGAGAGAGAGTAGAAGAAGAAGAATATAATTTTTTAGGTGATATCCCAAGAGACCCTAGAAATCTATGCGACAAGTCTTCAAGACAAGGTCTGCCACTAAAGAGGGAACTAGGATAAGCAATCTACCCAGCTTGAGTGATAAAGAGGTTAATATAGTGCTTTTCTCTTCAACGAAGGTTTTCTCACATTATCTATACTAATAGATAATGGGGGAGGGAATTCCGGCTCCCCCCCCTGTCACATGGCATTATTTCCTTGCTCAGGTGAGTGTGCCCTGCAGCCTGCGAAGTCGGTGAGACAGGCCCAGGCCTTGAGTGCGAACCAGAGAGAGAGAGAGAGAGAGAGAGAGAGAGAGAGAGAGAGAGAGAGAGAACGCAAAGAGAGAGAAAGAGCCAGCAGACTAAGGCCGTCGGCAGTGCTCTTTGAGGCGAGTTCCGTCTTGAGGCTCTGAGCACTGCGCAGAACACAGAGAGAGCAACGAGAGATCCGGCAGCTGCTCAGGCCCTGAGAGAGAGAGAGAGAGAGAGAGAGAGAGAGAGAGAGAGAGAGAGAGAGAGAGAGAGAGAGAGAGAGAGAGAGTCCGATGGCCGTTGGCAGTGCTCTCTGAGGCGAGTTCCGGCTTGAGGCTCTGAGCACTGCGCTGAACACAAAGAGAGCGGCGAGAGATCCGGCAGCTGCTCAGGCCTAGAGAGAGAGAGAGAGAGAGAGAGAGAGAGAGAGAGAGAGAGAGAGAGAGAGAGAGAGAGAGAGAGAGACCGATGAATAGCGAATGTCATCTGTGCTTGAAAAAAACCTAGGCTTAGTGTAATACCACCTACAAAATTTAAAATTTAAAGAAATTTAAATTTAATGTACTTTAGTGTAAAAACCTTTCAAATTTAGTCATTTTACCTCTAAACTTTCTCATATGTAGGTTTGCCAAGCTTTTGGAAAAAAGATTTTTTCGAGCATTGTTCAGGATCGAACGCAAAGAGGGAGAATGAGAGAGAGCCAGGGAGAAAAAACTTGAAGAAGGAAGAGAGAGAGAGAGAGAGAGAGAGAGAGAGAGAGAGAGAGAGAGAGAGAGAGAGAGAGAGAGAGAGAGAGAGAGGCCGGGCCAAGCATACGGCCTCAGGCCCGGGTAGTGTTCCGGGAAAATGTGTCTCAGCTTAATATCGTGTCGAAATGGGGGAGGGAATTTCGACTTCCCCCCCTGCCAGGTGTCGTCCGCCCTCCAGAGACTCCAGACCACGTTCGGGAAAAATCATTTTCACAAACATACAAAAATCCGTCCCAGACAAATCAGAACCGAAAATTTTACAATAGAGCCAGGGAGAAAAAACTTGAAGGGGAGAGAGAGAGAGAGAGAGAGAGAGAGAGAGAGAGAGAGAGAGAGAGAGAGAGAGAGAGAGAGAGAGAGAGAGAGATGTACGGGTCGGGCCAAGCATGCGGCCTCAGGCCCGGATAGTGTTTGAGAAAAATGTGTCTCAGCTTAATATCGTGCCGTTTTCAATTCCAAAAATACTTGTTCAGGGCAATCTATACTAAGGATAACGGGGGAGGGAATTCCGGCTCCCACCCCTGCCAGGTGTCGCCTCCAGAGATTCCAGTCCATTGTTCGGGAAAAATCATTTTCACAAACATACAAAAATCCGTCCCAAACAAATCAGAACTGGAAATTTTACGATACTAGTCAGTATTTTTGCAAAATCACACTATTTTCCATGTATTTTAAGCGGAATTTTCTCCTTCTTCGCCTCCCCTCAGCCGACTACTTTGATTTTGCAATCGGCTCAAGGCTAAGCTGGGGCACACTTTTCCCTAACACTGCTCTAGAAGAGAGAGAGAGAGAGAGAGAGAGAGAGAGAGAGAGAGAGAGAGTGGGACGTTGGGGAGATAGAGAAAGAGAGAGGAAGAGGGAGAGCAAGACAAAGAGCTTTAGAGAGAGAGAGAGAGAGAGAGAGAGAGAGAGAGAGAGAGAGAGCTGCAGAGAGAAAACGACATGATATTAAGTTGAGGCACATTTTTCCCGAAACTGCTCTCAGTGCAGATTTTGAAGTTGATTGACATGGTCGGGAGAGAGAGAGAGAGAGAGAGAGAGAGAGAGAGAGAGAGAGAGAGAGACGCAGATAGAAAACGACACGATATTAAGTTGACACATTTTTCCCAAAACTGATAACAGCGCAGATTTTGAAGTTGATTGACATTGGGGAGATAGAGATAGAGAGAGGAGGAGAGAGAGCGAGAAAGACAGCTAGAGAGAGAGAGAGAGAGAGAGAGAGAGAGAGAGAGAGAGAGAGAGAGAGAGGGGGGAGAGAGAGAGAGAGAGAGAGAGAGAGAGAGAGAGGGACATTGGGGAGATAGAGAAAGAGAGAGGAGGAGGGAGAGCGAGAAAGACAGCTAGAGAGAGAGAGAGAGAGAGAGAAGAGAGAGAGAGAGAGAGAGGGTAGATAAGAAAGAAAGAAGAAGAGAGAGTAATTTTCTTGATCTTCTTTTGTGAAATTTTTCAAGAGTGAAGAGCTTGAGGGTAAGAGGGGCCATGCTACCGCCGAAGGCGGCGCCGTTTTACTAGTTTATACTATATATGAAGCAACCTAAAAACTTCAAAGAAGGAGAGACCCTCCATGTGTCACATTATGCTTTATTTCAAAGAGAACTTTATACTTCATTTCAAAGAGAACTTTCAAAGAAGGAGAGACCCTCCATGTGTCACATTATGCTTCATTTCAAAGAGAACTTTTAAAAAACATTTAATTGAAAATGCAAAAGTGAAGGGTAAGTCTTGCACACAATATGTGTGTGTGTGTGTAAGAGAGAGAGAGAGAGAGAGAGAGAGGGAAAGGAGAGTAAGCATTGGTTTTATAATCAACAAATCGACAAAGCGACAATAGACTAAATCCACAATCGAGAATCAAAAATAAAAAATCGGCATCGACATCTGCGAAATTGAGAGTTGACGCAATTTGGAAAGTTCAATCCGACAAATTCAAGGCAGAAGATGTGCAAGCCCAAGGTAGGAGCAGGTCCAAGGTGAATGACAGAAGGGAACTCTAACAATTCTCGACTATTGAAGGTTTTCACGCTAGATTCCTTTGAGCTTTGTTAGTTCTCTCGCCTTTGGATTGACTTGGAATTCAAAGGTGAATCTCAAAATTTATAAGTGGGATTGCACTAAATTTAGGTTTTCTTGAGCGTTTAAATCTCAAAATTAGAGTTTTCGAGGCAAATCTCAAAATTTTGTAAGGGGGATTACACTAAATCGAGTTGAGGCATAGTGCTTTCTCCTAAAAACTTCAAAAACTTTCATATGAGAAATTGTAGGAACAATTTGATTATATTTGAAGGCTTTTACACTAAATTTCTCTATACTTTTTAGGTTTCCTCACCTTCAAATCTATAATTTAGAGATAAATTTCAAAAATTACAGGTGGAATTACATTAAATTGTAGATTTTCCAAGCATTTGGCTATACCATACCTTTTTTCTAACATTTTAAAAGCAAATTTAATATATTTGAAGATTTTTGCGCCAAACTTATCAGCACTTTGTAGATTCTCTAAACCTTTGTAGTTTCTCTATAGTAGAAGATGGTGCTCAAGACAATATGTGTGCATGGGTTTGCTTAAGCCACTAAGAGTTTGGAATAGTATTAAAAAAATAAAGAGCTAATGGCATAGGTGGGAGAAGTTGTGTGTATGTGTGTGTGTGTGTGTGAGAGAGAGAGAGAGAAAAATCCAATAGCCATGATTTTCTTGTCCGCAACAACGTGCGAGTCACATACTAGTATAAATATAAATATATATGTGTGTGTTTAGAATTTACTAAAAATATGCAAGATGAAGCTTCGCTTGAACATTCTAAAAGAATAGAATGCAAGAGACATCAAACCATGTGAAGATGTGAAATAAAAAGATTCATTTAATATTTTAAATCCAAAATAACATTAAAGAGAAGTCTTAATCGTCAATGAAAACAATGAAAGAATGCATGAGTCAACTCTCATCTCCTAAGGCTTCTGTTAAAAAGCCAAAAACTTAATATCCACAAGTGTCATCCCTCTTTAACTTAACTTAGGAGACCTTAGTGCCTCCTCATCTTCTTTTATTAGGTGTTGGGAAGAAGAAGATGCTTGGACCTTGAGGAGAAGAGAGTTAAATATACATTTGAAATTCTATTATCCAATACTACGATCGAACCTATCTTTTCATGTGAATGATTAATGATTGAACTATCTTTTGAAATCTTTTTTTTTATTTTAAAAAAGTCTTTTCATTTCATGATTCCCGAATTGAGAAATGAAAAGCCCTATTGACAAGCTAGTAAGCTACTCTCCCTTCCCGTCAAAAGTATGAAAGGATACCTCGCCGCCAAAGGCTTTTCATTAATGCGACTCATGAGTCATCGCCCCTTTCAATTCCAAAGGTTACGACCAATTTGCAGTTTCCATTTTGTGGAAGCTCACGAGATTCCATCTACTCAAACCATTTGGATTGTTAAACCTAGAGGCCTCAAAAGTTCACTTCCTAGAATCAAACCCAGATAGGTGCATGCGAAAGAGCTATGGACTATTTCCCTAGGCCATGCAAGCAAATTTCACATTCTCTTCACAATGCACCCGGGGCACCCCCCCTTTTCTCTCCAACTGTTTGTCTTTTGATAAGATTCCATGAGGTGCCTGGGTGATGTCATGGCTCAACACGAGCATGACAAGACCTTGCAGCTCTTTGGGTTGGTTAATATAATTTACGCACAATTGTGAATTTTGCTATTAAAAAAAACAAGATTCCATGAGGTGAAACTATGTAGGTGTTACACATTTTGAAAAAACAATTCATGGAGAATCTCCAAAGACACTCTCTCTCTCTCTCTCTCTCTCTCTCTCCCCCCCCCCCCCCCCCCCCCCCCCCCCCCAAAAAAAAACCACATGGCAAGTATGCATGGTCTCTCTCTCTCTCTCTCTCTCTCTCTCTCTCTCTCTCTCTCTCTCTTCAAATAACTATCTCTCGCATCCCAATCTAGCAGTAATAATTTTTCTACGTAGAACTCTCTCTCTCTCTCTCTCATAACTATCTCTTGCATCCCAATCTAGCAGTAATGATTTTTCTACAGAGAACTCTCTCTTTCTTTCTCTCTCCCTCTCTCTCTCTCTCTCTCTTCCCCCCCCCCCCCCCCCCCCCCCAATCTAGCAGTAATGATTTTTCTACAGAGAACTCTCTCTCCCTCTCTCCCTCTCTCTCTCTCTCTCATAACTATCTCCCGCATCCCAATCTAGTAGTAATGATTTTTCTACAGAGAACTCTCTCTTTCTTTCTCTCCCCCCCCCCCCCCCCCCCCTCTCTCTCTCTCTCTCTCTCTCCCCCCCCCCTTCTGCTACTAAGGGTTGCGGAGCGTTTTTGTATGGCTCTACACGCAAAAGGAGGCCATGCACACTACGGAGGGTTGTCGTAGGTCTCTGCAGCCCGAGGGAGGAGAGGTGGGCCAGAGTGACTCACAGGGGGGGGGGGGGGGTAAGGGCTTGCGAGGCTTGTAGGTGATGGTTCTGCACGGAATCTGGAGGTGTTGAAGTTGGGACACATGCGAAAGCTTAGAGGGATAAAAGGACGGATCTTAGAAGCAAATGAGTTTTTTTTTTATAAAAACAGAGTATGTCTGGATGATTTTAGGAAAGTCGTGAAATAAGGGAATGAGTGCATGATGCTTCGAAGAAATCGGAAGGGGAGTGCATGTGGTCCTCTAGGGTAGCACATGGCGGCAAAGTGAGGCGAATCTTTTGGCCACGTCTCTCTCTCTCTCTCTCTCTCTCTCTCTAGTCATAATTCTCCATGTACTCCTCTAGTAAAGAGGCACAACCGTGTACGTTTTCTTGGTCCCATGGGTCATATTTGACCTCCGAGGACGATAATGAAATGAAATCTCTCTCTGTCTCTCTCTCTCTCTCTCTCTCTCTCTCTCTCTCTCTCTCTCTCTCATGAGCCTCAACTCAGTCGGCTGGGGCAAGGCTTGATGGAGTCTGGACAGCGTGAAGGATGCAAGCCAGCTGACGTAGGGGGGGTCGTTGTTGCGATGAGCTACAGACATTTGAGGGCACAGACGAGAGAGACAAGATGGAGGTGAGGGGGGTGGGGGCGAGAGCATCTCCGGAGGGAATCAGAAAACTATTGGGTTTTCGTTATTGTATGGCAGTAACGTTACTTGTGAGAGTACTATGGTAGTAAGTGTGAATGTTTTTTCTTGGTTCATTAGCATGAATCTTTGTGGATGCTTTCGACTTTGAAGAGAAAAAGGAAAGAAGAAGGCCGGTGGCAATGCAGGGGTCTGCACAACAGGGCACACTGAGGTGGCGTGCAATGGCCCTAGGGGGTGGGCAAGCAATGAATTGCATTTTATTTCTAGCTACAAGCTTGGACATAGAGCACGAAGCTGTTTCTTTTTTATAACTTTGAAAGATTTCTTTGTTAACGCTTCAAAAAAAAGAGCAAAAAATCCTCTAGGTTGGCCGTCGAAGAACAACACAAAATGTGACTGGAAGCGAAAGCCATTCTGAGTGAGCAGCAGCTAGAGGAGGTCAAGAGGATAAGATTGATATCCAGAGAGATCTTCCTCCAGCCAGAGGCCGCTAATCAAGCGCATTTTTTTAGGGCCCTGAAAATCAAGAAGAGTCGTGGTCCATCCACCTTCTCACAGATGAGAATGGGAATGTTACACTAGACCAAGACATTATGGCTAGGATGATGCGTGATCACCTTAGCTAGATCATTGGCCAAACAGAGACCCGCTCTCCAGAAGGGGATGAAGCCAAAGAGACCTTGCTCAAGAGTGTCAAATAATAGTTTCCCAACACGAAGCCAATCGTCTTGAGATGGCCTTCTCTGAAGATGAATGCTCGCTTGCTTTACAAGCTCTTGGCAAGGAGAAATCCCCTGGTTGGGATGGTCTGACCACTGAATTCTTCAGGGAGTTATGGGAGGACCTCAAGGTCCCGATCACATGTACGGCTAACCAGGTTAAACAGGTTTACTGCTCGCAGCTTAAGCACTGTCGTCCCATTACTATGATGTCTGTGGCATAAAAATTCATTGCCAAGGTAGTCGCTCTTAGAATGGCCCCCCTCCTTGACAGAGTCATCTCCCCTCATCAACACGGGTTTATCAAAGGAAGGTCAATATATGATAACATCTTGGCAGCAATGGTTGACATTGAGTACGCAACCTTCACAAAGCAAGGGTGCATTTTGCTTTAGCTAGATCTGGACAAGGCTTATGATAGGATTGTGTGGATCTTCATTGAAGATGTCATGACATTAATGGGCTTTGGGCCACGCCTCTATCAGCTTATCCACACTTTGGGTGCAATTTTGGGTTCCTTTGAAGCCAAAAGATCGATCAAGCAAGGATGCCCCCTAGCCCCTCTTCTCTTTGCTATAGGGTTGCATCCTGTTAACTATGGCGCCTGATTTACCCTTGTAATTTTTTGTGGTAAAAGCGCACATTTGTAAGGCCCCCAATATGAGGAGAAGCCATCGTGCGTGAAGGAAAATCACTCACCGGAAACCAAAATTTTCACGGACAAGAATCAGGGGCAACTTTAAAGGCCTCGGGGGCGGAATATCAAGGGCAACTTTAAAGGCCGGAATATTCTTTTTCGCCAGAATATTATGGCCGGACGGCGGCCGCAAAGTGGTCGGAAAACAACCGGTCGGTTGGCTGGTGGCCGGTAGTCAATGGCCAATGGCCGGTGGTCGGAAGTCAATGGCCGGTGGCCGAATTCAAAAGCGGACTTGTCTTCTCAAGGGAGGCCACACATGGGCGGATTGGAGGGTCCGATTTGGACTTATTCGCACAAGGGCGGCTACACATGGCTGTCTCTCATAAGAGAGGGCAGCCCTTTTGGCCTATAAAAGGAGGCCATTTCTACACACATTTCATAGTGTGAAGTTGATGCAACAAGGTGAGTGTGAGGTGGTGAGAGTGAAGCAAGGCGGGAGCTCCATTAAGGGTATAATCCCTTTGTAAACTACTTCTTGTTTTGAAGTACTAAAGCCATTGAGTGGCTGCACGTATATCGTGTGTACTCTCTCTCTCTCTCTACTCCATAATCTCGTGTATATAAATCTGTCTCTCTCCATTAAGTAATCTACTCAATTATCTATTTAGCTACGTCTTATTTCCTAACAACTGGTATCAGAGCAAGGTTTGCTTATAGCTAAATTATCTCAAGGAAAGGATTCCTTGAATTGAGTGGGAGTTATGGCGGAGGAAGGGAAGCTCAAGATTGAGAAGTTCAATGGCAAAAACTACCAACATTGGAAGATGCAGATTGAAGACTATCTCTACCAGAAGGACCTCTATTTGCCACTAGGCGGTCTTGCGAAGAAGCCCGCAACAATGGCAGATGAAGCATGGATTGTCCTTGATCGAAAGGCACTGGGAACAATCCGGTTAAGCTTGGCGTCAACGGTGGCCTTCAATGTTTCAGAGATGAAGACCACGGAGGACTTGATGAAGTCACTTGACGACTTCTACGAGAAACCATCGGCATCCAATAAGGTATTTCTTATGAAGCGCTTGTTCAATCTAAAGATGGCAGAGAATGGTTCAGTTGCAGAACACCTAAATGACTTTAACACAAACATAAGTCAACTTCGATCAGTGAAAATCAATTTCGATGACGAAGTGCGAGCTCTCCTTATACTATCATCTCTACCGGATAGTTGGGACAGCCTTGTGATGGATGTAAGTAATTCTATCTCTGGCACAAATACTCTTAAGTTTGATGATGTTGTGGGTGTTCTCCTAAGCGAGGAAATGCGAAGGAGAAGCACATGAGAATCATCAAGTGCTGCACTATCAGTGGAAACAAGAGGAAGGCTTAAGGAGAGGTTCAAAAACCAAAAGGGTCGTGATCACTCAAGGCGGAGCAAGTCACGCACAAAGTTAGTTCTTGAATGTTGGAACTACGGCAAGAAGGGCCACGTCAAGAAGGATTGCTGGTCCAAGAAGAAGAAGGAGACAGAGTCTCAAGACAACAAGCCAACATCGGAGGCCAATGTGGCAGGTAAAGTAGAGCAAGATGCTCTAATTCTCTCATTAGACAATGTGTCTAATTCCTGGATAGTAGATTCCGGGGCTTCATTCCATGCGACACCACACAAGCAACATTTCCAAGACTACACCAAAGGTAATTTTGGGTATGTATACTTGGGAGATGATGAAGCTTGTGAGATTGTCGGCAAAGGTACATTTTCTGTTAAAACTGCTAACGGAAATGAATGGAAGCTTAAAGATGCTAGGCATGTTCCTTCTCTTCGCAAAAATTTGATCTCTACAGGACAATTGGACGATGAAGGTCACAACATTGCATTCGGAAACAAACGGTGGAAGATCTCAAAGGGATCTTTGGTGGTTACCAAGGGTGAAAAAGTCGGTACACTTTACTTGTGTACTGTTAGCACGCAACCTTCAGCTTGTGCAGCAACTACAGAAGTTGACAGTGCGGTGTGGCACTATCGACTTGGGCATATGAGTGCCAAAGGAATGCAAATCCTTCAAACAAAGAAGCTTCTACCAGGTTTGAAAGAAGTGGACTTAGAGTTCTGTGAAGATTGTGTTTATGGTAAACAAAAGAGGGTAAAATTTCAAAAATCAGGAAATGAAAGAAAAAATAAAAAACTTGAGTTGGTTCATTCTGATGTTTGGGGTCCTACAAGTACACCATCACTTGGTGGCTCATTGTACTATGTAACATTCATAGACGATGCGACTAGAAAAACATGGGTTTATGTCATGAAGAATAAATCCGATGTATTTTCCATATTTCAAAGGTGGAAAGCCTTTGTGGAGAATGAAACAGGTAACAAGGTTAAATGCCCCAGATCCGACAATGGAGGCGAATATTGCAGCCAAGCTTTTGAAAGCTTTTGTGCTAGCAATGGCATTCGGAGGCAAAGGACAACCCCAAGGACACCTCAACAAAATGGGATTTCGGAAAGGATGAACAGGACAATCATGGAACGAGCACGAAGCATGCGGCTACATGCAGGCCTACCGCTTGAGCTTTGGGCGGAAGCTGTAAGTACGTCTGTGTACTTAATCAATCGGTCACCCTCAACGACATTGGATGGGGGAGTTCCAGAAAAGGCATGGACAGGTAAACCGGTGAATTATGCATTTCTCAAAGTGTTTGGGTGTGAGGCTTTCATCACATAGATAGAAGCCTAAGATCAAAGTTAGATGCAAAGTCCAAAAAGTGTTTCTTCATTGGCTATGGAGAAGGAGACTTTGGGTATCGCCTATGGAATATTGAAGATGGTAAAATCTTAAGGAGTAGGGATGTAATTTTTAACGAACAAAATATGTACAAAGATTACTTGGAACGAAAACAAACAAAAGAAACAGGTGATGAGTACATGGAGCTTGAGGACGGTGAAGACTCAAGGACTGCAAACGGTGACAATGTGCAACAACGTCAACCAAATGAGGAGCCTCAACCTATTCCCCGAAGATCTACAAGAGCAAGTAGACCTCCAGAAAGGTTTGTTCCTTCCTTCAACCATCTCTTGATCTCAGATTCTGGAGAGCCAGAATCATATGAAGAAGCTATGCAACATGAATCCAAAGAAGAATGGACGAAGAGCATGCAAGTGGAGATTGACTCACTACATCGCAACCAAACATGGGAGTTGGTTGAGTTGCCTAAAGGTAAGCGGGCACTTCAAAACAAATGGGTGTACAAGCTAAAGGAAGAAGAAGGTGGGAAGAAAAGGTACAAGTCTAGGCTTGTGGTAAAAGGTTTTTCTCAAAAGAAAGGTATTGACTTCAATGAAAGAAAAATGAACTCAATTAGGCTTGTCTTAAGCCTTGTGGCTGCTCATGATCTAAATCTCGAGCAAATGGATGTAAATACGACATTCCCTCACGGTGACTTAGAGGAGGAAATCTACATGCTTCAACCAAAGGGGTATGAAGTAAACGGTAAGGAGAAAATGGTTTGCAGATTAAAGAAGAGCTTGTATGGTTTAAAGCAAGCATCAAGACAATGGTACTTGAAGTTTGATCGATGGATGTTGGATCATGGATTCACAAGATGCAACTCGGATCACTGCGTCTACACGGAGAATTTGGGAGATGGGAAAGTCATCATCCTAATGTTGTATGTTGATGACATGTTGATTGCAAGTGCTAACATGCAGGACATCAAAGACCTAAAAGAGGAGCTGTCCAAATCTTTTTCAATGAAAGATGTAGGTGCTGCAAAGAGGATACTTGGTATGAAAATATCAAGGGACAGGACGAAGAAGACAATAAAGCTATCTCAAGAAGATTACATCAAGAAGGTACTAGAAAGGTTTGGAATGCAAAATGCAAAACCAGTTTCTACACCTTTGGCTGGTCATTTTAAACTAACGAAGGATATGTGTTTAAAGACACAAGAGGAGATAGCCTATATGTCTAAAGTTCCATATGCTGCAGCGGTAGGTTCTCTAATGTATGCTATGGTCTGGACAAGGCCAGACATTGCACATGCAGTAGGAGTTGTGAGTAGGTTCATGGACAACCCAGGTAAAGAGCATTGGCAAGCTGTGAAGTGGATACTTAGGTATCTAAAAGGGACAACAACAAATGCTTTGTATTTTGGAGGAACTGATATTTTTCTAGAAGGGTATGCTGATGCAGATATGGCAAGTGACAAAGATACTCGAAGGAGCACTACTGGCTATGTGTTCACGGTTGGAGGCACAGCAGTAAGCTGGGCTTCAAAGTTGCAGAAAGTGGTTTCACTTTCTACCACGGAAGCAGAGTATGTAGCAATGACGGAGGCAAGCAAAGAAATTCTGTGGCTTCACAGATTCTTAGAAGATCTTGGATTCAAACAAGACAATTGTGTTTTGTACAGTGATAGCCAAAGCGCTATCCATCTTGTGAAGAACTCAGCCTTTCATTCAAGGACAAAGCACATTGAGGTGAGATATCACTTCATACGCACTCTTTTTGAAGAGGGACAACTAAAGCTAGGAAAGGTGCATACAAGTGAAAATCCTGCAGACATGTTTACAAAGGTGGTCAACAAGGAGAAGTTGAGCTTTTGCTCATCTTCAATCGGCATTCAAGGATAAGAAGCCAGAATGGAAAGCAGTCACAGGTTTGGTTTGGAGATCAGTCTCCAAGTGGAAGATTGTTAAGTATGGAGCCTGATTTACCCTTGTAATTTTCTGTGGTAAAAGCGCACATTTGTAAGGCCCCCATTATGAGGAGAAGCCATCGTGCGTGAAGGAAAATCACTCACCGGAAACCAAAATTTTCACGGACAAGAATCAGGGGCAACTTTAAAGGCCTCGGGGGCGGAGGCCCCCTAGACTTTTATTTTCGCCGGAATATTCTTTTTCGCAAGAATATTATGGCCGGACGGCGGCCGGAAAGTGGTCGGAAAACAACCGGTTGGTTGGCCGGTGGCTGGTAGTCAATGGCTGATGGCCGGTGGTCGGAAGTCAATGGCCGGTGGCCGAATTCAAAAGCGGACTTGTCTTCTCAAGGGCGGCCACACATGGGCGGATTGGAGGGTCCGATTTGGACTTATTCGCACAAGGGCGGCTACACATGGCTGTCTCTCATAAGAGAGGGCAGCCCTTTTGGCCTATAAAAGGAGGCCATTTCTACACACATTTCATAGTGTGAAGTTGATGCAACAAGGTGAGTGTGAGGTGGTGAGAGTGAAGCAAGGCGGGAGCTCCATTAAGGGTATAATCCCTTTGTAAACTACTTCTTGTTTTGAAGTACTAAAGCCATTGAGTGGCTACTTTCCCGTGGACATAGCCCACATTGGGTGAACCACGTATATTGTCTGTACTCTCTCTCTCTCTCTCTACTCTATAATCTCGTGTATATAAATCTGTCTCTCTCCATTAAGTAATCTACTCAATTATCTGTTTACCTACGTCTTATTTCCTAACACATCCTCTAATAACGATGCTCAAAGCTACTACTGAGCGGGGGGGAATACAAGGGTTAACTTTGCTTGGTAACGACTAGCTCCAGCCAAAATGTTTGTGGACGACTCCCTCCTCTTCTTGAAAGCCTGCCCTCAAGTGCACAAGAAGGCCCTCGAGATTGTGCAGACATTTGATGTGGCTTCTGGGTCAAAGTGTAGTATTGAGAAGTCTAGACTGATCTCCTTGACTCATTTGACCCATCGGGCTCTCAGGGGAGATTGTGTCTAAGGGTAGGGTTTTAAGGCATCTAGGGCCCCTGTAGGGATGGACGTTTCTCACAAGCAAAGTTTTCAGTGGATCCTTGAGAAGATTCAGAGAAAAATGAGAAGGTGGGAGTATGTGTTGATTCCCTTCCAAAGTCGGGTCAGAGTGATCGATTCATTTATGATTCCTTATATTGCCTTCACCAGCCCGCTCCTCAAAATAGCCAAATGTAACTAGAAGGAGTTCTTGAAACCGGTTAAAAGATTCTTATAGAGGAACAATACTAAAGCCTCGTCGTCGTGGCAATGGGCAAAATGGAAAGGCATTACTCGACCGTTGGTCCAAGGTGGCCTTAAAATTCTCAACCCTGTGGTTCATGTTGAGGCCCTATGTGCCAAATTTGTGGTCTCAATTGCAAATCAAGACCAATCTTGGGCTATCATGAACAAGGATATGATCGCCAAGGCAAAACTCTGCTCTGAAGGTGGTCAATGGAAAGGGATCAAGGTGCACGAACTTTTAGCCCCGGGATGGGCTAGCCTTAAATTGAGTGGCATTACATGAGAGCTGGTGCGAAAGTGAAATAGAGCTACATGGGCACTGGAATGGGGTGAATTAACCAGATACTTCATGAACTCCACCATCTCGCACTGGAACCCCTGACTGTCTAAAGCTGCTGGGGTTATCCTAAACCTTTATTAGGGAGAAACTACAAGAAGGATGAACAACAAAGGACTTGAACGACTGGGACACTTCTGGGATAGAAATAACAGGTGTTGGAAATCCTTTGACCAGGTGGTTGCCCAACTTCAACTCAATGACACTGAGAAGCTACTTGTCAATAGGGTTGTTGAAGGCCTGGACACTGATCTGATGTCGATTTGCGAATCTAGTTTTGAGTGGAAAGCGTGGAAATGGCCCATGAGTGGCCAGTTCTCCAAACCCCATACCAAGGGCATCTACCAAGTATTAATCCACGAGGATGATTGGTTTGCCCCTTTAAACAAGCAGTGGCAGAAACAATGGTCAGTGGCTCGATGGATAGAGGTCATGGAGAACATCTGGAATCCACAGTGGCCTCAGTTTGTGAAAATGCTACTTTGGGGGGCCTTGCCCACATGTGTAAAGGTTCAAGCGCGTGGTATAAGGCGTTCAGGGTGCAGATTGGCTAGCAAAGACCTCGGTCACCTTTTCATGGAATGCCCAATTGTTGACCGCTGGGTCAACAACACAACATAACTCAAGTTTCGTACCAAAGTCTTATCTTTTGCGAGTTATGAAATGCTATAGATTATGGCTATAAATGTCATTTGTAATGAGTAGTTATTCTAGTTTCAGAAGCCGGGGTGCAATGACACTTCCAGATTGTAAATACAAAGCCATTTGACCCTTTCAACCCCATTTTTGGTTAAACCTAAGGTAGCCTTAGTAATAAGGTACCTAGGTCATTTTGTAAAGGAGACTTTAATCATAATCAAAACTTTAGCGTTGCCGTCTACTGTGTGTGAGAGAGAAAGAGAGTGAGCGTGAGCTTTATCCTCTCGCTACGCCCGGCTCGCTCAACACATTGGAGATCCGACTGCACCATTGCTGTAGGCTCGAGGAGAGCTAAGCGACAACGCCAAGCATTCCACGCGAGACTAAGGGCACACTCCTACGCATCTACAAGCTATTTGTGGCCGTAAGTGTATCAAACGATGTCTGTTTTCTGCGTGCTAGTAGTCTATAGAATCGTGGAGACATAAGCTACGCATAGGTACTCATAAATTTTAGTTTCGGGAACTTTCAAAATTTTGCTCTGTCATCCTACGCGTTTTCTCCAAACGGGTTTAGAGTGAGGGTTTTGAGTGTAGAAGCTTAGGGACCGGTGTATCCTAGTGAGGGGATGGTGTTCCTTAAGTTTCGTACGAATCTGGCATGATTAGGTGAGTTACCTTCCGTATGTGTGTATGTGGCTAGGTGGTGTAGTTGAGAGTAGTGAGGGTCTTGATTGTGGTATAGTTGGCCTTCCAGAGTGTTGTACGTGTAGGATGGTCTCAGCCTGACAAGCTAAAGAGATTTCCTCCGTGTGCCTATCGTGTCATCTGTGTCCTCGATTGACATTATGTTGATCTAGGTAGTGTTTGCATGCACTTCATGGGTGTGTGAGTCGCTCCCGTAACAGTGGCGCCGTTTGGCGGGGACACAAGGACCTAAGTAGGTTTCCTACTAACACTCGTGTGATGGTTGCTTGATCTAGTTTCGGCTAAAGAAATCGTTTTTCTTAAGTGGATCCGGAAGAGGATATTCCGCGATCAAGTGGATAGCCAGGAAGCGTGTGTCTTGCCGAGGGTCTGCGACTAGATAGGTTTAGTTAGGATCTGTGGATTAGAGTAGTTGTTGGTGGTCGAGTGATTTGTGAGGTGATAAAAGCGTTTACTAGTCCGTGTGTGGCAGTGAAGCGTTTTTCTACTCATAGATGCAAAACCCCATATGATTTGTTGGAGTAGCTTTAGGTAAGTGATCCGATTTTGATCTAGAGCTATTCAGCATTGAATTATTTGCTAAAGTGCTTGATTGCATTTGAAATCACGGAAAAGTGTGCTTTTGAGGATAAAAATGCATTAAATAAGCTTTTGTGGATATTTTTGTATGACTGACTGACAATTCTGTAAACATAGACATCCTACGCGTAGGATGTCTCAAGGGGGTTTTGGAGACCAAATTTGAAACTTCTGACTGCACCAGTGGGTTCAGAGGGTAGGTTTTACCCTAGTAACATATTGACTTGAGTGTGTTTCCCTATTTTTGTTGACCAAAAGCCAAAAGGTGGAGTCAGAAAACGTAAAATTTCAGAAAAGGCTTAAATTGAGTGATTTTTGCATATTTTTGCAATTGTGAAGCATACTTGCACTTGCTGAGAGCATAAGGAAGCATCAGGGACACTTCAATCTGAAAAAACAAGCAGTAGACATCCTACGCATAGGATGTCTATAGGGTGATCTGGGCACTTTTTTGAAAATCTGAGGTTACCATTGTGTTTAGAAGGTAGGTTCTACCCTATTTTCACTTGGAAAGTGGAAATTTGACCAAATTTTGACAGATCAAAGCCAAAAGACGAGAATTGCCGGACATCCTACCCAAATTGTGTCCAAGGCCTAATTTTGAGACCAAACCATAGAATGACTCCATAGGCATGTTCTAAATGTTGTATTGAGTGCATGTGATCAATTTCATCTCATTTGGGTCAGTGAAAGGAAGATTGAACAGACTTTAGTATTTTTGAATGAAAAAGGCAAGAATAGCTAGTTTTGGGTGGGGTCTTTTGAGATCAAACTCAAATCTAAGCATACCAGTGGGTTGCTGAACTAGGGGGATCTTTGGTCCAAGTTTGGGTTCCTTCTGAGCAAAAGGACATCCTACGCGTAGGATGTCTACTGTATGATTTTGAAACCAAAATTCTACTGTGACCATACCATGCTGTCATATAGCCTTAGATAAGCCTCCTAGGAAAATTTGGTCCAATTTGGAGTTGATTTGACTAAGGAATTCATCAGAACAGACATCAAGCTTCTGGAGCAGATTCTTGATCATTTGACCAACCTATAGGTGTCAGAATAAAAAAGTAAAAGTAGCTGTGAGTTTAGGACATCAAGGGGAAGCTACAGTGCAAGTTTGAGCTGAAACAGAGCAAAAAGACATCCTACGCGTAGGATGTCTCCAGGGTCATAAAGTGGTCAAAATTCTACTTTGGCCATATAGGCAGGTTCTAAGTGTCTCAAGGATTCTAGAACTTTTTTCAAAAGTGAATTTGGACCTTGTTTGGCCTATTTACCAAGCAAAGACAAGAATTGTCAAACATCCTACTCTTGGAGTGCACTAAGAGCTTATGTAGCCCAAATCTTGACCTATTGGCATCCAAATTCAATTTTGAGCATACCATTGGGTTAGTGAGCACTAGGAGAATCTTGGGATCAAGTTTGGACAAAATATGAGCAGTTAGACATCCTATGAGTAGGATGTCTCCAGCTTGATTTAGGACTCCAAACCAACCTATGAGCACACCACTGTGATCAACACATCAAGGAGAAGCTGGGGTGAAAATTTCAAGTCATTCTGAGAAAAAAGACATCCTACGCGTAGGATGTCTCAAGGCCATTTTTAGGTTCAAATGAAATTCTGAGCATACCATTGTGTTGCTGGACTTAAGGGGAGTCTCTGGACCAAATTTTGTTAAATTCTGAGCATATAGACATCCTACGCGTAGGATGTCTCTAGGCCAGTTTTAGGGTCCAACTGTACTTTTGACCATACATGAGTGTTCACAGTGTCACAGAGATCCCAAATCTTCTTTTAAAATTGAATTTGGACTCATTTTGACCAGTCTAAACTGCATTTCACTATTTTGGCCATAACTTTCACAAACGGTATCAGATTGGAAAAGTTTTTATATCAAAACGTAGCTTGAGAGCGGCTCTACAGATGATGGAGCAAAACCTGAACTAAGTGCATGCCGACGGCAACCATTTTGTTCAATTTTGAAAAAAAAACGTTGTTTGAGGCCTCAAAATACATCTGCAAGTTAGGGGTGTCTAAAAGTGACAATTTGCGAGAATTGTGACGAAACGGTTGCGGTTTTGGACATAGTTTCGACTTTTCCCTAACCAAAGCACTTGAACACAGTGGATTAAGTCTACTTGAACCAAGCAAAAGCTCTTAAGCCCAAAAATCATGTCTACCCTAGATTCAAATGCAGCTTACACAAGCTTGGAGATCCCGACGATAGAGGAATATCCTCCCACAATGGATCTTCCAAACTTGCAATTGATAAAGATCCATCTTGTTGAGAGAGTTTGGATGATTGGTCATGAGAGTGAAGGACTATATAGATACATTGACGACAATGAGGTCAATCTTTATAGGTGCTCAAATCCATACCTAGAAGAGATAACAGATTACAAGCTCTTATATGACTACACATACGGAGTCGACTGTCAATGGAGATCTATAGTTGTCGACAAGTATAGACGAGAATATAGAGTTGTAGAAAGCACAAATCTACAGACTGTACTAGAAAGAGGTGGATATTTGGTAAATGAAGGACCACAAATGCCTCCACCAAACAACCACCAGGATTCCCTTCAAGATCGATAACGAGAGAAGGATTGGGAGAGTCTCTGGTTAGACTTGTAGACAATCGACGAGCTAGACCATCCCAAGTCCAGAAATGGTTTAAACATAAAATACTCCGGAGATAAAGATCCGAGAGATCACGTAACGGCTTTTAGAAGAGTGATTAGAGCAGAGGAAGTTTAAGATTTTGCGACACAGTTTGCGGGATTTGGATTGACTCGAGATATGTTAAGCTCTGTCCGAGAGCGGAATTACCTACGCAAGCACGACTCATGCTGATCTTTATCCAGGGAATGAGACATGCGGGCCTTCAGAAGGATCTGCATATGATAAGGAGGATGACGCTAAACGAGCTGATCAAAGAAGCTCTTTATCTAGTGGATAACTGTGAGGCATACAAAGAAAAGGACTTAAAGAGTCAAGGAGATGACACATCCTCTCAGCACAGTGTTTCACAGATAAGTGAGTCCATTTCCAAGCCAACGGCACCTATTGATCAAGAAAAGCTTATCGACGACTTGGTCAAGAGGTTGATTCCTCTTGTAAGGTCTGATTCGGGAGAGCCGAAGTGGTGTGAAATTGAGAGAAAATGGACGAACCATACGGGGGAAGAGTGCTATTATAGCATGAAAAATGCTAGGGAGAGGTATGTATAACCTGTTCCAGAAGCACCTACTCCACCTAGATACATTACGGGGAATGCGCCAAGACCAATAGGAGTTTTAAGACCACAGCTTGTCTTAAGACAACAACCTCCACTGCCAGGTGCTAGAATGCAGGTAGACATGAGATACATGCCAATGATGGAAGCATCAAATAAACCAACACCAGTACCAGCTACAATGTGGTATAGCAACCAAAGTGAGTACTACCCTTCGGAGCAACAAAATGTGAGAGAAACACATGGAGTGGTGAGGCCGGTACAACCTCCACCTCCTGGGTTTCAGTCGGAAGAAAGAAGGTATGAAATGGACGAAAGAACATTGCGATTCATTGCAAATAGCGGCTTATCTAGGTCAAAGCTTCCTTATAGCCAAGAGGAAATTCCAAAAGAATCTCCTCAAGCGGAGACAGATTGTCACAAAAGTCGTGATAACCACTTGGTCAAACAATGTCCTCATACGGAGATCACTGAAGTAAATGCCTATTGTCTTGAGTGTGGCATCACTCACTTGATCCCCGATTGCCCAAAAAAACCAAACCAAATCAGGTTAATCACGACAAATCTATTAGGGATTATTCAGCTACCTAGTAGCTCAGAAAATGAAAATGTCGTACCAGTTCAAGTGGTTACGAGAGCACAAGCTCAAAGGAAAGCTGATGAGAATCCAGAGACAAAGAACACGGAAAGTGACACGAGTCCAAAGACAAATGATGGACCAAAGAGAGACGCACCTAGTCAGAAAACCAAGAGCAAACGAAATAGTTGGAAAGCTAGAAAGACTAGGATGAAAGCACGCAGGGAACGAGAGCAAAAATCCCTAGCTAAGAAGCTTACCAAAGCTGAGGAGAAGATAAAACAACATGAGGGAAAGGAGGCACCTTCTCTTACACAGATGGTTAAACCTCTAGAAGAACCATCCACGAATGAGAAACCGAGAAGTGCTAGTTCAGGAGGATCTATGTTGGCAAAGAAGGTTAATGAGACATTAGATGCCCTCTTGAAAGCCTATGATGTGAGGCTACAAAACAACCAAACCCAAGAACATAGGTGGATGACATATCCCTATGCGAAACTAGAAAAGCAAAGGTTTGAAATGTGCCAGAAAATGATTCAAACAGCCCAAGATTTATTAGAACCACTAGTTGCAAAACCTGAGGATGTGATCCGTGTCATGCCTACACAAGTAATCCCACAAAACCAGGAACTAAAAGAGCCAGATTCTAGTCATGAGCACAGACCAAACCTCAAAGACCCAGCATTAGAACCAAGGATAGTACTGAATACCACGGATGACTCTTCCGAGGGATTTCACCAAGCTATACCTGAGGATTGTAAAGAGATAGATGGTCTTGACGAATTGTGGAAACAAGTCAGAGAGGCCAATGAAGCCGATGACCTAAGAAGACGAGTAGACAAGACTGGTGATGAACGAGGAGTGTTTCTACCACCAATAGAGGAATTTGAGACTGGATCTCAAATGAATCTAGACGTGCGATCGTATTGGGGCGACAAAGAATCTGTACAATCTATGGATAGTCAACCCCATTCGCTAAGAACACTACCGTCCTACATGGGAGCGTACGAGACCAAGTCAGATGTGGTTGCAGTCCCATCACCGAGGCTGTCTCCCAACAAGGCCATCGATTCAAAGGGGCTAGTAGATATTCTATCTACCCCAGTCACCTGTACAATAATGTTAGCCGAGTTGCTCAGAATAAGACCAAACATGTGGGCTAATGTGGGTAAATGTCTAGAGAAATTTGGTGTAAAAACCCCAATGACTCAAATCGTGGAAGGCATCAAAGAGCTTGAAATGCCTCAACTAAATACTAGGCTAGTGCCATTAAACAAGGTAGGCGAGTATTACGAGGGAGAAGATGGAAACACCACCCTTCCTGTGGAATTCAATGGTGTAAAAACCATGGCAATCCTTGACAGTGGAGCTGGTGTGGCCATTGCAACCAAAGAGGTTTGGAAAAAATGGGGAAAACCTGCCTTGATATCCACACGAATGACCCTGCAGCTTGCAGACGGACACAAGGAAAAGCCCCTAGGACTGCTATAAAAAGTACTTGTTACTTCTTGTGGCATTGAATATGAATACACTTTTGCTGTTGTTGACTTTGGCAAGAAGAACAACTATGACATCATTCTGGGAAGACCATTCATGCGACAATTGAAAATGGTCCAAGATTGGGGTTATGACCATATATACCTGAGACATATGGAAACCATAACAAAGATAAACTTGAGGGACCATAGCTATAGGGATGTGACGAGAACACCGGTTGAGGAGTTTGATTCCGTCACAGTATAGCAGTATCAGAACTTCCAGCTTGGTTAGGTAAGCCTAAAGAATTGTGGATGTGTGGATTTTCACAATGTGGTAGCTTGAAACTTGAGGAATGTATCCTAGAGCGGGTTATAGAGGATATGGACTATATCCTAGAACCATTTCCTGAAGAAGAGTTAGAGCCTTTTGGATAGGAACACATCTTGGCTACTCTGGACGTGTGCGCCGTGGAGGATGCTCCCACAACAAAGTTTTGTGATGAAAATGGCTTTGATGTCGTTCCTTATTTTGTAGTGAGTGTAATCCAGGAAAACGAAGAGAACCAGACATCAACAAGCTCTTGACATAAGGAGCAAACAAAGAAATGTGGAGAATCAAAAGATGAAGAAGACGACAAGTTCTATGACTCTATAGAACACTTCGAGCTTCACGAAGATCAACGACCCGGGAATCAATGTCATCGCTACACGAATAAAGTGCATCAAAAGTGGATTACAAAGTCCTTGGTGAAGACACAGCCACCACAAGCAGCCTCATACATGGCTCCTAATAAGGATGCAAAGACTCAGCTAGGAGGAATACGACCAGAGAAACGAGCCAACAATGCTCTAATCAATGGGCTAGAAAAGTCCTCCAAGAAACTACCACCCACGAGCAAACAGACAGTAACTTTCCACTACCAGCCAAAAAATCAAGGGAAAGTACAAGAAGTCAACCTTGCTGAGGATAGTAGCGATAGTGATGAATCTTACGACATACCCTATCATCAACTCAAGCCATCACTATCACCAACCCCTTCAGCAACAACCATGACAGGTCAAAAGAACAGGACAATAAGTCAAAGCCAAAAAGCTCGACAAATCTGGATACCAAAAAGCCAGATCGGCCAAAAACAGATATGGATCAAGAAGACAAAGATCTCTAATGACAAATCACAAGATCCAACACCAAAACAAAAATAAGGAAAGCGTGCACGAACGGGTAAGAATATCACAAAATTGCAAGCTTTCACAACACAGGTTTGGGCTCCAAAGAAGTTGATTCAAGCACAAAAAAGTCAAGAATTCAGTTGGATTCCAAAACAACCACAGTATCAACTTTCAAAGCCTGAATCCCGTCCCCAACCAAGCGTACAAGGACTGAAGCAAAGACCATTGTTGACTCACACAACAAAAAGGTGGACCCCAAAGAAGTCTCTTCAAACACAAACGAATCACGGGCAAGTACGGGTTCCCAAACGAGCGTCAGCAACAAAACAGCCAATAATCTCAAAGAAATGGGTCCCAAAGAAGAACAACAAAACTGCTATCAGTGCATCGCCGCTTGAATTCTTACAATTCTTCCTACGATTACAGTACAGTTAGAAGAGAGCAAGTCGCTTCAATCAAACAACGATACAGGAGTTTCAAAGGCCATTACATTGCTTAGAATAGGAAGCCTCGCCAACAAATGCCAATAAGCAAATTGCTTATACCCACATGCTGCATAACATAAATCTTTTCCATGCATTGAATGTGTATGCATAATAGGGCTACATTACAAGGCCTGCATAGGCACAACTTTTAATAGCCCAAGCACAACACATACCCTTTGCGATACCGTGTCGTAAAGGATGACTCCAAATAGAAAGGGGGGAGGCATTCTGAATGCGGACCTAACATTATGACTATTAGAGGGCAATGTTTTGTGAGATGCATTGAATTTTTGCGTTTTATTGTGATAATGTTTTCACGAAATTTAGAGTATATGCCCTCATAGTAGTGTTACATAGGAGTATGGGGACAAAATCCATATATGAGCCCCTAGGGACATGTGTATAGTGTACATAGCATTTAGATTTCTATTTGAATGATTTTTCTTTTGTTGAGTTGTTTTAAGACTTTCTTTGTTTATCATTAAGAAAAAATAAAAAAAATCCATAATCCACATGAAGAAAAGATTGACGAGAGGTCTGAGCACTACAAAGAGAAGAAGGTACAGGAAAACGATGAAACTTCACGAAGTATGTCTCAGCAGCCACTACAACAGCCGAAGAACTTGTCACAAAGCAGTGTCAACATGCAACCGACAAGTCATACAAGTCAGAGTCGAGTAGCTAAGCCACAAAATGAGTGAGGTGTTAGTCCCAAAGCTTCAAGTAATATTCTCTGTGGTCTAAGCATCTTAGCTATTCTAGGTACTGCTCAAGCTGGAAGAGTTGAGCATATTTATGTTGTGTCGCTCATGCTAGTATAGGTGAGCAAAAGAGTCGAAGTCTAAGTACTTAAGTCTGGTGAAGTGAAGGAGAAGGTCCAAAAAAAACTCACGTACTGAGCACAGTGAGATACGAGTGGAGAAACTTCTACATCGACAACCCTTCTTGGAAAGGTGGAAGCTATTGAGACACCTTTTGATGTCACATGTGCTACATTTATTCCTCGAAACACCCATCATCTCCTTCTTTCACATTGCATGCTTTTGTTGACAAATTTCTCATATGCATATAGAGTGTCCCATAATTGGCACTTGCATCAGGTACTCTTTCCGTGTTTCACCCAAGCACTCACCTTTCATGAACATGTACTTCACGTTCAACTTCTCAACTCCAATAAGAGCGTATACCAAAGGCATTTTTTTTCCCACCAGGTTTTTTCCCTTTGGTCATCCAGGTTTTAGACCCTAATCTAAAGACACCTATCACCATCGTCTTGTACATATTCCTTCTACATCAACAATAAGGAAATGCTACTCAAATCAATTGACAAATGAATTGGAGCACCAATTTCAGATCATAGCATACTTCTCCTCAATGGCGAGTCGAAGAATGGCCTACAATGACAAAGCTGCAGACAACACTAACAACATGATTGCAAAGGAACAAAGAAGTCCCCAATGAAGAAGACCAGACATAAAAGTAATCAGAGGATCTCAAAACATGAATGGTTATGATGATAGATGTCCGCCCTAATAAATCATAGTTCTTGTTGTGGTTCGACAAAGTTACAAGCAGTGCAACAGATGAAGCCAAAACGACAGCAAAGACCACATCGCCATCGACAATCAGGTCATGTCGGGGACGACATGAACGCGGAAGGGGGGAGTGTTGACCGTTGGGTCAACAACACAACATAACTCAAGTTTCGTACCAAAGTCTTATCTTTTGCAAGTTATGAAATGCTGCAGATTATGGCTATAAACGTCATTTGTAATGAGTAGTTATTCTAGTTTCAGAAGCCGGGGTGCAATGGCAGTTCCAGATTGTAAATACAAAGCCATTTGACCCTTTCAACCCCATTTTTGGTTAAACCTAAGGTAGCCTTAGTATATAAGGTACCTAGGTCATTTTGTAAAGGAGACTTTAATCATAATCAAAACTTTAGCGTTGCCGTCTACTGTGTGTGAGAGAGAAAGAGAGTGAGCGTGAGCTTTATCCTCTCGCTACGCCCGGCTCGCTCAACACATTGGAGATCCGACTGCACCATTGCTGTAGGCTCGAGGAGAGCTAAGCGACAACGCCAAGCATTCCACGCGAGACTAAGGGCACACTCCTACGCATCTACGAGCTATTTGTGGCCGTAAGTGTATCAAACGATGTCTGTTTTCTGCGTGCTAGTAGTCTATAGAATCGTGGCGACATAAGCTACGCATAGGTACTCATAAATTTTAGTTTCGGGCACTTTCAAAATTTTGCTCTGTCATCCTACGCGTTTTCTCCAAACGGGTTTAGAGTGAGGGTTTTGAGTGTAGAAGCTTAGGGACCGGTGTATCCTAGTGAGGGGATGGTGTTCCTTAAGTTTCGTACGAATCTGGCATGATTAGGTGAGTTACCTTCCGTATGTGTGTATGTGGCTAGGTGGTGTAGTTGAGAGTAGTGAGGGTCTTGATTGTGGTATAGTTGGCCTTCCAGAGTGTTGTACGTGTAGGATGGTCTCAGCCTGACAAGCTAAAGAGATTTCCTCCGTGTGCCTATCGTGTCATCTGTGTCCTCGATTGACATTATGTTGATCTAGGTAGTGTTTGCATGCACTTCATGGGTGTGTGAGTCGCTCCCGCAACACTAACTATTAGAGTCCTTGCAGGAAAGATGTGCAAATGGATAGAAAGGACGTGGAAGATACGGTTTTTTAAGACTGATTTGTGCATTGTGGCAAACAATTGCGTAGTTTTTCTCTCCTATTTTGTACTCAAATTGTCAGACACTGTTTCTTAAATGATATATGGAAGGCTAGGAAAGGTTCAATTATAGTTATTCCAAGTTTGTATCATTGATTTCCGTTGGAACGTGGTGCTGGCTCGTTATAGCGGTATCAGGTTCAGCTTTGTCACAAAATGGTGGCGTGTCATGACTACACAATAGAAGAGAAGCAGAGCCGACCGATAGCAGAATCCTAACGCCTAACACTAAGCGGAACGGGCCGCAAATCGCAGCTTGACTGAGATTGTGTTTTTGATTAGGACCTCTCTATGACCAGCTTCGCAAAGATTGTATAAGAAAACAAGGAGTTAATATATGTGCTAAGTAAAATGCATAACACGGATGATTGGCTTAGGGAAACCCTTGCCATCCGGTCGAGCCCTGCTGTGTAAAGGTTTGGGATGTTCGTATTAGTATGCTGCTAGGTACTTGTAACCAAGCTCGGATATATCACTCTGTCCGTCAAGGTTCAGCTTGAGCTTGAAGCTGATTTGTATATCTATTGGTGACTTAATAATACAATAACTCACAATTGTGAGTTTTGCAAAAAAAACAAAAAAGATACTTAAGGTCACCGAGTGGATAGAGTGATTTATATACCCCGGAAACATATCGTCCCCCTTAGCCCCATTGAGGGTCAAGGAAAACTCGAAGTGTCTTCCCACGAGATTTTAACGATCAAGGAAACTCAAATGCATGAAGTCTTTGCCAAAGCCACTCCAACGACCAATATCGACCTCCTTAAGCATCTTATAGACATCCTTGGCTTGTCCATTGGTGCTAGTCTCATCAAGAAGAAGAAAAAAAAGTACAAACTATCCCTATCTTTCCTCCTCTATTTTAATGTAAATAGCTACCAAACATCTCTCTCTCCCCCCCCCCCCCCCCCCCCCCCCCCAAAAACCAAACACACACACACAAAATAAAGACACACACACACACACACACACACACACACACACAAAAAGGGTATATAAGTGAGTGATATGAGAGAGAGAGAGAGAGAGAGAGGAGGTGACAATAGGCTTGAGCTCAGGGAATCACAATAGCAAGAGTATCATATTTGCAAGTTATGGGCATCCGATAGATAGCTGTCTCAGTATGAAAAAGATACCATTGTTTTGTCTCACCAACTAAACTACACTTCTTGGGTGCAACAAATACATTGGCTGAGGGGTCCCTAAAGAGGCCTTTAGGGTAAGTGTGCCAGTAAAAATCCGGGCCCCTCTTTAGAGCTAGTCATACCCCAATAAATAATGCAAGAGCTGTCCCAGAAGCAGAACAGTGCAGTTTGACGTGCTCTTTTGTAGTTGGTCCATGAGAGGGTTCTATCCTTGTTGGAGCCTTTGGCTCTAAATACCCCCATGGAAGGTCCCTTATCAGAGCGCACTATTGTTACACAGGAAAACGAAGATGCCTATGCCGCTTTTGCTACAAGCCATTGCCGGCGATGACACCTTTTGCTACAGATGCCCCAACTCACTAGCTACCAGTTGAGCCCATGGCCGATCAAAATGGACCAGCAAATCGTGCGCAATTGCCCCTCCAATTTTGTCATCTCTAAATGGGGACTTCTACCTACTCTACTTTGAAATGATTGACATTATGGGGAAGAAGTTGAAGAATGCCAACGATTCTTTCAAGTTTAACTCCCTTGAGCCCTCGGACAAAGCAAGCACAAAAACTATCCAATGGCCTTGAGTCTAATCCCAAAGGAGGATCTTCACAAATTCCATCCAATGAAATATTGGTGCACACCTAGACTACTTTTGGAATGGGTTTTATTAGTGCGAATCGACGAAAATCCTTTCTTTTGAGGTTAAGAGCAAAAGGAAAGCATTGCCAAGTGTCACGTTGTCGTGAAGCTCTGCTCCCATGCTATGAAATATGCCAAGAAGATGCAGATCAAGCTTATTGAATGCCTACTTGATGAATGGTCAGTGACCAGGGCTTGTTAACAGGCCAAGCCTAATGATTAATGTATGCTAGATGCGGCTTAAAAGGGCCAACAGATGCCTCAATGATGCCAAAAATGAGTATGCTTGCAATGACCACAGACGATAGATTATGATCTAAAACTGCAGTGCTTCAAGTGCTCTATTGGCCTGTCTTTATGGCCCGTCGATTGGAGCTATGGATAAGAAGTTATGACAGTTTTAAGTTGAGACGATTGCAGATCCGTACAGGATTGGGCAATTGCAGCTGAGGTGACAGAGATGAAGTGGATGCACAGGCTTGAAGTGCTCACTTTGAGGAGCACGTCGGTCCTTTCGGATCAGTGATCGGAGTCCCGGTTGCCAAGATATTAGCCGTTAAAGATTCACTGGGGGTCGGCTACGTACCAATCCGGTCGGCTCGGTCGGGGTGCCATCTGGGAATTTTGGCCTCCTCATCAGGGTTAGTATGCGTTCTATGAAGTTGAAAAGTCTACGGCTTGGCACGCAGAGTCCGGTGTCAGTTGTCCGCAAAGCTGAGCTGGGTTATTTTGGCATTATTCGAGATGTCGGTATGGACAATAAAAATTCACGATGATATTGTTAGTCAAGGACTGCTGAAGAAAGATGTTGTGCTTGCCGATGCTTTAGTTGGTATGTACGCCAAATGTGGCGTACTTCTTGTAAAGTACAAAAAAGTGCTTGAAGAGCTTCGTGTTCGGAAGGAATGTGACCACTTGGAATGCATTGAGTGCGGGATTTATCCCAAGGTGAGAGAATCCATGATGAGATTGTTGGACGGGGCTGCACTAGAAAGTTGTTGAGCCTCGTGATGCTTTCTAAAGTCGATATGCATGCCAATGGGGTTCCCTTTAAGGGTAAAAAAAAGAAGCCAAGGGGCTAGGCTGCCCAAGGGAATGGCCAAAAGGCCGCCCGAGGTCACCCTAACTTAAGAGGGGAGGTGTGAAAAAAAGAAGAAAAAGGAGGCATGGTGTGATCAGTGGTGAGCGGCGTAGCAGGGGAGGGATGGACTCGCGCTGAGCCGGGCTTAGCTTGCAGGAGCTCGCGCATGAAGAGAGATGCACTCAGGAGTCTGTGGCGACCAGTTTTGGAGCCGCTCCCGTCCAATTTCATGTCGGTGATCCTACGCGGCTACCACATCATCAAAAAGCTGTTCCCATTAGTGATATCGCTAATGGGATGGCGGGCAATTGGGGTTTGTTTTCCATGCAATCCATGCATTAAAGAAGAGGAGGAGGGAAAAGCGAGGGCATGAAGTTGAGGGGTTGAAGAGGAGTCGAAGGGCAAGAAGAGGAAGGAGGACTCGGAGAGGCAAAGCTCCCTCTCCCTCGCTCTCATCCTCGAAGCTAACTAAGTGGAGACGGGCAAAGCAAGAGTTGAAGGAGGGAACGAGGGCAAGAAGAAGAAAACGAAGGCGAGGAGGGCTTGCAACAAAAGAGAAAAGAGCTCCCTCTCTCTCGCTCTCATCCTCGGAGCAAGCAAAGCTTGTTCTCTCTCTCTCTCTCTCTCTCTCTCTCTCTCTCTCTCTCTCTCTCTCTCTCTCTCTCTCGCTCTCATGCTCGGCAAGTTAGACAAGGCAAGGTTTCTCTCTCTCGTGCTTGAGAAGGAGAGGATCTCGGAGTTGCTGCATGAAGGTGGCATGAGCTGGGAAGAGGGAAAAACAAGGCAGGTGCGGTAAGTGTAGCGGCCAAGCAAGGTCAAAGCTTTGGACAACAATTGAAGAGAAGAATTAAAGCTTGCAGAATCTAAGGGTAGTTAAAGCAGATTAAACGACAGGAAAAATTTTGCTTCATGGTCATCGGTATAAAGATTAATTAATAGTCTTATTAAGCCCCGGTGTCGTTAGCGACCCGGTTAAATTGTTAGGGAGCTTAAACTCCTATTTATCAGTTCGTCCAAGTGTTGGTGTTGCTAATAGCCCGCCTTGGCTACCAATTACATTGTACTCAGAGTACGAATTGATTAATTGAAGACTACGGTGATTGCCAAAGCCAGAGCATGTGTTTTCTTGTTCTCTCTTACACCTCCCACATCCAGAGGCCCGGCGCCTGCTCGGCTCACGTTTCGAACAAATATCCCCCGACATTTCTTGGTGAACCGGACGTGAAACGAGCCGGGGTGGGAGGTAAAGATGGAGAACTTAGAGCAGATGATGAAGTTGATTGCAAAATTAAGTGCAAATGGTTTTGATGATAATTCATTAGTTCCAGACTTTTCGAAGATGCTTCAATTGGTTCAAGGATCTCTGCTTTAAGTGGAGACCGTAAAGAAGAAAAATCAAATCGATGATGCTTTGGATGCAGTATACGACGAGAGACGACTCTTTGATGGATACGATCCAGAGGGCTACCTAGAGTGCTATGAGCTCGAGACCAAGGTAAGAGGGATACCAGAAGAGTTGATGGTCAAATATTTTGAGCAACTGTTAGTGAGTTCAGATGTGAAGGAGCAGATTCAAGAGGTTACCAGAGCCTGCAGCAAAAACTAAGTGTATTTCAAAAAAGCTATTGTGCAAGCAAGTTATGAGCAGTATGAAAGCTATCAGGAACATAGTACAAGTCTACCGGACTCCGTAGATATCCGAGGACAAGTACGATCACAGGTAGAAGTTGTGATTGATGAGTTTATTGTGCAGGATTCTACCTTCTTTTACAGCCTAATGATGAAGACATAGTCAAAGATGTGTATGAAAAGTTGGGGTTTGCAGATTCCGTGCATGAAGTAGAAGTCTTTGAAGGTGAGGCTTTACAGCTTCAAGATACAAAAGTTGACTTTTGCAAAGAATATATACGTGTAGTACAAGAGGAAAAGAGATCAAGAAATCAAAACAATGAAGTGGCTAAAGCTCAAGAGAAAATCGTACAGGTGAATGAGTGCAGCCATATTCAAGTAGACATGCATGAAGATTCGGTTACAACTGATACGTTTGCTACTGACTCAAAATCAGAGCAAAGTTTTTCTGATACAGATTCTATCATAGAGGTGAATGATGATACTGATATAGGTTTTGCCAAAGAGTTGATTAATGATGCAGATGTCATAGGTCAAAGCAAGGCTGCTGTTGAGAGCAGCAGGACCATGGTTGTTGGTATACGAGATTTACCAAATTTGGATGTACCAGATTTTGAGGACTTGGCTAAGCAAGAGTATGTGCTTGAAGATCTGCAAAATGTTGATTTAGAGGGGGTGCATACTCCTTCATTGAAAAGCTGTTGTGAAGCTGAGCTACCAAAGTGGAAAATTGAACTCAAATGTGATGATGCTAAATCAGAGGGGGTGAACACTCCTTCTTTGATAAGTTCCTGTGACCTAGAGCTACACATCTGGCAGACTGGTCCTGAATTTGATGATGGTGATTTAGAGAGAGAGAAAACTTCCTCTCTATCAAGAATTTGTGACACAGGGCTCACACTATGGCAGGATGATCATCAACTTGATGATGCTGATTCAGAGGGGGTGCATGATGAAGTGCAATCTCTTGTTGATGAATATGATTGGTTTCATTGTGCCAATGATACAGACAGGGCGGTAGATGAAATTTTCAATGGGCATGCTGAACTTTGTGCTACAAAAGTGCAAAGATATCTGGATGAGGGTACAAGACTTGAAGAGCAATTTACAGCAGATACATTTAGTATGCATGTCATATGTGGAAATCTTGGTCTACTGCAGCAACCTGAGATGTGCAAGACGGAAGAACCTTCTCAAGCAGTTGACCTAGATCTTATGTGCTTACTGGATGAAGCTTTAGAAGGGTTTTCAAACACAGATGCTAAGGATACCGATCAATCTAGATTCATGCATGATCAAGTTTGTTCAGATGCAGTAGATGATGAACTAATGCAGTCATTAGATGCTGCACTACTTGATTTTGAGCCTCTACGAGATATATAAATGTTTTCAGATGCATCTTTTGAGCCTAATGAAGAGGATTTTACCAGAGACTTGATGTACTCAGGTATGCATGATTGGGATTCCAATACTAATGAGAGTGAAGGTGCACTGCCAATTGATGATCGACAATTGGATGAGCCAATTGCACAGGGGATATGGCAGTATCTGATGCTACCTGATGCTATATGGAATCTGATGTTACCTTATGATGTAGGGGACATTGATGATGGGGTGTAAGCCTTAGTTCATTTTTCTATATGTTTACTAGTTATGTGAGTCTGATTATGGGAAAGCGATTAAGGTAGCCGTAGCAGATGCAGATTGAAGTGCTGTTGGCACAGACCGGAGGCTGTGCAGGTTCAGAGGGGGTGGATGTCATGCAGCTCTGCTCCCATGCTAAGAAATATGCCAAGAAGATGCAGATCAAGCTTATTGAATGCCTACTTGATGAATGGTCAGTGACCAGGGCTTGATAACAGGCCAAGCCTAATGATTAATGTATGCCAGATGTGGCTTAAAAGGGCCAGCAGATGCCTCAATGATGCCAAAAATGAGTATGCTTGCAATGACCACAGATGAGAGATTATGATCTAAAACTGCAGTGCTTAAAGTGCTCTATTGACTTGTCTTTACGGCTCCTCTATTGGAGCTATGGATAAGAAGTTATGACAGTTTTAAGTTGATTCGATTGCAGATCCGTACCGGATTAGGCAATTGCAGCTGAGGTGACAGAGATGAACTGGATGCACGGGCCTGAAGTGCTCACTTTGAGGAGCACGTCGGTCCTTTCGGATCAATGATCGGAGTCCCGATCGCCAAGATATTAGCCGTTAAAGATTCACTGGGGGCCGGCTCCGTACCAGCCCGGTCGGCTCGGTCGGGGTGCCTCGGTCGGGGTGCCATCTGGGAATTTTGGCCTCCTCATCAGGGCTAGTATGCGTTCTATACAGTTGAGAAGTCTACAGCTTGGCACGCAGAGTCCGGTGTCAGTTGTCCGCAAAGCTGAGCTGGGTTATTTTGGCATTATTCGAGATGTCGGTATGGACAATAAAAATTCACGATGATATTGTTAGTCAAGGACTGCTGAAGAAAGATGTCGCGCTTGCCGATGCTTTAGTTGGTATGTACGCCAAATGTGGCGTACTTCTCGTAAAGTACAAAAAAGTGCTTGAAGAGCTTCGTGTTCGGAAGGAATGTGACCACTTGGAATGCATTGAGTGCGGGATTTATCCCAAGGTGAGAGAATCCATGATGAGATTGTTGGACGGGGCTGCGCTAGAAAGTTGTTGAGCCTCGTGATGCTTTCTAAAGTCGATATGTATGCCAATGGGGTTCCCTTTAAGGGTAGAAAAAAGAAGCCAAGGGGCTAGGCCGCCCAAGGGAATGGCCAAAAGGCCGCCCGAGGTCACCCTAACTTAATAGGGGAGGTGTGAACAAAAGAAAAAAAAGGAGGCATGGCGTGATCAGTGGGTGACGAGCGGCGCAGCAGAGGAGGGATGGACTCGCGCTGAGCCGGGCTTAGCTTGCAGGAGCTCGCACATGAAGAGAGATGCACTCAGGAGTCCGTGGCGACCAGTTTTTGAGTTGCTCCCGTCCAATTTCATGCCGGTGATCCTACGCGGCTACCACATCATCAAAAAGCCGTTCCCATTAGCGATATCGCTAATGGGATGGCGGGCAATTGGGGTTTGTTTTCCATGCAATCCATGCAACAGAGAAGAAGAGGAGGGAAAAGCGAGGGCATGAAGTTGAGGGGTTGAAGAGGAGTCGAAGGGAAAGAAGAGGAAGGAGGACTCGGAGAGGCAAAGCTCCCTCTCCCTCGCTCTCATCCTCGAAGCTAACTAAGTGGAGACGGGCAAAGCAAGAGTTGAAGGAGGGAACGAGGGCAAGAAGAAGAAAACGAAGGCGAGGAGGGCTTGCAACAAAAGAGAAAAGAGCTCCCTCTCTCTCTCTCTCGCTCTCATCCTCGGAGCAAGCAAAGCTTGTTCTCTCTCTCTCTCTCTCTCTCTCTCTCTCTCTCTCTCTCTCTCTCTCTCTCTCTCTCTCTCTTTGTCTCTCTCGCTCTCATGCTCGGCAAGTTAGACAAGGCAAGGTTTCTCTCCCTCGTGCTTGAGAAGGAGAGGATCTTGGAGTTGCTGCATGAAGGTGGCATGAGTTGGGAAGAGGGAAAAACAAGGTAGGTCACGCAAGTGTAGCGGCCAAGCAAGGTCAAAGCTTCGGACAACAATTGAAGATAAGAATTAAAGCTTGCGGAATCCAAGGGCAGTTAAAGCAGATTAAACGACAGGAAAAATTTTCCTTCAAGGTCATCGGTATAAAGATTAATTAATAGTCTTATTAAGCCCCGGTGTCGTTAACGACCCGATTAAATTGTTAGGGAGCTTAAATTCCTATTTATCAGTTCGTCCAAGTGTTGGTGTTGCTAACAACCCGCCTTGGCTATCGATTACATTGTACTCAGAGGACGAATTGATTAATTGAAGACTACGGTGATTGCCAAATCCAAAGCATGTGTTTTCTTGTTCTCTCACACCTCCCACAGCTAGAGGCCAGATGCCTGCCCGGCTCACGTTTCGAACACATATCCCCCGACAACGTGAGGGAACAAGTGGACGTAGGAGGGGGCAACTGTTTGGCGCTAGTGCCAAGTGGCAAAAAGTGCTACATAAGAGAGTAGGACACATAAGCGTCTTTTTTTTGAACTTAGACTTGTAGCAGGCTAGGAAAATACATTTTCCCTAACAAGGGCAAACTCCGATTTTTAGGTCAAAGTTTAATGCTGTTGCCTATATTTACACTAAAACTTGTGTATATTTCTCGATTTCTTCCATACAAGCTCAAAATCAACCTGGAATTTTATGATTTCAACCGATTAAAATATTGGACCCCGATTTTTTCTAACAATGGCTCGTAGAGCCTGCAACCACGTGCTTGCAATGGAGTGGCTCAGTGGAATGGCTTTTCTCCTTATGGGGACGTCTTGGGATCAAATTCCCTCAGCGCTTGGTGCTTTTAAGTGGTTGCTGAGGCTTCATTCGCATGCTTGAAAATGAAATCCATCAAGATTCCATGTAATGAGAATTGAGAGCATTGTTGATGCCAAAAAAAGTACAAACCTACTTTTTGGCCAAGAAGGCCATAGGGGAGTGGTAGAGAAAACATCCAATTCTTTTTTGCACCTCTCACTATCCAATGGTCACCATCATATTATTTTTGATTGTTGACATTTCAAGTCATTTAAAAAAAAATTACACCATATAATTTTAAAAGTTGATCGATCGTTGACATTTCAAGTCATTTAAACAAGGTGAAAATTTACTATGGCCTACATAAGGCTAGTGAGAAAAAAATCATAGTAAGAGGCTTTTTTGTGGTAACAGTCACAACTAGCATGAGGGTTCTCTGTAGGGGATGAGAGTGAGGTGGGGAGAGACCTCCGCTACAGGGGTGCTCCCGAGGGGGCGGGGGGAGCCTTGGTTGGCTTGACCCTCCTTTTTTGACCCGTCTTGGGGACCTCCTGCCTTGTGCAGAGAACCATGTTTACACTAAAACTTGCCAGTTTTCTTCAAGGCAAGCTCAAAATCTAATCGGGATTTTATGATTTTAGCCGGCAAAAATACAATGTACCCCGGTTGTTTTCTAACACTGGCTACAATTTGCCAAAAAGTTGCACAAGGGTGCATTTTGTGACACGTGGATCAAGCATTCGCTCTGCTGTTATATTATAAGTATGACCGATCGTCTTCGGTGGCCTCTCTCTCTCCCCCTCTCCCCCTCATTCATATAAACGGGAACTCACCGGATGCAACAAATTTCGACACGTGATACTGAAAAACAGTCTCCTTAATATATAGTATAGATAGTATATATACTCGTTGAGGTTGGTTGTTAGGGCTTTGAAAATGATCCCTATTGAGCGTGGTCCCAAATCTAATGTGTATGATATTGTGTGGTGAGTGGTCCATACCTAGGTGTAAAAAGAAAGCTGGAACTTTCCGCCAAGAGGCATTATCAACACCCAAAAAGAGACAACCTTTAGGTTGTAATAGGTGGGGCTTGCAAGAAAAACATGGAGCTTGCAAGAGGTATGATTAGAAACTCTTGCGTGCTTTCGGTGACACTGAAAGGTGGAGAAAAAGAGGGTGGTCACAATTTGCAAAGTGCATAGTCATCCGTTCATATGACTAAGGCCAACTAAGCCTCTTTCCTAAATCAATTGAGGCTGGTGTCTGGAAGTGGAAATGATATCGAAAGCCGGCCATGCTTATGTGCGTGTGCGTGTCCCCCCCCCCAAAAAGAAAGAGAGAGAGAGAGAGAGAGAGAGAGAGAGAGAGAGAGAGATGGTTGCATTGCCCACACTATGCGCAATAGAGCTGCCTAAGTTGTTCGGAGCAAGAGGGAGAACTTAGCATTGAGGGAGCACTAGCAAAAAAAAGGTTTTTCATACCTCTAGTTCTTAACTAATTTTAATAGGTACATGCACATAAAATTAAGTTATTTATCGTGATTTATCACTAAAATGACAAAACTTTGGCCTTGAAAATTAATGTCAATTAAATTACAGGAAGGAATTTTTAGTTTATCAAGAGAACTACAATGTAATTAGGGTGCATTAGTGTCCTATGTTGCTAAGATCTTGTTTAAGGGTTCATTAACACTAAACTTGTAATGAGCCACAAAACTGCCCACAAAAATGGCTCACATCACGGTTCTAGTAAATGAAACATAACTTTTTTATATGACATCAAAATTCCATGAAACTTCTTAATTTCTTAATTATGGGTTCAAGATATGAAAAAGGTTTCCAAATACACACTTTAAGTGAGAAACTCAAAAATAAAAAAAGTTACTTTTTAAAAATGAGTAAATTTTATGTAAAATTGCACTTGAACATGTAACTTGGAGAAGTAAAAAATGTCGATGGTCTTTGTACATGGGTTAAAAAAGCTTGGTACATCTATAAAAAACGTTAGTCCAAGTAAGGTTTTTCTCAAGGTCATTTTAGTTTGTCTTCCCTCGTAAGAGAAAGTTGATTTTGAGGAAAAAACAATGGAGGTTGGCATGCTGGGGAAGGAGGAGATCGAGGTGCCATGTGTCAGAATGAGGACGAAGGCAGAGAGAGATTTTTGCATCTATGTGGTGCACCACGACTGCGTTAGGGACAGAGAGATATAGATGTATTTTGGTTTGGATCATCTATGCATCTCGACGGACGACTACTGGTTTGTTTCCGAGTGGCAGTTGGAAGCCATTGCACATGTAACAATGAATGAATGCACCTCTCTTTCACTCTTAGTCTGTTGGGTGGTACCGTAGCAAGGAAGCAAGTTTGGCTACATGCGCAAGTAAGGCCCGATGGCTCTAGGGTCGAGTGAAGTGCAAGCAAAAGTATTCAAGGTATCAATTCGAGCAAGGAATGGAGCTTGACCGAAGTTGTGAGAAGGGGATTGGTCTCTATCTCTTGGACGGTTTTGCCCTCGCACAAGGAAGTGCGTATGCTCTATGGTGTAGGCATCTTTGCTTGGCGAGGGAAGGCGAAGTGAGGCAGTGCTATGCATACCCATCCATGGCAAGGGAGGAGAACATGATGATGGCGACAACTGTAAGCTCTTTTTGGGTGAAATGGAGTTTGTGTGCAAGTTACCGAGGAGCGAGAGCTATAGGTGAAAAGGGGGGATTTGAGTTTGCAAGAGGGCCAAGGCAGTGATGGAGCCATGCAAGAATGGGCTCCAAGCCCTTTTGCTTTAGGTAAGCCAAATGTCTTTTTTGGTACGTCGTATCCCTTAGAGTTAAACAAACACAAAAGGAAAGAAAGGAAAAGGGAAAGAAAGAAAAAAGAGGAAGGTGAAGGGCCAACCTCCTCACTATGTTGCACGGGCGGGCTCAAATGGGATCGACGGTGGAGGGAATCTGGGTCGATCTGGGCCGTTGGCAGGATTGGCCCGAATTTACTAGTTTTATCAGATTTTCGAAGTTGTGGCCTGTACGTAGGAGGGGGCTCGCAGCCTGGTTCGCGCAGTAAGGCAAACAGGGCAGCGCACGCGCACGAAGAAAGCCGGGCTGTGCAGGTGGCCGAATTGCAGAAGACAAGCTGTTTGCCGTACGCAGGAGGGAGCTCGCAGCCTGGTTCGTGTAGGGAGGCAAATAGGACAGCACGCACGCACGCACGATAGGAGCCCTGTGTAGCCTGCTCTATTGGGGCTGGTGGTCCTCACTCAGCAATACCAAGGGGCAATGTACTCTCAAGATTTTGAGCAAGTCCATACTTGAGGAGGATAAGGGGTTGGAGGAGGGACTTATGCGAGGTTGCTCGTGCAAGATAGATTACAACAAATGTAATGCAATGGAAGATTGAAGAGCGTATTGGTGCCACTGTTTGAAGGTCGAAGAAGCAGCCAATCAATTAACGATCCTCGAGACATGACTGCCACCATCTCCGTAGGATCGGCGTCGTGCATTGCACAGGTACCTTGAGTTGACGTTTTAAGATATGTTTGAGTGCATCTTGTCCGATGCAAGTATCCACTGTTGAATAGGTCTTGAGATTATGCTAAGTAGGCTTGATAGGTTGAAGATGTGGGCGTTTTCTTATGCATGCATTCTTGTGCGCATGTCAAAAGTATATCGCTCTCGACAATGGCTAAATCATCCGGTCGTGCAAAGAAAGGCAAAGGGAAGAGACGTTGTCGCAAGACAATAGAAGCTTCGTTTAGTCAGACATGTGATTCGCAAAAAGAGAAGCGTATGCTCGATATTGAAGCTTCTACAACGGTAAGCTTCTTACTAGAGGATACATAAATGTTTTGTGTGCGTGAGTCTCACACAAATGTGTGCGCACACACACACACACACACACACTCATGCATGAGAGAGAGAGAGAGAGAGAGAGAGAGAGAGAGAGAGAGAGAGAGAGAGATGAACAATATAGGAATCCCAATACTACATCGAGGTCTTGAGAGAGAGAGAGAGATGGGGCTCTTGTACGCTATTGTCGAGTTGATGAAGATTGTCTGCAATGGGGTAAACCATGGGAGAAGCATGCGGATATCATTCATCACATAAAAGAGAGGCATAGTATCACTATTGACATTCCTCGTAGCTCCGTTGGACGACCTAAAAATAGCCAAAAGGGTGAAGTAGGGTCGCGGTCTCATAGACAATCAAAGGCGCACTTTGCAAGTCTTGACACTCGCATTAAGCTTGCAAGAAGAAAGCATCAGGAGGATTTACGTAAGGGTTCAAAGAAGAGGTGGATGTTGAGCTCTCTTAAAACTAAAACTCCTTATGAGGAATGGCTAGAAAAATATATGGAGGAGCAGACGGCGGTGTGGGAGAATGGCATGCCAGAACAAATTTCCAAAATCCAAGCCAAAATTGCTAAAGGATACAATGCCGTGGTAAGATTGATTTCTTCATGCGTGACAATCGTGTATATTGATGGGGTTATAAGAAAAATGTGTTTGTTAACTTGTTTTCTTGAATTCTTTAGTCTAGAAGCTATAAAGGAGTTGTAGATGGACAATAAGTAATGGAGGAAGAGCAACATAGTCATGATTGCTCTATGAGTCAAAATGATTTGAGTGAGGAAGAGAACAATAATGATGTCACTACATTGATAAGATGGAGAGTTCAAAATGCTTTCTTGCTTGGTTTAGAGTTTTAAGTTTACTGTTTAATACATCTTTTCTTTTGCTCTATGGTAGCCACAGCTTAAGAATGAAGGGAGTACCTCAACGAAGGCAAAGAAGCTTGCCAAACTACCAGTTTGCAAGAAACCAAGGGAAAACATGCGTAAGGTATTACCTCATCATGATTTCAAGCCCGTCAACTAATGTGTTTGCACTTTCATATGCGATTTATATGTTAAGAGAGCTCAATTTGTAGCTTGGTCGTCAAACGGGTTCGATGGATCACACTCATATAGATATCTCCTCTCGATTGGAAGCACAAGTTTGGGTCATCATTTGGCAATAAAGAATACACGGTATGGCGTATTTCAAGGAAGGTTTTTAAGTGTTGTTTTGTAATGATTACACACTCATAAGTAATATCATTGCATAGGTCACACGAGGAAAAGTTAACCCTCTTATATTCACTTTGATATGGCCTTGAGGTTATGTATGACACAAAGCTCGCAAGTGATATAGCGACAAAAAAGCTTCCTCTCGAACTCTAATTTTGTTTGTCTTGTAAGTATTCCTTTTTTTCAATCATTCACTTAAATCGTGTACTTGAGTTCAACTTGGCGATTATAATGGAGATCATGGGTAATGATAGATGGCTTGAAAGCGTTCTTGGAGAAGAAGCTTTAGATGAGACATGGTTTGTTGATAGTTTATGGCACTCTTTTATGCAAACCTATCCTATTGAGAGAGTGATACGTAACTACTTTGGACGGGTGGATCTTTTTTACTTTCTTTCCGATTATTGATGAGTAAGAATTTGTTATTACATAGCTTTTGATGCAAATTAGGTGCCCCCTTTTAATCCTTACTGATGGCTTTTGGTGGTTTTAGGGATCATTGGACACTTGCAGTACTTTACAATTGTTGTGCATGTCCGCTATCGGGCCTTCCAAATGATAGGAGCGCTATCCTTTTCTTTGATTCACTCACTTTGCGGTCTATTAACCGTTACATCTCACCTTTGCAGAGGTATGTGTTTCAACATGTGTTTGTACTTTGATAAGTGTGCTCTCCTCTTGAGGTAGTATGCTCTTCTTTTGTACAGTTTTACAACATTTTTCTGCTTATGCAATGCATTCGGAATTTAGAAAGGGAGCTATGCCATCCTGAAGATTGCCACACGCAAACGATGGAGATGTGATTTTAGAGATTGTGATGTTTTTTGTTGGGTTTGTGTATGAAATCTCTTCTTATGAATGTTGTTTAGATGCCAATGCAATCAAACACAAAAGATTGTGGATCCTATGTTATCTTGGTCATGGAGCTCTTGATTGAAGAAGGTTATGGTCTCATAGCATCAAGAAATTGTGTAAGTAAAGCATGCTAACTGTTAAGTATGGAGCCTGATTTACCCTTGTAATTTTTTGTGGTAAAAGCGCACATTTGTAAGGCCCCCATTATGAGGAGAAGCCATCGTGCGTGAAGGAAAATCACTCACCGGAAAGCAAAATTTTCACGGACAAGAATCAAGGGCAACTTTAGGGGCCTCGGGGGCAGAGGCTCCCGAGACTTTTTTTCCCCTCGCCGGAATAATCCTTTTCGCCGGAATATTATAGCCGGATGGCGGTCGGAAAGTGGTCGGAAAACAACTGGTCGGTTGGCCGGTGGTCGGCAGTCAATGGCCGGTGGCCGGTGGCCGAATTCAAAAGCGGACTTGTCTTCTCAAGGGCGGCCACACATGGGCGGATTGGAGGATCCAATTTGGACTTATTCGCACAAGGGCGGCTACACATGGCTGCCTCTCATAAGAGAGGGCAGCCCTTTTGGCCTATAAAAGGAGGCCATTTCTACACACATTTCATAGTGTGAAGTTGATGCAACAAGGTGAGTGTGAGGTGGTGAGAGTGAAGCAAGGCGGGAGCTCCATTAAGGGTATAATCCCTTTGTAAACTACTTCTTGTTTTGAAGTACTAAAGCCATTGAGTGGCTGCTTTCCCATGGACGTAGCCCACATTGGGTGAACCACGTATATCGTGTGTACTCTCTCTCTCTCTCTCTCTCTCTCTACTCTATAATCTCGTGTATGTAAATCTGTCTCTCTCCATTAAGTAATCTACTTAATTATCTATTTAGCTGCGTCTTTTTTCCTAACAACAGGTATCAGAGCAAGGTTTGCTCGTAGCTAAATTATCTCAAGGAAAGGATTCCTTGAATTGAGTGGGAGTTATGGCGGAGGAAGGGAAGCTCAAGATTGAGAAGTTCAACGGCAAAAACTACCAACATTGGAAGATGCAGATTGAAGACAATCTCTACCAGAAGGACCTCTATTTGCCACTAAGCAGTCTTGCGAATAAGCCCGCAACAATGGCAGATGAAGCATGGATTGTCCTTGATCGAAAGGCATTGGAAACAATCCGGTTAATCTTGGCGTCAACGGTGGCCTTCAATGTTTCGGAGATGAAGACCACGGAAGACTTGATGAAGTCACTTGACGACTTCTACGAGAAACCATCGGCATCCAATAAGGTATTTCTTATGAAACGGTTGTTCAATCTAAAGATGGCAGAGAATGGTTCAGTTGCAAAACACCTAAATGACTTTAACACAAACATAAGTCAACGTCGATCGCTGAAAATCAATTTCGATGACGAAGTGCGAGCTCTCCTTATACTATCATCTCTACCGGATAATTGGGACAGCCTTGTGATGGCTGTAAGTAATTCTATTTCTGGCACAAATACTCTTAAGTTCGATGATGTTGTGGGTGTTCTCCTAAGCGAGGAAATACGAAGGACAAGCACAGGAGTGCTGCACTGTCAGTGGAAACAAGAGGAAGGCCTAAGGAGAGGTTCAAAAACCAAAAGGGTCGTGATCGCTCAAGGCGGAGCAAGTCACACACAAAGTCAGTTCTTGAATGTTGGAACTACGGCAAGAAGGGCCACGTCAAGAAGGATTGCTGGTCCAAGAAGAAGAAGGAGACAGAGTCTCAAGACAACAAGCCAACATCGGAGGCCAATGTGGCAGGTAAAGTAGAGCAAGATGCTCTAATTCTCTCAGTAGACAATGTGTCTAATTCCTGGATAGTAGATTCCGGGGCTTCATTCCATGCGACACCACACAAGCAACATTTCCAAGACTACACCAAAGGTAATTTTGGGTATGTATACTTGGGAGATGATGAAGCTTGTGAGATTGTCGGCAAAGGTACAGTTTTTGTCAAAACTGCTAACGGAAATGAATGGAAGCTTAAAGATGTTAGGCATGTTCCTTCTCTTCGCAAGAATTTAATCTCTACAGGACAATTGGACGATGAAGGTCACAACATTGCATTCGGAAACAAACGGTGGAAGATCTCAAAGGGATCTTTGGTGGTTGCCAAGGGTGAAAAGGTCGGTACACTTTACTTGTGTACTGTTAGCACGCAACCTTCAGCTTGTGCAACAACTACAGAAGTTGACAGTGCAGTGTGGCACTACCGGCTTGGGCATATGAGTGCCAAAGGAATGCAAATCCTTCAAACAAAGAAGCTTCTACCAGGTTTGAAAGAAGTGGACTTAGAGTTCTGTGAAGATTGTGTTTATGGTAAACAAAAGAGGGTAAAATTTCAAAAATCAGGAAATGAAAGAAAAAATAAAAAACTTGAGTTGGTTCATTCTGATGTTTGGGGTCCTGCAAGTACACCATCACTTGGTGGCTCATTGTACTATGTAACATTCGATGTATTTTCCATATTTCAAAGGTGGAAAGCCTTTGTGGAGAATGAAACAGGTACCAAGGTTAAATGCCTCAGATCCGACAATGGAGGCGAATATTGCAGCCAAGCTTTTGAAAGCTTTTGTGCTAGCAATGGCATTCGGAGGCAAAGGACAACCCCAAGGACACCTCAACAAAATGGGATTTCGGAAAGGATGAACAGGACAATCATGGAACGAGCACGAAGCATGGGGCTACATGCAGGCCTACCGCTTGAGCTTTGGGCGGAAGCTGTAAGTACGTCTGTGTACTTAATCAATCATTCACCCTCAACGGCATTGGATGGGGGAGTTCCAGAAGAGGCATGGATAGGTAAACCGGTGAATTATGCATTTCTCAAAGTGTTTGGGTGTGAGGCTTTCATGCACATAGATAGAAGCCCAAGATCAAAGCTAGATGCAAAGTCCAAAAAGTGTTTCTTCATTGGCTATGGAGAAGGTGACTTTGGGTATCGCCTATGGAATCCTGAAGATGGTAAAATCTTAAGGAGTAGGGATGTAATTTTTAACGAACAAAATATGTACAAAGATTACTTGGAAAGAAAACAAACAAAAGAAACAGGTGATGAGTACATGGAGCTTGAGGACGATGAAGACTCAAGGACTGCAAACGGTGACAATGTGCAACAACGTCAACCAAATGAGGAGCCTCAATCTATTCCCCGAAGATCTACAAGAGCAAGTAGACCTCCAGAAAGGTTTGATCCTTCCTTCAACCATCTCTTCATCTCAGATTCTGGAGAGCCGGAATCATACGAAGAAGCTATGCACCATGAATCCAAAGAAGAATGGACGAAGAGCATGCAAGTGGAGATGGACTCACTACATCGCAACCAAACATGGGAGTTGGTTGAGTTGCCTAAAGGTAAGCGGGCACTTCAAAACAAATGGGTGTACACGATAAAGGAAGAAGAATGTGGGAAGAAAAGGTACAAGTCTAGGCTTGTGGTAAAAGGGTTTTCTCAAAGGAAAGGTATTGACTTCAATGAAATATTTTCTCCTGTTGTAAAAATGAACTCAATTAGGCTTGTCTTAAGCCTTGTGGCTGCTCATGATCTAAATCTCGAGCAAATGGATGTAAATACGGCATTCCCTCATGGTGACTTAGAGGAGGAAATCTACATGCTTCAACCAAAGGGTATGAAGTAAAAGGTAAGGAGAAAATGGTTTGCAGATTAAAGAAGAGCTTGTATGGTTTAAAGCAAGCATCAAGACAATGGTACTTGAAGTTTGATC